>NC_136253.1:11130000-11612500 GCF_053564925.1 Oryzias latipes | reverse complement strand
ATTTGGTTTGGTAAAGATTTTATGTTGAATGCTCTTCCTTTTTATTTTATGTTTCCAATTTGTTCTGTCCAACAACTGAGCAAACAAATGACAGTTGTAGACCTTTTGTGTTGGACAGATTTTACTAATAAAATAAAAGCTTATGTATTTTTAGAAAGACAGAATTTATATTTTTATAAACCTTTTTGTTTTTATTTGATCACATTTCATGTTTTAGATATATAATTTCTCTGTCTCTTTTTTTGGACTGAGGGAAGAGAGAGGGGAAAATGTGAAAGGGGAGGGCAGTATAAGGACAAATAGAGAGAGGGACAAAGTAAGGGGAATAGAAGTACCAAGTTAATGATTTATGTGAGTTAGGATGTTAAGTTTCATAGCATTTAGGCTAGATTTGATGGAAAGGCAAAAATTACATCCGAGACTGAAATCTGACACTAAGACAAGCGGAAGATATTTGTCCATTGATACAATGTGGGTCAGGAGTGAGGGATGAAGCAGACAGGGAACAGTGTAACAGTGTGCACGTGCCCACCCGCCCAGCCAGGTGCAGAGGAAGCCCCCCTACAAGGGCCCCTCCAGCATCGGGGAGCACTTGCGACCCCTGCATCAGGGCCCAAAGGCCACAGGACAGGCACTCTGCCGTACCAGGTGGGAACCATTGGGGCCATCTGGGGGCCAGGCTGCGCTGAGAGGACCAGGCGGTTGAATTGCGGTGTGGGTGTGCAGTGTGTGCACTGCAGGTAAAATGGGGGGTCTCTAGTGGGGCCCCACTGCTGCTGAACAGAGGAGCCCCCCACCCAGGGGTCCTTCTGTGTTTAGTGTGAATGTGTTGTGTGTGTGGTGTCTATTAAAGTTTAACAGCCAACTTCTCTGAAGTTGTCCTCTTCTGGATCTGCAGCTCCGGTTTGTTCACATTTTTCCTTTAGATCTGCCTTGTCATGATGGGCGTAGCCTACTGGAAGAGAAGAAAGAAGCTGATAGGCTGAACTCACTGTGAAACCACCTCAAGGAAAAGAGATAAACTGGTTTATAAGGAAGTGAAACTCTCACAGTCTTTGTGTCTGAGTTGAGAAATGGCGCAGAAAGGAGTTGATCTGGATCAAGAAACCTTCTCCTGTTCCATCTGTCTGGATCTGCTGAAGGATCCGGTGACTATTCCCTGTGGACACAGCTACTGCATGAAGTGTATTCAAGGATTCTGGGATGCAGAGGAGAAAATCCACAGCTGTCCTCAGTGCAGAAAGACCTTCATACCGAGGCCTGTTCTGGTGAAAAACACCATGTTAGCAGATTTAGTGGATCAGCTGAAGAAGACTGGACTCCAAGCTGCTCCTGCTGATCTCTGCTATGCTGGACCTGAAGATGTGGTCTGTGATGTCTGCACTGGAAGAAAACTGAAAGCCATCAAGTCCTGTTTGATCTGTCTGGCCTCTTACTGTGAGAAACACCTTCAGTCTCATTTGGATGCAGCTGCATTCAAGAAACACAAGCTGGTGGAACCCTCCAAGAACCTGCAGGAGAACATCTGCTCCCGTCATGATGAGGTGATGAAGATGTTCTGTCGCACTGATAAGAAGTGTATCTGTTATCTCTGCTCTGTGGATGAACATAGAGGCCACGACACAGTCTCAGCTGCAGCAGAAAGGACTGAGAGGCAGAGAGAGCTGGAGGAGAGTCAACAACAAATCCAGCAGAGAATCCAGGACAGAGAGAAGGAGGTGAAGCTGCTTCAACAGGAGGTGGAGGCCATCAATCACTCTGCTGATCAAACAGTGAAGGACAGTGAGAAGATCTTCAC
This sequence comes from Oryzias latipes, assembly GCF_053564925.1. NCBI lineage: Eukaryota > Metazoa > Chordata > Actinopteri > Beloniformes > Adrianichthyidae > Oryzias > Oryzias latipes. Next base: position 11,610,702 of record NC_136253.1, on the reverse strand, counting down.
TGAGATGATCCGTCTCATCCAGAAAAGAAGCAGTGATGTGAAGCAGCAGATCAGATCCCAGCAGCAAACTGAAGTGAGTCGAGTCAAAGATCTTCAGGAGGAGCTGGAGCAGGAGATCACTGAGCTGAAGAGGAGAGACGCTGAGCTGAAGCAGCTCTCATTCACAGAGGATCACAGCCAGTTTCTGCTCAACTACCCCTCACTGCCACCACTCAGTGAGTCCACACACTCATCCAGCATCAATGTCCGTCCTCTGAGATACTTTGAGGATGTGACAGCAGCTGTGTCAGAGCTCAGAGACAAACTGCAGGACATTCTGAGAGAGGAATGGACAAACATCTCACTGACAGTCACTCATGTGGATGTTTTACTGCCAGAACCAGAACCAAAGAGCAGAGCTGACTTCTTCAAATATTCATGTCAAATCACACTGGATCCAAACACAGGGAACAGACAACTGTTACTGTCAGAGGAGAACAGAAAGGTGACAGTGATGGAAAAACCTCAGTCTGAATCTGATCATCCAGACAGATTTACTGATTGGTTCCAGGTTCTGAGTAGAGAGAGTCTGACTGGACGTTGTTACTGGGAGGTGGAGAGGAGAGGAACAGGTGTGTGTGTAGCAGTCGCAAACAAGAACATCAGCAGATCTGGAGATGAAAGTGGATTTGGTTTAAATGACAAATCTTGGTCTTTAGTTTGTTTTCCAGATAGTTTCTCATTTCACCACAACAACATAAAATATTCCATCTCAGCTCCTGTTCCCTCCAGAGTAGGAGTGTACCTGGATCACAGAGCAGGTGTTCTGTCCTTCTACAGCGTCTCTGAAAGCATGACTCTCCTCCACAGAGTCCAGACCACATTCACTCAGCCGCTCTACGCTGGACTGGGGTTGGGTTACGGAGTCACAGGCGAGTTCTGTAAACTCAAATAATTCTTGAAAGAAGTGATTTTTTTCTATTTTCTTTTTTTATTTCTCTGCTTTGGATCATTTTGAACTAAACAGTTCTCCATGCCTCTGGTTGGTGTAGTCCGATTCATGCATTGTACTTCTTTCCCATTCCCCTCCGGGGGAGCAGCAGTGATTCCAAATTCCAGTTGGCTTGTCGGTGCACCTGCACTTAGCTGTGTATCCTGCCTCTGGCTTGTCTCACGCCCCCAGCCGTCCCCCAACTTCATCTAGATGAAGCCCATCTGCTGGACTATTTAAACATGTAGTCGTAGTGTTAGATAAGCTAATTCTTCTCTAAGAGTTTCTTGTACAGTACATCGCCTGTTCATCCTGTGGGACGATCCCTCCTTCATGTGGGCACTCCAGAGGTTTCTTCTTTTTTTCCAGAATCAGTTTTTGTTTTGTGTTTGTTATAAAATTACCGATATGAAGCCCATTGAGACGACTATTGTTGTAACATTTGGATATATAAATAAAAATGAATTGAATTAAATTACTGCCATGCCTCGAGATTAATTCATACTAACCCAGACAATTTTGTATTTTTCACAGATCAAACAGCGGCGGAGAGTCACGTTCAACTATTTTATGGTTACCAGGCAACCATAACACATTTCATTGTTACTGGGAGGTGGAGTGGAGAGGATTATTTGTGTATGTAACAAGTCTTCAACTTTTACAAAATGCAGCAGCTAGATTGTTAGCAGGAACAAGCAGAATAGAACACATCACTTTTGTGTTAGCTTCACTTCACTGGCTTCCAGTTGAATTTAGAATTAAGTTCAGAGTCTACCTGCTAGCCTGTAAAGCCTTGCATGGTATGGCCCCATCTTAACCCCCAAACAGAACACTTTGCTCAAAAAATGCAGGACTGCTTTTGGTTCCCAGAATTTCTAAAAGTACAGTTAGAGGTGGAGCCTTTAGCCACCAGGCTACAACTGCCAAGTTGCTAATTTGAGTGAGTAATGATTTTAAGCTTCATAGCATTATTGCTAGATCTGCTGGAAAGACAAATATTACATCAAGGAGTGAAAATCTGGCACAAGACAAGCGGAAGATGTCTGTCCATCAATACACTGTGGGTCAGGAGGAGGGATAAAGCAGAGTGGAAGCAGTGTGATAGTGTGCACATGCCCACCCACCCAGCCAGGTAAAGAGGATGCCTCCCTAGGGGGGCCCCTCCAGCTCCGGGGAGCATGGGTGACCTCAGCGTCAGGGCCCCAGGGCCACAGGACAGGCGCGCTCCTCCGTGCCAGATGGGAACCATTGGGGCCATCTGGCGGCCGACACCGAAATGCGGGCCAAGAATGGAGCCAGGACCCAGAGGACCCAGGATCCGCCCACCACCCAGATGACCGGCGGTGACAGAGCTCCAGCTGGGTGGTGGGCAGACCAGCCCCGGCGTCCGACCTAAGCAGCACAAAGATCACGACGGAACCGCAGCTCTACCCTTACCCCCATACACAACACTATCCTCTACCACCTCCTGACACAACACCTTCCTCAACCCCTCCTCCCGTATCCGCCCCCGATGCCCTCCCCACTCTGCAAAAGGGAGGGTGAGCCCCAGCGGGTCCTGGCGAGGTAGCCCCCAGGCCTGTCTCTACCCACGCACAGACTCACACACACACACATTCTTCTGGCTGCCCCCGCCCCTTGTCACCACACAGTAACCCCACCTGCAAGCCGACCCCCCAGCACTGCACCCCCGGCCACTGGCCCGGCCAACAGGATCCCCACACGCCAGGCCGCCCTGAGAGGACCCAGGCGGTTGACGACTGGCCGCCCCTCCCCGATCCCACCAATCTCTTGTGGTGTGGGTGTGCAGTGTTCTGCAGGTGAAATGGGGGGTCTCCAGTGAGGTGATTGGCTCTACTGCCCCCCATCCCAGGGTCCCTCTGTATGTAGTGTGTAGGTGTAGTGTGTGTGGTGCCAACATGCAGTGTGTGGTGTGTAAAATGGAAATTACAATTACTACAATTAAAAAAGATTTGTTGGGGTGGGAACGGGAAGGAACGGGTGGATGGGACCGGGGAAGAGGTCTACCCTGACCCTCCAGCCAGCCGCAGGAGGCGCCTCACATCCCAGGGCGCACAGGCAGGAGGCGGCCGACCAGCCACAGACGGAGGCCAAGTGCTGCACTCGTGGGGTCCAGTACCACCAACTATACCCCTGAGATTCCTGAGGGACTAGAACAACAACCCCCCCCCCCCCCCCCCCCCCCCCCCAAGAAAAACAGAAAATAATAAAAAGTAAAAAGAGTTCTGTAAACCCAAATAGTTCCTGAAAGAAGTGAAATGTTTGTTTTTAATGATTTCTCTGCTTTGGATTGTTTTGAACTAAATATTTTAACTGTTAATATTCTGTGGAGTAATGTTTGTAGTCAGAAATAAAGAGAGAAATGAAAAATCTCTAGAATGTGGATTTCAGACATTTTTGAACATGAATCTCAAACTTTTTGGAGTAAAATCTGTTTTCTTGGGGGTTTTTTAACTTTGGGATTTGACTGTTTGAATTCAAATTTCACACAAATGTTTTGTTCATGTTTTTGTGTTGTCATGTGAACTGAAGGAGGCTGCAACACAAATGGAATCAGTGATGTCACAATCAAAGACTTTCTCTGCGTTTGTTCTACACAGAAACGACAAGAGAAGAAACTGAAGGAGAAGATTGTGTTTGTAGAAAGAAGAACATTTACAACTTTTCTTTTTGCTTCATTTGAAAACTTTGGACTGAAGTGTTTTTATTTCTTTGTTCTTCAGAGAAAAGTTGTTTCTGATAATTTAACAATAAAAACATCCTGATTTTACTGTCTTCGTCATATAGTAAACATCCATATTCCTTATTTTTGGATTTCATCTATTGTGGGTTATTTTTGTATCTCGGTGACAAATGAGGGAACACTGTTCTCTACATACTCACCTACAATGAGCTGCGGTGGGGATGTCTGTCCTGCTGGTGTTGATCCATAGATGAAGCCACATTTTCTTGTCATCTAAGTGAATCTCTCCCACAAAAAGGTGTTTGAGCAAATGGCCCTCCATGAAAAAGTCCAACAGTCTTTGTGTCTTCCTCGTCTCTGCTGCTTAAACACCAGAAGATAACAAGCCAACAGTCTGAAAAAGGCAGCTACAAACCACAAGTCTTTGCTCTTTGCCTTTTATTGACCTATCTACTGTTGATAACATACAATCCTCAAAACAAGTTGTCATTCTCAGTGTTTGGATCATTTTACCAACAAAACCTTTTCAGCCTTTTGTTCACTGCTCACACTTTATACCAGTCAGAACACATCGATGCGTTAGAACTGGACAGCAGTCATTACCTCTATTTTTCTGTTTGTTAGATTTGAAATATAAAATTAGGGGAATTTTTAAAAAAAGGGAGTTAAAGGATGTCAAAGTAAGAAAATAGAATGATTATACCTTTGAACAGTCTGGAAAGTTTTGCAGAAGTCCTCCGAGGCCTTGTGGAGCAGAAACCTGCAGTAACAAGGTTATTACCCATAATGCTCAGACAACGGAGCAGTGTGTAGAAACAAATAATGTGGAGGAAATCATTTTGTGGGGGAAATTGTAAGACCTGAGGTGTGAAAAGCAGGTAGCTGCGTGCGTTTCACAAATGAGCTGGGAAACGACCTTCCCAGCAGGTGGCTGAGACCTGAAGAAGGAGTTAGGAAAGTGACTGACATGAGTTGACAAACAAGCACAGGTTCATTGCAGAACCAGAAAGAAGGCGAAGAAAAGGCTGAAAAAATTTCAGATGCACTAAAAATAGCTTCTGCTTTAGTTTCCACAAGCAAAAAAAAAATGTATGGTCCGCAGGCGCTCCGTGCTCTTGCCCTGACCAGCCCCCCATTACCCTCTCTTAACCCACTCTCACGGGCTGATTTTAGGCCCTTCACTCCCCGTCTGTCACACTGGTCAGAGTTTTCGTGACAAAGTCATAAAAAACAACTTTCTTTCAAACGTTAGTTGGCTTTATAGCATCCATTTTATTTTTTGGTCTCCTCGGGGTGACGAACAGATCTCTGCAATTTTAGAAGAATCGTAGAAAGTAAACTGTTGGATTTCCTTGGCAACAGAGGTTTTTTTTATTAACCACCCCATATTTTGAATATACAAGTAATGATGATAATAATAATAATAATAATAACAATAATACATTATCAGAAGCCTCTGATGAAGAATAAAACCCAGGACCCAATTATGTCGCCCGGATTGGCGTCACCAGCCAGGCCTGGATTTGGGGCTGGCAGACGAGTGCCTGGTGACCGGGGCTCTTCCCACGGACCCCGGTCGGGCTCAGCCCGAAAGAGCGATGTGGGACCACTCTCCCATGGGCTCACCACCTGTTGGAGACCTTAAAACGGGCTGTTGCAATGTGGTTTGGGTGGCAGTCAAAGGCGGGTGCCTCGGTGGCCCAAACCCCGGTCAAGGAACTTGGCTTACGGGACATGGAACGTCATGGGAGGGAAGTAGCTTGAGCTTGCGCCAGAGGTTGAGAGATACTGTCTCGATATGGTCGGGCTCGCCTCCACACATAACCTGGGCTCTGAAACTCAGTCCTTAGAGAGGGGTTGGAATCTCTACCACTCTGTATTCGCTCCTGGTGAGAGGCGGCGGGCTGGTGTGGGCTCATTCGTGAGCCCCATCTCAGCCGCCAAGTGTTGGAGTTCACCCCGGTGGACGAGAGGGTCATATCCCACCGCATTCGGGTGGGGGACAGGTCTCTAACTGTGGTTTCGGCTTGCGGGCCGAACAGCAATTTGGAGTACGCAGCCTTCTTGGTGTCTCACGAAGGGGTACTGGAAAGTGCCCCAGCGGGGGACTCCATTGTCATCCTGGGAGACTTCAATGCCCATGTGGGCAATGACAGTGGCACCTGGAGGGGGGTGATTGGTAGGAGTCCCCCCTCTGATCTGAACCCGAGTGGTGTTTTGTTATTGGACCTCTGTGTTCATCATAGTTTGTCCATAACAAACACCATGTTCGAGCACAAGGGTGTCCGTCAATACACATGGCATCAGGACACCCTGGGCAGGAGATCAATGATTGACTTTGTAATTGTTTCAGGCGACTTTCAGCCTTGTGTCGGAGTGTGTTGGACACTCGGGTAAAGACAGGGGCAGAGCAGTCCATCGATCACTACCTGGTGGTGAGTTAGATTCGCTGGCGGGGAAGGAGGCCGGAAAGACCTGGGAGACCTAAATGCACTGTGAGGGTCTGCTGGGAATGTCTGGCAGAGCCCTCCGTCAGGGAAGTCTTTAACTCCCACATCCAGGAGAACTTCAGACAGGTACAGAGGAGTGGAGTGAGGAGTAAGAGAGGGACAGAGATGACGAATGATACGAAGATAAAAGTAAGCGGAGCGGGTGATGTTATGTGTGGGCAGTGAATGAGAGAGTGCTGTCAAGGATGACACCCAGACTCTTAACCTGAGGGGAGGGAAATATTGAGGAATATTTAAAGGAGAGAGAAATTACTGGGTTTGCTTTAGTGCCAACAATGAGAAGTTCAGTCTTATTGCACTTTAATTTAAGGAAATTTGTGGAGTACCAGGATTTGACTTCAAGAAGACAATTGGAGAAGGAAGAAGGTGAAATAGTGGAGCCAGGTTTGGAGGAGATGTAGAGCCGAGTGTCGTCTGCATAGCAGTGAAAATGGATGTTGTGTTTCCGAAAAATGTGACCGAGGGGGAGGAAGCAGATGATGAAGAGAAGGGGCCAGAGAATAGGACAGAGCCCTGGGGCACACCTGTGGTGATTGGAGTCACGGGAGAGGTGAAAGATTTTAACTGGATGAACTGGGTGTGACCTGAGAGGTAGGAATGGAACCAGCTCAGGGGTGGGTTAATAATGCCAATACTGGAAAGTCTGTCCAGAATAATGGGGTGGGAGATGGTGTCAAACGCCGCAATTAGATCTAGCAGGAGGAGGATGGAAAAGGAATCACCATCTGCTGCAAGGAGGAGGTCGTTAGTGATCTTGAGGAGGCTGTTTCTGTGCTGTGAAGTGGACGGAAACCAGACTGGAGCTGTTCATATAGATTGTTGCCAGAAAGATGAGCACGGAGTTGAGCACCTACAGTTTTTTCAAGAATATGTTCCTATGCCATTTTTCACAATTTTCAGGAAAAGAAAGTGGGGAAATAGGGAAACGGCGCTTTTGCAAACTAACCACGCTAACGCTGTTAGAAATCTACAAACTGTAAAACCAACGTTTTTCCTTCACAATGATGCTCATGGAGTTAAGAGGAGACATCTCTAAGAGGAAATCTCTAAGAGGAGTTTGATTTTGTAGCTGGTGAATATTTTGAAAAACTCAAGTGGGCGGCCTCTTGCCAAGGTCAAAGGTCAACAAAACTTTGGTTGTGGTTGTAGACTTACCCTGGTGGCATGTGTGTGATATTTTGTGAAGATTGCTCAAACAAGTTTACTTTCTTCATATTATGAAAAAATGTGAAAGTTGTCAATTTTCACACTTTGACACAACATGGTCACCAAGTCCTGTTGTCATCCCATAATAATTTAAAACCTTCTTTTGGAAATCCTGACAAGTGTGTCTTCATTAGTGTTTTTTTAATGTTTTTTGAGCCCACTAAGAAATTGTGACCCCATTCATGTTTTTGACGGTTCTACGCTGTGATGTCATCATTTGGCAGGGAGAGGGGGTCATTTCCTGTGCCCAAAATTCATTTTCACCAGTGACTAGGTGTTTGCAAATTGCGTGGAAACAATCTGGTCCTTGCAGTCAGTGACAGCTGTGGGTCAATAAAAACAACAGTTCTTGTATCTTCAACATCGAAAACAAACTGATTGCTTCCCCATTAATTCTTTCATCTCGTCTTTTTTTCTTTGCAAAATGAAGAAAAATCTGTCCAATATCTTTTTCCACAGCCTCCTTTCCATATCATGTCGGAAAAGATCAAGTATCAAGGAAGAAAAAATAAAACAAAACACAGATTTCTGCCTTTGTCTTTGCTGAAAAACATACTTAGTAGAACATTAACCCAACTGTCTGTCTGGGAGGAGCTCTTTGATGCTACAGCCAGCAGGTCGGGGGTTAAACTTCTGCTGAATCACAGAAGTGAAACCTGGAGGATGTGAGCAGGTTATGAGTCACAAACCTTTGATTAAATCTTTGTCACATGGAGAATGGTTCTCATCTGCACTAAGAAGGAGTCTGAGTCTGAGTCATCATCATCATCATCATCATCATCATCATCATCATCATCAACAGCAGCAGCAGCAGCAGCAGCAGCAGCAGCAGCAGGCACAGCTACTAGCTTTCTGTCATTTGATGAGACTCCTGACCTGGAGGGTCACACAGTGGCCAAGATAACAGCTTACACCAAACTGTCGGCCACAGAGGTCCAAAAGCCAGTCAGTCTTCTGACAGGTTTGGTTTACAAGTATTTTGATTACTTCCATAAATATTTAAAAATGCAAACATGGAGAGACCAAGAATTCTGGGTACTTCTGACTACAGAGATGGGTGACCTGTATAACTCTGGTCCAGAGCTGGTCTTTGGTAACATTTACATTAAAGCCGCTGAAAAGATCCTCATGTATAGCACTGGAAAAAGAAAACGAACAAAAATATGTTTTTTTACATTTTTCATCTGAATGGATTAGTGCTGCAATCTTGAAAGTAAAGAGCGGCGACATGTTTAGTTTTAGAATTTAAGGTACAACTTTACTGTCAGTCTATTATGACAAAAAAGGAAGAATCAATTGTTTTGCATATTAAATCAGGCATGTTTTCAATTGTTTAAAAAGTCAATACCTGTCAAAGTGAGACTCTGTTAAGTTTGCAAATTATTTCACATGAAAGTTTAAGTTTAAAGTTTATATCTAAGTTTACAACTTAGATATAAACAATTGAATCTATGTTAAAGGCTACGTCTAAGTTTACATTATTTTTATAAACTTTGTTTATGTCAAAGTCTACGTCTAAGGTTATGTTTAAATTCACAACTTTGTCTGTGTCGAAGTTTATGTTTAACTTTCTCTTTTTACTTTACAACTTTGTCTTTTTCAAAGCTTTTTGTAAAAGTTTAGAATTAGGTTTGTAACTTTGTCTATGTTCAAGTATTTGTCTTACTTTACAACTTTGTTTATGTCAAAGTTTATGCCTAAGTCTGCATTTAGGGTTTATCATTTTGTATATGTCCAAGTTTATGTTTAAGTTGTATTTTAGTTTTAGTTGATTTTTTTATTGTTTTGTTTTTCTCTTTGTACACATCTTGGTATATTTCCAGGTTTATGTATAAATTTACATCTACGTTAAAGTTTACATCTTAGTTTACTTCCGAGCTTTAGTCTAAGTATTCACTGTTGTTTGTGTCAAAGTTTCTGCCTAAGCTTACCTCCAAGCTCATTTCTTAGTTTATGCTGAAATTTGTGCCTTGTTTTGCATTTTTGTTTATGTCTAATGTTGTGTTCATGTTTAAGATTTAATCCTATTTAAACATGTGTATACATCTTAGAATATTTGCAAGTTTACGTTGAAGTTTACGCCTCAGGTTACACCTTAGTTTACATTCAAGCTCACCTCTAAGTTTATATCTTAGTTTACATCTCATCTTAAGTTTTAATGTCCAAGTTTACAACTTTTAGTATGCTATAAAAGTATGTAAACAACAATTATATACTTGTAATTATAATTGTATTGCAACTTCTTTGTCTCAATTGATTTAAGAAAGTGACTATTCGCATGTAATTTCCTTGGCCGCACGGATTATGTTTGGCCAAAATGAATTTCCATCAATCTTTGTGCTTTGTCGCACTTAAATAACATACACCTTTTATTTTTATTTAATTTTATTTTTTAACTTGTCCTGTCCAACAGCTGGGCAAACAGTTGAGAGCTAAAGTCCTCTTGTGTTGGACATATTTTAGTTTAACAACAGGGGTAATGAATGTTCTGACAAACCAGAGGTATAAACCCCTTTTGTAATCAAGGCTTTCCTTTAAACTGAAAAAAAATAGCCCATACATCGTGCCACAGCGATGCTAAGCAAAAGTGTACTTGTGGATTCTTTGTTTAGTGGCAGCCTTTGAGCTCTAGAAAGAATAAATGTTTAGAATAAAAGCTACTAAAGTGCTGAAATCTGTCCCATGTCCAATTTATTATTCAAGGTAGTATCCATTTTAACTGTGGAAGGAGCTGGAGGGCTTGTAGTGATGAGGCTTCAGTTCTGACACAGCGTAAGGCAAAGCTTTGGGAAAAGAAGAAATTTGTCCTTCATCATTAAGCTGTATGCATGCCAGTGCAGGGTGAGCTTTTGCTGTCATCTTGTCACTGAAACCTGAAATTATGGCCCTCTGGAATTGATGAGCTGTCGTGTGGCCCTGTGGCGCTTTCATAAGCCTGACACCCTGAAATGAGTAGGTCTGGGCCAAACTGCTTCATTTCTGAAGGGGTGAGGAATTTTGGCGGCTGAGGGGCCCTCAGACCGATGCGCTTCATTTTGCCGTGATAGTGCTGTTAGAGAAAGATTCCACTGTAAGAAGTCAAAATAAATTTGAACCAGCAGCTACAGTATGTTGTCTATATGGAGACAGCACATTAGCATGAAGCCTTTAACTTTATCACTCGCCCATGTTAGACTCATAACATTAGTTCAAGGTGAACAGCATATTAATTAAACAAACATCAAACATATATTTAATAGGATTACAAAGTGGTTTTTTTCCAGTCTTTGGTTTCACACTGGATGCCCTTTCTAAAACAGCCTTCAACATTTACCCAGACTTGGGACAGGCAAATAAAAGGCCGGATTGTGCACCGTTGTTGTTGGTGGAAGAAGGAGACAGGGAAGGCAAGGACCCCCACCCCCCATGGAAAGGGAGACATCCAGACACGATTGGAGAGACCCCAGAGGAACCCTTTCTATTTAAAAGCAAGAGTTCATGGGCACACTGAAAAGAGAAGCTCCAGCCGAGGTAGAAACCAGGCCCCTGAACTCCTGGGGTCCTTCCCAAAGGTCCCAAAGGGCGGAGCCCAGGATCCATTGTTTAGAACCTGTGGTGATGAGTTCACCACTGCCCAAGGATCCTGAACAACCCCCATCAAACAAAGAGGAGGACCCTGACGGCACCAGAACAGACCCCCAGGCTGCCCTGCAAAAAGGGCAAAGGCAAGGGCTGACCCCCCTCCACACCTTCAAGGATAAAATATCGGTTAGACTCCAGTCTCCAAAGTGCACAAGCATGTCACCATGAACTTTCACTTCCCGGCTTGGATGGAACATGATCCCCAATTTAGGAATCACAAGAATCCTCCCACTGTCAAGAGGACCACCAGGCCCGACTAGCCAATACACAACCACTGCCCCCACACCAGCCACTGGCCCCTCCCACAAGAGTTTGGGCTGCGTACAGAAAATAACTGCTGACTGCCCTCCTTGTTGTGTGTGTTGTGTGATACAAATATGTACCTCTTGCTATATATGAGCGCCTGGAGGAAACCAGGCTGTTAGGAAACCAGGGTTCACTTCCCAGGGGGCACAATGAGCTTTATCCAGTGTGGGTCCTTGGGCAAGACCCTTCACGCTACAGCCTAACTATTTAGCCACAAAGGGGCCCAAGTCTTAATCCCTTTGTGGCGGTCCCCAGCTTGGATAAAATACAGGGTTGCGACAGGAAGAGAATCAGGTGTAGAAATCTCTGTTTCACCACAGGTGCAAAAGAGTGAAAGCTGATTTTTTGTGGAGACCCTCAGAAGGGATGTGCCAAAAGGTGAGCAACTGTTTGAAAAACTACTTAAACTTTTAATGACAAACTAATATGTAATATTTAAAGCAAAATTGGTTAGACACTCAGACCCGTACAGTTTCATTACTAAAAATTGTTTTTTTTTTAAAAGGCATCTCATATGATAACTAGCCAGTGCAGCATTAAAAATAAAACTGAAGTCAACCTATTATGCTTGCTCTATATTTTTTCAAACATGTGTGAAATTTATAAGAAATATATTTATGATTTAAAAACCAAAATAATTTGACTTTTTCCATCACACAGTAAAGGTTGACATCACACAGGTTGACAAAGCATATTGGATAAGAGGTGAAATGTCTTCTAACTTTAAAACCAAGTCCAGATGACATCCCCTAAACCTACTACAATGGAACCAACCTGGATGAATGAGAGTCTTCATAGACATCACACAGTAAATAAAAAACGTCAAAAAACTCTTTGCGCTGATAATTACGAAGTATTGAACATGACTTTAAAAAAAGTTTGCAAATTAGCATTTTGTGCGCAGAAATTGGTGCAGACAAGATACTAATTTGTGCACATAAAACTGTGCACATAAAATATTATTTTGTGCTGAATCTTTTGTTTTTATGTGATGTCCAGGGCTCCATTGGTAATAACAATATGTGGGAATAGACAAAATTATTCTTCTTTAATGTCACTCTGCTGAGTGGTAAGGACATGATGACGAATGCATTATTCTGTTATATTGTTTTGAAATTTTGATAAAAGACATTTATTGGAAATGTCAACCAGAAAGTAGGAAGTGTTCATTACATTATTGTCTTTGGCAGCAGCCCTATTTGCACACGGCACTTTATCTTGGTGAAGATGCACGGCTTCAAATTCTCAGCCATCCCCCCCCCATTGGTTATAATGCCCCACTTACGGGGACAAGTAAAGGGCATGTTAAATAATAGGCAGCTTTTATGGGCCCTTGATGGCACTCGCTGGGCTTAGTCTTGGGTGGGGGATTTCAGTAATTCTCCTTTCCTGGGAATCAGCAAAAAGGAGCTTCTGGAGACAGAAGCAGAGAAGAGAAGAGTAAAAATAGACTGAATAGCAATGAGGCAAGTTCCCCTTTGCCTGAAGCCATGTGTGGGTTCTCTTCTCTTGCAAAGAGAACCCCTTTGCTAATCTTTGAGGTTTGAGAAGAAATCATTCTTCCCGATCTAATCCAAGTCCAGAGAGCTCTGACAGGCCCTGGTGCTGCTTTCCTTCCCGCCACAGTGGAAAAGTGGGGCAAGACACTCATGCACACAGCAGGGGATGAAGGAACCTCTGTCTCCGGTTTTTTGGGCATCTTGATGACACTCTGTTAAATCGGATTTAATCTGGCTTTAATCGGCCTCCTTGTGGCGAGACGGCGACTGTCTCGGTCTGCATGGATGAGTGTAAAACATCACTGAGATTCTCTGTCGGGACCAATTCCAGCTTCTCTGCTTGTGAGTAACATGCGTCATTCGGGAGCTTTTTTCGTCTGAATATGAGATTTTATTTATTTAGCTTTAGGGTTATTTACAGACGCAGCAGCAGAACAAACGGTAGACTGGAGCTTACAGGAGACACTTGCATCACAGTAACTGCATCACAATGCTTTAAAGCAACATTTCTGCTTCAGCCCATCCATCTGTCCTCTTCCACTCATCCAGATCCAGGGCACGGGGTCAGCAGGCTAAGCAGAAATTTCCAGAACCCCCCCTCCTCCTCTGCATTTCCAGTTCTGCCAGGAGTACCTCAAAGCAGACCCCCAGGCCAGCAGAGCTTCACAGTCCCTCCAGCACAGCCTGGGTCTTCCCCAAGGCCTCCTCCTGGTGGGACATGGCTGGAATGGCTCCCTAGGGAGGCATCCAAGAAGCACAATTCCTTAGCAGGAATGCTAACTTTGGGTGCTCAAACACTCTCCAAAAATTTGCAAATCATCTTATACAGTATTTGTACCTGTTTCATAGACTTCCTAAAGATTTGACACATTGTGTTGCAGTTTGTAGTCCATCCAACCAACTGTCGTATTTACAGCACTATAGTGGGCACTGGATTGAAAGACCCACCGCTCCCTCAATAAATGGTATATTTTTTAACTAATGTCATAGATGAGGTGCACCGAAATATGAGGCGCATTAAGCGAGTCAGATATAAGTCTGTCAGTCAGTCAGACTTTATTAACTGCGTTCACAGTAAGTCTAAAACTTGTTTGTAACACGCTACAGAATAGCCATGTTAGAAGCATTAGACACATTAGCACATTTAGGATCCCTCCTTCATGTGGGCACCCCTGAGGTTTCTTCGTTTTTTCTGGAATCCGTTTTTTTTGGGAGTTTTTCCTTACCGCGAAGGGGGGTCTAAGGGCAGGGATGCCAGTATAGCTTAGTCAGTTTGTTAGTTCATTTTAGTATTTTTCTATTGAACTCTTTGTATTCGTGATCCTTTTGATTTCATGTTTTACTTCGAAGCCCATCGAGACGACTGTTGTTTTGATTTTGGGCTATACAAATAAAATTGAATTGAATTGAATTGAATTTACAATAGCTGTTTCTCCCAATCTTGTTTGCAACACGTAAAAAAAATTGACTGATATCACTAAAACTATCGTTACTGTAAAGGTGCCAACTCCCAACCTTGGTAACATTACGTTACCACGCTACCAATTTACAAAATAACCAACCTTGTTTGCAGCTTGTAAAAAAAAAACACATACTGACATTTTGACAGGATCATGTTTCTCTATAAATTGCTTTGATGTCAGTAAACACAGCCAGTATTAATTCATATCAGGTATATTGTTAGGCGCACTGTGTTTATTTTTTAAATTAGGACCTTAAAATGCGCCTTATGGTGCAGGAAATATTGTGCCTCAACATAAAAGGAGGAAATCTCTAAAGTGAAGAGTAAAAAGATTTTATTTCCTGTTAGCGAACATTTTTGGACTGGAAAAAAATGTAATCTATTCGATTGTCTCCCCTTTGGGGCCACGGGGTTGATGGGGCCTGTCCCCGTTACAGTTGGACAGGTCTGGAAAAAATGGATTCAAATGAAAAATAAAACTTTTTACAACATGTTGGAGTTGACAAGCGCTGTTGACATCAATGAAGCAGCTAAAAATTGAGGTTCAGACAAAAAAAGAACACTTTCAGGGTTATGCTTGAATTCCCTCCTTACATAGTCTACTATATATAAGGTCCCAAATCCAGTGCCATAGAAATTCCCCAGAAGTGTGCTAAAAACTAGTGTGCAGATGATGCTAACCCGACTGGCCAATATAGACCACAGTGCATTGCGTTTGAATAATTTGTCATTTGAAAAAATTTTGAAGTATTTTGCATGAATCATCAAGTTTTCATTATCAGAAAACAGTTGATTCATAACTAGTTTTTATAAAAATATTCTTTTTTATTAGGTTTTTACTTTGAAAATGGGTGACATCATATTTGACATTTCAGATAAACGTTGTGACGATGTGACCGAGTAACATTTAAATCCAGGCCAATAAAAAGTCTTTCAGCGGTTAGGCATTATTGAGGGAATTCAGACACAGTCTTGATGTCTTGTATTTCCAGAAATTAAGACAATTATTACAGTAAATTTTTTCAAAATAAAAGCTTGGCAGAAGAAATTTTGACTAAAAGTGTGAAATCTTAATAAATATTATTTTTTTTCTTGCCATGAATTCAGTCTTGTAATTGTATATAGATATAATTTAAAGTTGTGTCTTTTGGTTTATTTCATTTTAGACAATAAAGTTGTACAAAAATATAAACTGAATGGTTCGATAATATAGTGGTCTTGAAACGGACACCTAATTGACTTAAAGGAACTTCCCAAATCACATCAAACAACATGGTAAAAGCCCATTGTTACCATGGCAACAACATTGCGGCGGCAAGTTTGCGCTTTGGTTGCTCGGCGAACTTTAGAAATTCACTTTAAGGTGGAGGCACAAAAGTTAATCCACATCCTCGTGTGGTCCAGATAAACAAAAAACTCTATGGTTGCAATGGACCTTTGACCTGGCAGAGGCAGCCAGTTTCTACTGAGGATTCATTTTTCTGAGGATTTTATTTTTATGTTTTGCTTTTTTTTTATTTAGATGACATGAATGATAAAAACAAAACATGTAAAATATCCAGTTTGATCTTGACTCAGCATTTAGGTCTCTGCAGTAAACATGATTTTTACTTATGAAGCTACATCAAATGTTTAGAAAAAAAAAGAAGAAGAAAAACATAGAAGAAAAAAAAACGTTCCTGATTCAAGATGAAGGGAAGGAAACGTGGAAGACTGAGAAGGAAAGCAGAAAGAGATGCGGAAGAGAGAAGAAGAAAAGTGTGGGACGAGAAAAAGGGAAGACACGCGCACACGCGCCGCAATGACGTCAAAGCGGAGCGCAGCAGACTCGCTGGCCCCGCCGCGCGCCTCTTCAGATCTCCTCCACGCGGCGGCTGCTGCGTTTCAAACACCGAGGAGCGCGCGAGCAGCCAGGAGAAGCGCGCGGAGAGACGGCTAACCGGAGCAGGTGGACCTGGAGGAGGAGGAGGAAGAAAGCTCCACTCTCTTAACCTCACGCGGCATTTTTCTGGATGGAGACGCGCGCCTTCGCCTCGCGCGACAAGCCGAGTCCATGGAGAAGGACGGCTGATCCTCCTGCTCGCTGTTCCCGCGTGAAAACCCTCACGCGCCTACCAAGTTGCAATTTGTGATTATTATTTTTTCTGGGATTTTACACTTTTCTTCTTTTTGCTCTCTTTTCCTGGATTTTCTTGGGTTTTTCTTTTTGAATGCTGCTAAAAAAGACGCGGGATTTTGCTGGTGTTCTGTGCAGCCGCACGCGCAAACAGGAAATAATGGGTCTTTAAGCGGATCCAGCTGTGCCACCGACGCACGAACCAGCCGTCGTTAAGGTTCAAAGAAATCTGCCGCCGCTTGCACCCCCACCTCCCCACCCCTTCGTGGATTTGGGCTACCCGTGACCCCCCCACTCCTCCTTCTCCTCCTCCTCTCTCCCCCCATGGTGCCTTCAGCGCGGCGCGCGGCGGCGCTGATCTGGGAGTTCCTCTCGTGCAGGATCCACGCACCGCTTCTTCTTCACTGGACCCGCTTCTTGAAGATGACCTCCAGCCACAATTCCCCACGTGCCGTTCTCGCCGCACGCCGTGAGAAAAGCACGCGCCCCCGGTTCGATGCACACGAGAGGATGTCGTCTCCCCAACAGCGCTGAGGGAGGAGAGGAGCCGACACACAGAGGTAAAAGCCCACGACAGGCGTCAGAGCAGCGCGCGGCGGGATGGAGCTGTCCGAGGTCCGCTGTTCGAGCGCCAGCGAGGAGCTGTACACCATCAACAGCGGCAACGGCGGCAACGGCAGCGCGCGACCCAAGCGCCTGCTGTGGCAGACCGCCGTGCGCCACATCACCGAGCAGCGCTTCATCCACGAGCAGGGCGGGGGAGGCGGGGCGGCTCGGAGCAGCGGCTCGGACCAGCAGTACGAGCCCGGTTCGGGCGCACGGAAGCAGTCCGCGGGGCGGACGTCGGTCGGGGACCGGCACAACAACGGTGGGACCAAAGTGTTCCCGGAGCGCGCCAGCAGCGACCTGGGCTTCCTTCAGCTCGACTGCGCGCCGAGCAACTCGGACTTCTTCCTGAACTGGGGCTACACCTATCGGGGGGTCATCTTCCCCACCCTGCGCAACTCCTTCAAGTCGCGCGACTTGGAGCAGCTGTACCAGCGCTACTTCCTGGGCCAGAGGCGCAAATCCGTGGTGGTGATGAACATCCTGGACGTGGTGACCAAGCTCACCCTGCTGGTGCTCCACCTCACGCTGGCCTCCTCCCCCATGGACCCCATCAAGGGGACGCTGCTGGGCTTCTTCACGGGCATCGAGGTCGTCATTTGTGCCTTAGTGGTGGTGCGGAAGGACACCACGTCGCACAGCTACCTGCAGTACAGCGGCGTGGTGACCTGGGTGGCCATGGCCACGCAGATCTTGGCGGCCGGGCTGGGCTACGGGCTGCTGGGGGACGGGGTGGGGTACGTGCTCTTTACCCTGTTCGCCACTTACAACATGCTGCCGCTGCCGCTCACCTGGGCCATCCTGGCTGGCCTCCTGACCTCGGGGCTCCACGTCCTGGTGCAGCTGCTCATCTCCGAGAGCGCGCAGCTCTCCACCAACCAGGTGAGCTCCATCTTCTCCTCATCTTCAGCTCCCCTTGCACCAACGCATCTTTTACCCCGCCACCCCGTCATCCACATGTGTTGTTTTCAGCCGCAGAAACTTTTTATGGCAGCAAAATGTTGCAGAAAACAGCGCAGACTTTGCCTTTGCGCTTTAGTTCTGCGGGTTCAGACACGCCGCAGTTTGTTTGCACAGCCTTCAGCACCGGGAGCTGTCCACCGCCCACGCGCGCGCGCGGCGAAGCGCTGCAGCTCTGAACATGTGGAGCTCCACCTACCGGTCAATGTCATTTTTTCGTTTTCTTTTGATCCTCTGAAGGCTTTTTATTTTACTTCTGTACCTTTTCTGAATTTTATTCATTTTTTTTCATCTACTCTTTCTTTCCTTTTTTCTTTCAGTGTTTTCTAACTTTTTTTTTTCCTAAATTACCTTCATTTTAGTTTTCATTCATCCCCTTTTTTAATTTTTGAATGTTCCCCCTGTTGTTTTTCCAAATCTTCCATAGTTCACATTTACTTTATTTTATTCTTTCTTTACTCTTCTTTCATTTTTTTTAACCTCAGTCTTTAACTCGTCCTTCATCCATTGATTCACTTTTATAGCCTTTTTCCTTTTTTCCATCTAGAAATATTTCCATTTCTTTCCTTTTTTGGATTTCTGTTCTTCAATCTTTCTTTAATCTTTTAGTCTCTCTAAATACTAGTGTGTGTTTGTACGCACATGTGAGGAAGGGTGAGTGTTGTGTGTATTCATTGTGTCTGCGTGTGTGTGTGTGTGTTTGTTTGCATGTTTTTTTTTACCTGTGTGTGTCCGTGTTTGTGTGAGTATGCATTTGTGCGTGCATTTGTTTAAGTATCTGTTTGTGTGTCCGCGTGTGTGTGCACTTGTATTTCTTTCGGTGTGAGTGTATGTGGATCTGTGTGCAGTTGATTAAGTAAATATCAATTTGTGTGTTTTTGCTTGTGCATGAGTATCTTTTGCATGTCTATTTGTGTTTGCGTGTATGTATGTGTATTTTTTCTATATGAGTGTATGTGTCCAAATTTGTATTTGTGTGTGTGTGTGTGTGTGCGCGCGTCTGGGACTACATTGGCTCCTCTGAAAGTGTGAAGATCCCGTTTGCGCTGAACTTTCTTTGCTCCAGTCGTTTGAACAGAACCTGCAGCTGGTTGTGTCGTCATGTGTGACTTGGGGTCCGTGTTTGGCAGCAGGAAGTGTGTTTCTCTGTGGCGCCACTTGAAGCTTTGCTGTGTGAACGAGCTTCTCAAACTCCAACCTGAAGACAGATTCTTCATGGTGGTGTAGATCCATGTGGTTCTGGATGAAAACATTTCCCAGACTCAACGGCGTTTTCCGCTGAATTGTCACATGATCATAGTGCGTCTCGTCTCTTCATCAGCTGTTGGCTCAAAAGTCCAAACAGAACAGAGTTTAATAAACCAAAGATTTGACGATGGAGTCAAAATCTACCCAGATTTCATCCGACTGCTGCTGTGAATGTAACATAGCCCAAAATAAAATCTGAGTTTACAGAAATTAAGTTACTTCCACATGCAAAATTTCAAAATAAAAGAAGCCCACTGTTCTGAAACAATAATGTGAGAAAAACAAAAACAAAAATAGTACGGTAAACTGTGTGTTCATTCTCAAAGAAACGTCTGTACATTCTGAATGAGGGAAACAGCAACAGGATGTCAGAATTCTTTATGCTAAAAGCACAAGGGGGCAAATATCAAAAATGAAACATCATATTTCATGTTGTATTTTTTAAATTAACAGAGATCTCAATCTTCCAACGTTCACAAAAGACGTTCTCTGTTCTTGTGACATTTTCAGACGGTCGTGAAGTACTTTGAATTGTTTTGAATCAATTAAAAAAAATTTGAAGTGTTCTGGAATGTTTTGAATCGTTTTGAAGCATTAAGCTGTTTCATGCCTTGAATGGAATGTCTGGGATATCTCTGGAACAGTTATCTTGAGGGCAGCCTTACTGCCAAGGTCACAGACAAAGGTCACTTTAACGAGGAGAAGGGTTGTATTGATTGTGTACAGATTAGCAGTTTAACAGTTAATGAATCGATAAATCAATTTCCATTCCTACGATCCAATCCGATTGATCTGTCTGAGGCAGAATCACATCGATCCTATGCCATTAAAAATTCATTTCAAAATGAGATCAATGGATTATCAAATCAAAATCGGAAAATACCAAATGGATTGAGAAATTGTAGGTTTATCGTAAAAACGACCAAATGCATCACAGCGGACAACACACGTGATGACAGCATGAAATGATCAAGCTATCAGGTGTGAAAAAACAACAGTGGGCTGAACTTTAGGAAACTAAAATGTGAATGGATTTGACATTCATTCTTGTTTACTTGTTTGTTGCTACAGATATTTAATTTACAGTTGATTTTCTTTCAAGAAATACAAAGGAATCTGGAAAACGTCACCTGTACTGTTCAGTACCAGGTGTTTATCTCTGAGTAACACTGCTGAAAGTTTTGGCTAAAACTGTCCTTGATTTTAGGTCAGTGAATCATTTAAAATGAACCAAAATTTAAAGTAAATTGAATCAGCAACAGCAAATATTGAATTCAGTGGAATTGTTGCTAAAATGAATCGTTACAGCCCTAGTACCAGTACAGATGTTTGATTTTTTTCCATCTTTCCTGGAATGATGTTTCCTGGTGGCAGCCAGCAAAATAATGGCCGAGATCCATTTGGTTTTGATGATGAGGCTGCACATTTACTGTTGTCACCAGGCTTAGGAGGCGCATATTGTCATGTTTTCTCTGATAGACGGTGAAAATGAGGCTGTTTTGGGGTTCTCTTTGTGTTTGGGATGACAGCTCCTGACGTCTGAAGGGGTTTCTGTAGAGGGACTTCACCACAGAGCCACCGTGGTTCCAGCTCTTTAGTGATCCGCGCAGGAAGCCCCCCCGCCTGCGGGAACACCACGCTCAGTACGGCTCCATCTGAGGCCCGGAAGAGCGAAGCCCCCCCCCACACTGCTGCTGTCACCCCCTATCCCATCATGCTTCACTATGAAGGAGCTGTGGAACCTGCAGACCGCCTCTTTGTAGATGTAATGCAGCTGCAGCTCAGGGGGGGGTCCAGCTTTCCCTCGTCTGGTTCGGCTGCTTCTCTCAGCTTGATGGAACTATGATGCAAAACAGGAAAGATTTGACTTGGTTCCTTTTGGAGCCTGACAGCTCCATCAGCTCACCGCGTGGATCTAGGATCCAGACCAGCTTTGTTTCGTTCTCACAGCAGGACCTGAACTGTTAAAGAATCTTAATTCAGTTCTTGTTTGACTTCTTGTGCACATTTAGTGTCCTCTGAGACATTTCTTACTTAGAATTGCACAGACAAACCGACCAAACAAAACACGTCAACAGGAAGAATCCCTTTTAAAAAAAGAAACGTTTCAGCCCCTCCCACTCACCATTTCACTGACTCACTCTGTATAACTATTTCCCCAAGTTATTATTAATAGTGTAATCAAGTTTGGCATTAAAAAAATCACAATAAAATTGGATTTTCTGTATTATCCTCTATTTCCAAAGATAAATATATGCTGTTCATTCTTGCACAGGTTTTGTGCACTGAAACCACTACAAAATATCATTTCATTTAATTTTTTCTATTTTTTGTCTTTTTTTTGTCACTTTTCTGTTGGACTTTCCTGTGAAAAACGTATTTCTAAGTATTAACATCACAATTTCTGATAATGTGTTTTTGTTACTTTTGTTATTAGCAAATAATACTAGTGACTTACTACTATTACTTTATACCCCACTTCACAGACTCACACACTGTTTTACGTATCACCATGTTGTCATCCTGTATGTTTTTTTTAATGTAAGAAATGTAAAAAACCAAACATGTTTACATTGCTCAGAAGTCTCCTTTTGTTTTGTAACATTTTTTCCTTTAGAAAGACAAGAATCTGCTTTTTCCATAAAAACAGATCAAATTAGTCTGAACTTTTGCAAATTTTGTTGTGCAAACATGTTCAGTTACTCCTCTGTCCTCTCTTACATGTCTAACATGTTTAGTTTTACTCAGCTCTTAATTCAATTCAATTTTATCTATATAGCCCAAATTCACAACAACAGTCGTCTCAGTGGGCTTTTGGAGTTTCATCTTTTTCCTGTTCATGTATTTAAGGTTCACCAGTTAATTTTGTGTCATGTACATTTGGTTTAATATTTTCCACTTTACTCAGTCTTTTTGCCTTTTGTTAGCAGCACTTCTTTTACCTAATTTAACCCATAAGTCTGCATGTAATCAGACTTTTTGATCACTTGTTTAGTCATTGTTTTGTATTGTTTAGCACCATAATATTTACTCTTAGCTTTCTTACATGTCTAATTGTCTTTTTAATTCTTAGTTATTAAAATACATCATATTTTTTGTCATCCACCATTTTATTTGCCAGCTGCAGTTCATTTATATTCCCAGTAGTGAGTAAAGAACTGAACATGTAAATACGGTATGTTCTGCTGTGGATTATAAGGTATGTTATCAATAAATGGTCATTTGGCAAACTTTGATGCATTAGCATTTTCACAATAAAACCCAACCTGGTTTGGAACTCAGACAAAAAATAACAGACTAACATTTTGACTCAGTTCCATGTTCCTCTCAAAGTTGCTTCATTATCAGTAAACACAACCAGAATGAATCCATATATAAAATGCTCTGGAATATTTTTATGAAAAAATTTGTTCTTTAAAGTACACTTTATTGTGCGGAAAAACGGTAGACCTCCTTTAACCCTCACTTTGTCGCTCTTCAACTTTGTTTTTAGCCATGCAAGTGTCAGTAGAGACTCACTTTTTTTAAATTTAGCATATGTGGTTCATAGTACATGAAAAATATAGTTTGATGGCCTCACAGAAGTTTCCATGTTGATGCAAACATGTGAATTTTCGGAGTTTCTTGTTTGTCACAAAGACATCACCAGCATTTTTTGGACGCAAACATGAGTCGGGATGAGTCACTCACATTCCAGAATGACCAAAACTTTAAAAGAGTCATTATTCACTTTAAAAATGCACCGTCTGACAGTTTTACAAAGGATCTTTTTCAAAATCCGGTGCGTTACTACAACACTTTAAAAAACACATCTATATGTAAAGTTACTTTAGTGCAGGGTCACTTGGTTGTCATCTTTCTGCGGGGAACAGGACGTTTTTGTTTACAGGATGCTGTTTGTTGATGCCGATCCCCTCTGCACGATATGATAATTAAAGTCACATTTTGCATAAGTCGTTGATCTGAAGCAGTGCTCGGAGAGGAGTGTATTAATTAACTTCCCCTCGTGCTGAGATAAGTCTTTGCTGTGTCATTACTGTAAGTATTAGCTCAGAGGAAAATCTGTGGGCGGGAGGGATTAGTTTATCGTCTGATGAAATCGCTCCCAGATCTGCCCCTCCTCCCGCCACGCTCCTTCTCCAGCGGGAGGCGTGGGGCTGGACGGGCAGGGAGGGCTCAGGACGGCTCCCGCTGAACTCCTGCTGACACCTCCTGAACTTGGGTCATGCTGTTCTGCAGTCAGCTGTTTGAGCTGGGAGAAAAATAAGCTTAGGTGGGAAAACAATAATCAATCTTCATGTTTTGCAATGAGGCTTAAAAATACCTTTTCAATGACTGAAAAATGTGATCATTTTTGGAAAAAGTTGCCTGAAATCAAAGTAAAACAACAAAATAAATAAACTGCTAAACAGTAAAATAAATTTAACATTTGCATAGCTTGATTTGAACTTTTAATTTAAAACCATCACTTGCATTTTACTACACCTACACAGGAAAATTCTAAAAGAGTGTGAAAAGTGTCTCTGCTAAAAGTCGCAGTAAGTTGATGGACAATCTTTCCACACAATTTGCAAAGCTGGGGGGTTGTCTTGATTGTGAAGAACAATCAAGGGGGAGAAACTTATGTTGTGCGGAGAAAAAGGGCCAGTAAAGAACTCTTGTACGTTTTGAAACAACAAATTGGGGATGTGCCCCGTGACAGGCTGGCGACCTGTCCAGGGTGTACCCCGCCTTCACACAACTGTGGCCAGGTTAGGCCGTGGCACCCCTGTGACCCCCAAAGGGGATACAGCAGGTTAAAGTCAAAGTTAAAGTCAGCTTTATTGTTAAATGTGCTGCATGCACATGACATACTGCACAGATGAAATTACTTTCCTCTCACCCCACAGCGTAATCAGCTTATAAAATAATAAAATAAATTAAAACAAAATAGATAAATAACAGTAATAATAAGAAGAATAACAGCAATAAGAGCAATGAGATGGTTAAAGTAGCAGTTTAAAGTGACAACAGTGCTAAGAACAGTAAGTAGATGAGTCAGTCATGGCAGTCTTTGGTGAAGATGATGTTCTGATGCAGGACTGAAAGTTTTTCAATGTGAGTTTGTGGCAGGGAGTGGAGGGGGCAGAGGGGGTAGGACAGGGAGGGAATTGAGTTTCCTTATGGCGGATGGAGGGGATTGATGTTGTTCTGTTGTCCGGTTTTACAACACATTGCAAAATCCAACCCTCCGGTTTCATCCGGGCTTGGGACCAGCAAAACTCCCTGAAGGCTAAATGACTTTGAGAAGTGGGGGGATCAACAGCAGCAGCATGTGTCTGCCGCCCTCTGCTGCTCAGTGAGAAGCAGCTGGTGCTAAAGTTGCTTTTACTTTTACCGTAAAAAGCTCCCAACACTGATAGAAAACTGAGACTTATATGTTGATGCTCTGTTTTCTTTAAAGTAGTTGCTGAAGGAGTCAAGAAAGTGGCTAAATATAACAAATCATCTCCATTAATAGTTTGAAACTGCCATAAAATGCTACAGACTTTTCACAATATAACGTTTTTTTCTTGCTTTTATAGCGCTAGCATTCCAACCAATGTTGTCGGTATCCTGTAAACAAAATCAAACACGTGTGTTTTTTCAGCAGACTCCTGGCCTTCTGATTTTGAAAGCAGCCTTTTGCTAAGCAGTTTAAGTTCTATTCTCAAAAGTAACATCAACAACTAAATTATCTAGCTGTCGATGAAAAATAAACTGCATCCACTGCTGCCTGGAATAAAGGCTAGCAATTTAGCTAAATAAAAAAAAACAGAGTGCATGGCTAGTTTCAGTATGTCCAAATTGTTGACAATCTTGTCCGCATAGCCAGCAATCATGTTTCTTTTCAAGCGTAGGTGATTTTGTTTGTCACGATTATGCTAATCGTGCACAGAACAGCTAACGTTAGCATCTATTGCTCCTCCATTCAGTTGTGTGGAAATGAATTTTCTTTCTTAAACACCATGAAGCATATTCCTTCATTTACTGTTATTACCCACAAAAAACTCAAAGAATGCAGCCACCAGGGGGCACAATCCAGTGCTTTTATGTCCCGGTTCCACATGTGACTGAGAAAAATCAGAAAGGACATCCAATGTAAAAACCCAAATCAGTCATGGGAAGAATACACACAAGTAGAAAAAGGAATAAGTATGAATATCGATTGAATCTACAGATGTGACGCTTTATTTTGAAACTCATGTCTGAATCCTAGATTTCATGTATTTCTCCTAACTCATCAGGCTGATGCGTGCTGTCATCCTGTCAGAGGAGCCATCGATCTGCCTTCATCTTCTTGCAGCCTCTCAGGGTCCCTGTTGACCACACATCCTTTGTATTCAGCCCCCCCGAGGCAGCCGTATTGAGCGGTGCATTTGCCTTCAGCGCTGTGTAATCACAGACTTTCTATTTGCTTGTTTTCCTCCTGAAAAGACTCCAAGCAGATTGTGTTCTTCTATCGATGCCTGTCTGTGTGCCTGAGCCATTTAGCCTCTTTACTTGCTGTTAAATGAACAGAGGTGTCGGTAAGTAACAGATTGGGTTGTTCTGGTCAGTGAAGAGGAGCGTGTGCTTGTCAGTGATAACATGTGGTGTTGTGGAGGGAGTGTTCTCATGAAGCTAACAGCATTACAGACCTGGTAATAGCGGTGTGTGCTCTTCCTGCACACACAGACACACACAGGCAGAGCTTCATACGTGGCGATTAGCTGCTCTTCAAGCTCGCTGCAGCTTCCTCTTTCAAGGTCAGGCTTAGCTTACCGGAGCGCCTGCTGCATCGAAGAGATAGAGCAAGAAAATGAAAAAGCCAAGTGTGGGTTTCATGCAAAGACCACATGTATGTATTTTCGATCTTGTGCCGTGAGCGACTCCCGAGGAGAAGAATGTGCTGTTCGTTTTTTAGGATTCAGAAGGCTTTGCTGCCTCCCAGCCATTCACAAGCAAATCCGCATGGAGCTGATGTGCCTTTAAAGATGTCTGCTTTGTTTCCTGCTTCTTTAAATTGGATGAATTGTGTCTACACCCTCTATGAGGCTCCTCCATGTGTTCAAAATAAATACCTTTGTGTTACTTGTCTGGGATCACATCAGGTTTTGACACCTGCTCTGTAAGTCAGTCTTTCCAGAGTCTTGCAGGCATTTTTTTGTGAGTCTTGCAGTACAAAACACATCAAATTGCAGCAGTTGCAATATTTTACAATGATATAAAGAATAGTTTTCAACAGAAGGCCGTAAGAGTACGGCCAAATTTGAAAAGAATTCGTTTTTTTATTGACACGCAATTTTATACAACCCCATTTACTGTTTGTAAATGTACATGTCTGTAGACTTTGTACATGTCTCTCAGTCGTATCTACACTCATAAAAGTTCTTGTCAACCGTCGACTCTTCTTTGTGCTGCTTTCATGGGGATATTTCCAAATTGTTGTCACAGTCTGTCCCACGTTGGTGCAGTGGCCGACATCTGCCATCACAGCAAAAAAAGTAATACTGCAAATAAAAAGACATGCTGCTTCAAATAAAAAAGCAAACTTCATATTCATCCAAATAACTATTGCTACCTATACCTTAGATTATTGCTAGCATTATTATGAATATTAAAAAACAACAACAACCACGGTAATAAGCTGCCACAAGTGTTTAGCCATCAGTTGTCTCCACTGGGATGTTTTTTGTTCCAGGCTCTCAGTACCTGTTGTTAGTTGTGTTTGTCTGGGGTTGACCATGCAGTGGTTCATGTAACTGTGTTTTTCTGCATGTTGGAGTAAAGCTCCTCGTCTCATCAGTTTTCTTTCTGTACACTGGTTTTCTCCGTGTTAGCGAAAGCTAGCAATAATCCTTCATTGATTCTAAATTTAACATGACGCTTGGCCCCAAAAAAGGACAAGAAAATGCAAACAAGTTCCATGTAGGAGAAATGAAAAGCAGGAGCAGCTGTAATGTTTAAAATTGAAACAGCAGGTAAAACGAGGAGGACAGAGGTTAAAGTAGGTCTACAAAAAAGAAATCATGGCAAATATTTAATTTATTATAGAAAAGGAACAGTTAAACAACAACAACAAAAAACTTCACTTAAATGTGAATATTTTTTAGCATCTTCTTCCCTTTCTGATGTCTGCACCGATGAGTGTGATTGAAGCGACAGTTCACTCCGACATACATGTTAGTCAAATGTTAAACAAACCCGCACCACGACACTCCTACTGACGGCTGAACCATCTCCCTCAGCTTGAAGTCACTTGTTGCTGGGCAGATTTTCTGCTTCTTTAACTATTAATATTGCAAATGTGATAAGCAGCCATGTTTACCCCCAGATGGTTTCTTCTAGCTTAAGCACTTGTGACCTTTCAGATGTGGTTTTCGTTCAGTCACGCTTGGCTGCATCTCTGCAGCTCTCCTCTTCATATTCTCCGTGCACATGCTTCTTCTAAGCGAGGCTGAGCAGTCTGACTCACCTCCATGAGAAATCAGGATTTGGACATCAGGCGCAGAGGCTCAGAGGGAGGAACCCTTCATCTCCTCTCCCTCCTCACCTCTGTCTCACCCTCTGACTCCTCAGTCTTGCCGGTTTCAAGCGGTTGATCTCAGACAATCTTTGCCGTTACCAGACACTGCACTCAGCCGCTCTTAATATTTAATGAAGGGCTCAGGGCCGTCAGCCGTAGCTTTTTGAGCTTTTAATACCAGAGTTTTCCAGTGACATTTCTGTGCAGTGACCTGCCAGGCATTTCCCGACATTACTGCAGAGACTCAGGCCTTCTTCTGGAGCAAATACAGAAGACCTGGGAGGTTTAATCAACGCTTTTTTTAAATGAAGAGCTGCATCAGATACAAGCGACTCGCTCAACAAGCTTTTCCACATTATTTAGAAAGAGTTCAGCCGGCAATGAGGGGATTTTTAACAGCTGGATTCACTAAAAGAGGAGATTCTCACTCATAATCATCATTTCTTTTTCTATTGTTTGACTGTGGAACTAGTTAGTTTTGTTACTTTTTAACTGAACAGAACTCGAATTCTTCAACACAGTGACTGTTTTGCCTTTAGACACTGCACATAACGGCTCACAATGCAGGAGACAAACATCCAATATTTTTAAATAAAAGTAGGTTTGAAGGCATACTATTTTTCCTGCTCGCAAATCCAGAAAAAAACAGTTTTTTTCACTATTCTCACTTTCCTGCAACCGTCTCACAGTTGTTATGAACCAGCGGGGATGTGCTGTGGTGTGGATGGCGCCATCACAACCCCGCCCAGCTGCATACAGCTGAAGCGGTGTCTGCGGTTGGCAGATCGAGAACAGAAGCTCAAATACGCCACCAGTTGATCAAGTGCATTATATTTGTGTTGATACGTTGTTTTCAGTTTCCTTCTGTTAGACTTACAGTGCATTTACCCTCCAACCGTTTGTACGATGTCAACCTTTGTAGTTGATATACTTTTAATGCCACTGTATGTTCCCTGAGAAAGCAGGGTTCAGATGCTGTCGTCATGTTTACGTTGAAAACAGCACACGTTTTTCACAACGTTGAAGTGCTGGCCCATTAATGACCGTGCGTAAATGGCGCCGATGCGCCGGAGTGATACGTAAGTGCCCATAGGATGGCCGTAGGATACAGACACACAGTACTGTGATTGTCTAGTTTCCTCATTTCTAAAGCTACGGACACATCCGGCATGTGACGCGTTCAAAAAAAGAGCTAGCCCACGGTGTTCACACTGGACAAGCAGGGAGGGGCTTCTTCTTTACCTTTTTCTACTGTTTGTATAGTTGGAAGAGGTTCGGTGCAAAATGTCGAAGCGGTTCAAATCTCATGAGTCTTGCTCCAGACTTCTTCTTTCCTAGCTCTATTCCAATATACGAAAGAATTGGTGTCATAGAATTCCGGCTGGGGAAAAGCCACAGTTATTAAGTTCTCCTCCATGATCATAATTCAAACGGTTTGCATTACCTTGAATTAAAAGTGGCGTCATCCTTTCTTCACTACAAAATCAGAGTCCCTGATTGGTCAAAGTTCAGGCTGGTTTAATTTGAAACGGACGTTCAGTAGCAGCATGCTTTGTACGTAGAGCCCAACCAAAAACGGTCTTCAAATCATCTGTGAACATGATTTGAATTTGGAAGCCCAAAATTTGTATTTATATACATTAACATAGAATTTTAATTGGAAGCGACCGCTTGAATGCGCGTTGCCGAGGGCAGTGTGATTGCAGCGTAAAAGTCTATTTTACCCTTAAGTGTTTGCCGCTACCTGCCGTCCGCAGTAGAGCCGTAGAAGAAATCGTTCACAAACCTTTTGGCTCTATGAACTAACCAAGCAGTCTATGACCTTGACAATTTGTGAAAGCCACCTGTGTGTCCCGTGCAGATTTACCCATTTTACATCCCATTTGGAGCCGTAAGGGCAGTTCTGACTAAAGCTTAGCTAAGAGAAAATTAAACACATATTTTACATACAATCATTGAGGAAACAACCTGTTGGTATGGACGTGTTGCAGTGATGGAAGCAGCAACTAGTGGTTTGTGTGTCAAAATATTGTTTTTTTGCTGCAGGATGCGTCTCATTTCCTCTCTCTAATTTCACTGGCAGGTTTGTTGGCCTCGGGCGCCGTTCATCACCTCGTTGACTCCTTTGGCCTTGTCCTCCCTGAGCTCAAATGAAATGGCCTGACTGAGTTACAGCCTCGGAGTATGAGCTATAAAAATGATAAAAAAGACCCCTGGTGAAGGCTCATTGCTTGTTCTTTTCCTTTCTTTACTCCCAAACCTTTGTGTAGACTTTCTTCTTCAATTGACGTGCTCAGACCAGATGAATCCTATCTTTCTGCAGCTTTCTCGCTCTTGAAACCGGAGGTAAAAAGGAAGACATTGTCAATTTTCTTTTCTATCGAAAGCTTTGGTTCGTGATTTCACTCCGTTAAATTGCAAATGTGTGAATGAGTCGGCTGCGTTCAGCAAGTCTGGCCGACCTCCAAAGTTACCTGTAAGTCATTCCTTCTTCCTGACTCAACACTCACCCCTCCTCTTCTTTTATGAGCCCAGCAGCCAGATATTTATCTCAATAAAAGCCTGTCTTTGTGCCCTGCGCTGAACTGCTGACAGAACCTAATTATTGCATCCCTGCTGGTAAATACAAGACACATTCTCCAGCCCCGGCTGTTGGACAGAAATTGTGTAAACTTATTGAGTTTTTTTCCTCGTCTGAGGGGCTTTGTGTACGCACCTATTTAGCACAAAAGATGTACTTCTAAACCCAATGGAGGCAGATTTGAAGAATCTAGGGGAGTCTGTGAAAGCAGAAATAGGCCTTAACATCCAAATCTCACAAAACGATCTCATATCTGCAAAGTATGAGGTTCTTATGACTGTGTTGGGCAAAGTCATGTCAAAGACATGCGTGGAGCCATGACACCATGATAATCCTCAGAGGTAAGGAGAGCGTGAAAGGTTGTGTGTGTCTCCACTTGAGTCCTATGATTGCTTTGCATCCTCAATGTCAACAACGATTGGCTTCAGTCACGCGATGAGAGCGATGTAGTGGCTGCATGCCTGTGGGCTGAGGTTGAAGGACAAGCCGCATTGATTATCTTGCCCTCATCACCTCTTTCCTAATAGACCCCGCTGGACCTTGAGACCCTCCTCTGTGGTCCTTGGAGGATCAATCGTGCAGCAAGTGTGTTACAATCCAAGACAAATGAAAAGCTGACTGCAGATGACAGACGTAAAAAAATGATGACTTCAGGGACGTATGTTCAGCATCGCATGTCAATGCGCAGACACATCTGTCCTTATAGAGTTATGAGATGCAATGCTGTTTCTATGCAACCCCGTGACACTGAGGGTTCCATTGGTGGTTTGACACGTTGACCCTAAACAGCAAAGTCAATCAAACGATGCTTGACTTCATGGTAAAAAAGGTCTTTGTGTCTCTCTTTATGGGTTTAGAACAGGTTAGGGGGGGGAAACCCCGATTCCTGAATGTTTCAATGAATAGAATTTCTTTATTTGGTTTAATATCAGTTAAAAATGAAAAACGGGTCACATTACATTATTAAAGTAAAAAGACACCAACTTTCTTGTGTAATATTGCACCTAGTGGCTACTTGTTGAACTGCACCAGAAAGATAGTTTTATAATTAGAATATTTTAAAAAGTAACATTTTTGGTATTAGTTGTGGTTATGTTTGTATTTGTCAGTATACATATCTGTTACAATATAAATTAGTTTTATAGTTAAACTGCATTAAACTTGTTCAAACTATTTTTGGTTAATTAGCCTGTTGGCTAACGTTTTCGGCTACATTTCTGGCTTTTCGTTCTGTATTTTAGAGGGTTACAAGGATAACAAAAACAAAAGCTGTGGTGATTTTACACTCAAAGCTGTTGAAATGAAGTAAAACTAACACAAAACACAAAGAAAACATACACACACACACACACATAGAGAAGCTGTTATAAAAAATTACATAAACCCTCAAAGTAATATTATAACCCAAGTTCTTATAATGCAGACCACAGAATTGTAGTCCTAGACCTAACAGCTTCCAGGATGAGAGCGATCCACGGCATCAGCGTTTGTTTCCTGTGTATTTACCTCTTACTCCAGAAGTGGGTCTGATGAGCCTGAGACCATATTGAGGGAGCTTTTAAGCTCAGAGTGAGAGTGACTTTTCAGCTTATTCTTCACAGAGAGGATGATTTCAGGCGGGATTACCTCCCAGCTGTAATCTATCTATAGTGGAGGGTGTCAGCCAGCAGCGCTCCCAACTCTCATCTGGGGTCAGCATTTAACAAGATTACTGCCGGATTATCATTTTTTTTGGTTAGAAAATATGAAAAACATAATAACAACAAGAACAAAAAAAAACATCAGGTAGTATAAAAGATGGTTGTCTGTATTTAATACAGTGGGGAAGATTACTGCTGCAAGTGGTTTTATTTTTCTGTGATGGCAACAAATTATTGTGGAGGAAGAAATCTAACTATTGGTCACCAAACGGGACAGACCCAGACTTAGTAAAAGCTTAAAGAGCATCCAACAGAAACTACAACTAAATAGTGGGATTTAGACTTGAAATCTTCTAAAACAAGCATACAGAAAGTGTTAAAACCCTACAGATTTTATTCTCCTCAGTTTTCTCTGAACTTTCCTTTTTAACTTGTCCTGTCCAACAGCTGAGTAAACAGATCAGAGCTGAAGGCCTCTTGTGTTGAACAGCTTTTACTGTCCATTTAAGGTGTTTAGGGCAGCAGAATAATATTCAAGCTATTTAACTGAAACTTTTTTTTCAGGTCACTTTTTAATTGTCAAGCTACAGCCAATAAGAGTAGAGTATTCACACCGATCATGGTATAAATACATGTAAACACAATAAAGATGCAGTTGGACATAAATATCAAAGGTGTCAAGTATACTTGTGCAAAGGTTTCATTGGACTTTGTGATGATCTGAATTGAACGTTGTTGTTTGGAGAACCCAGATAAGGTGAGACCCTGCAGTCTGGCTCCTGCCAATGAAGCGGACATGCTCATTGCAGACTGGCCTCAGGGCTGTGTGCAGGTTGACACCCCAGTTTTACACAACAACGACGATCTGTCATGTCCGATTAGGCACCGGCACTGGGAAAACTATTAGCTGTTGGAAAATGTCTGAGTCAGGAGAAAGCCTGGCCTTGTTGCTGGCTGGCCTCTGCAGCTGTTCAGACTTTTAATCATTTTGTGTTTGGATTCATATTTAAAAGGAACATTATTGACTTTTAGAGTCTGTGCTTCCCAATAAGAACTATTGAAGATCATCGTGGAAGAGAAAAAGTAATGAAAGCTCCTTTTTTTCTCTTATTACTAGATTGGACATTGGATTTTACCTGATTTTGCATATTTTCTTGTGTAATTTAGTTTTATTGCAATAGCTTTAGCTCTACTTATCAACATCATAGCTGCCTTTAAATTTAGATCCTTCTATTGCAAGTCCTGTATTTCTCATAATAGCCTTGTTTTTTTGTTGACTTGTGGATAATATTACCTGTTGATTAAGACTTGTAGCAAAAACACAAAGAAAGCCTAAAGCAGCATGTGTTCTCTGGGCCAGAGGCGGCTTGTCCTCCGGTGTCTGAGCGCCTCACAGGAGGCGCTCCCGTGGGGCGCTCCCAGGCGCGCTCCCAGGGGCGCTCCCAGGCGCGCTCCCAGGGGCGCTCCCAGGGGCGCTCCCAGGGGCGCTCCCAGGGGCGCTCCCAGGGGCGCTCCCAGGGGCGCTTCCGGCTGGTCTTCAGTGGCTACAGTATTACAGATTCTTGCTTCTCTCCCTTCGGCTGTCGTGCTCCTGTGGTCTTTTGGGATTTGTTATCCGCACAGCCCTAAGAATAACAAAAAACATGGTTTAAATTTAGCTTCACATTAAAGGACCAATTTATTTAAATTATAATTTTAGGGACACCCATTTTTGATCTAATATTTGCAAAATCAGATTTTTTTCACAAAAAATACGGATTTACTTTTACTTTTTCTCAATTTTCAAAGCTACAATATGCGACACTATGCAGCCTTACTAGTACTGTACTATCACTATTTTATGCATTTTCAGTCAGATTTCTGGGTTAGCCGCTAAAATATCTCCCAAAATGAGTTTTCACCTTGCTCCCCCACAAGTGGGGGACAAAACAATCAAACATTTTATTTTAGCTGAAAGAAAAACGTGCAGCACATTACAAATAATAAGAAAAAAGCTCAACTTTAAAGTCATTTTATACAAAGCAGGAGATTCCAGATAGCTATCGAAAATGGCCATCAGTGTTACGCTGCCACAAACCAAAAAGAAGGTTCATATTTTACAATATTCCCTGTAGAGGACATTGAATGTACAGGAGAACCAGACTAAGTGACCCCTCCCCCCTTTGCGTTCCAAACAGGAAGCATCCGCTGGCTCCAAAAGGCCAAAATCCCATTGACTTCTGTAGACTTGAAGAAAAGCGGTTGACATTGACTTCAGTCATTATGTTTATCAGAAAAGCCAGTCCTGTTTTTTTAACACATTCTTGCTAATCCAATTTTTTATTATATTCTTGCCGTAGCGCAAGTTATTCAAGTTATAAACTGACCAATCAGATGCCTCAATAAAAGAAGGGGGCCTCGTGTTGAACGTTTGAAGCGTTTGATTGACAGATTTTCCTGAATCCACTTTCAGTGGAAGGGGTGTGACCTTTTAACATGCTCTCTCCTGATTGGAGAGAGTGGTTGCCAAAGGAATGTAGACTAAGACTGATACGGTTACTGGGGATGTCTGGTTCCAACATGGCGATGAACATATCGTGTAAAAATAGCGACTGAATTGACCTTATTTGGTTGGAACTGGAGGTAAGTCATTTTCTATGGGTGATGTGTAACTCGCTTAGTCCAGTTCTCTTATACAGTCAGTAGTAGAGTCACACACATTTAGTAAAATAAGGTACTTTGTTGTTGTACCTTAAAAATGTAGAAAAGTGCACAATTTAAAAAATAATGTGGACTCCTAAAGTTTTTAGCGCTGCTAGCTCAACCCAATCCATTTAAAACAGACAGTTTAAACATGTCTGGAACTTTAGCTCCAGTGTTGACATTCTTTCGACTACAGTAACTCTTCAACTATATATGCAATTAATTCCAGAGGATCTAAAGCCTAGAAAAGCAGCTTTAAATTGATATTGTTATGCACCTTATGTCTGGGGTGCGGGGCATCACTTAAATAAGAAAGAAATTAACCATAATGCCAAAAGGTAAGCCCCCAAACCACCAAAGTACTTAATAAAGCTGCCAGACAAATTATTATATAAATAATAGAAGAGTTTACTGTCCCAAATGTAAATAGAACAAAAGAAAAATGAAGCATCTATCACCAGGGTGAACCAAGGCCAAAATAATAACTAAAACAAAATTAACTCAAATGTCAAATACTCTCTGACCTCCAATCAAACATCCAAGTTTCAAAGTCTCCGAAAAGCTTAAACAGCCAAAGAACTCATAAAAACACTTATGTATTGTCTGGGGGGGGGGGGCACAGAAGCTACAGCCCAAAACTCCCCCCATGGGGCGGCTGGGATGGATCCTCCAATCATGCGCAGCCACCAATCCTTTCCTCCTTCCAATCCCGAGCCGACAGCAGTCTCTCATCCTCCAATCCAGTGCAGCCACAAGTTTTTAGTGCAGCAAACCAGGGGGGTATTCCAGAAAGCAGGTTATGCTAGCTCCCACGATAAGTTTGAGGCTAAGGAAGTTGATAACCTCAGCTTTCGGTTCCAGAAATGTAGGTATGTTTCAGGGTATGTCAAGTTGCCATGGCAACTCATGCTCTGAACATAACCTGGTCTGGAGCAGGTTTAGTTGAAGATTAGTTTGTTTTCAGAGAGGTGAAGCAGCATGGCGTGTCCATTTGAAGATGATTTAGTGGATGAAAAAGCTCAGATAATACTTTTTCCACCATGAGAGGGTGATGAGACCACGTATGGATGTTGTATAGATACATTTTTTTACTTTGATCTAACTTAATTATTTGCTTCAGTTAAGATAAATCATTTTTTGTTAGGTCACCTTAAAAATAACACGTAGTTTTCAGACAATTATTTTCCTTTCGTTCAAATTAATTCAATTAAGTAGGTGTAACTTTGATGCTGCCGTTAGATCGGCACCGCAAGGGATTCTGGGATATCATTCCCTTTGCCTGTCTGGACGGATTTGGGTTTAAGTGTGGGTTTTTTACAAAATGTGTTTAGTTGTATAGCTGTTTTACCGTGTTTCACCGTGTTTCACCGTGTTTTGCCGAGCTATTTTGTCCTACTATGCTTACGTCTCTGCACCATGAGTGAGAGTAAAGTAGAGGATGATGAGTTTATATAGCACCCCTACCGCCTATATATGTTAAGACAGTGACAGACAATTCTTTAATGAATTTTTGCACTCCGTGCATTTTTTTCCGTTCTTTTTATTGTTATAAAAATGAGCACATCTGCCGGCTCAAACTTTCCGTTCTTTTTATTGTTATAAAAATGAGCATATCTGCCGGCTCAAACTTTCCGTTCTTTTTATTGTTATAAAAATGAGCATATCTGCCGGCTCAAACTTAGACATATGAAAGTTCAAGAAATATAAGTAATTAAGATGGAAAAAAGATTAATGAAGTAATGTGACATTTAGTTAGATAAATACGTAAATTTGAGTTGTATAAACAATTTTTGAGTTTGAATAAATTTAACTAAATTATCTTTCAGCCGTGTTACTTTTTTGATGGACTTATAATTTCTATCCGCCGTCATTAAAATCTCGGACTCCGTCTCACTTCCGTCTCAAGTGTCGCGCTTTTCTTTTTTTTTTTCTCCACGCGTTTCCATGGTGACTCCAGAAATCAGCGATCTATTGAGAATGTCTTTATGTACCGTGCGTTAACCCAGGGTTACCAAGTCGAGCGTAATTACGCCAACTCATATCCGGTCTTTTGGAACCGACATACCCAGAGTAAGCAAGTTCAGGCGGATTTCAGCCAGAGTTCAGGCTTAAAGTCAGGCTAGTTTAAACATGCTTCCTGGAATACCCCCCAGATCACCTGAAACAAAACAAAGAACCTACACACATACTAAAAGAAACAAGTCTGGATCCGATTGAGTAGATTTAGTAGATTAGACTAAACCTGGTCCAGACTCTAGAACTAGTCCGAGTTCGGTCCCATAAGTCCAGTTCAAATTTGGATCAAACTTGTAAAACGGAATTTAAAATGTGTCCGGGTCTGAAGGAGTAAGCTCTGACCCGGTTCATGTCAGCTGGACCGTGTGGCCCAGATCCGTTCATCAACCCTCTTCACTACAGCAGAGCAGCGGTTCTGGTCGAGAAAGCGGCTTACCCATCATGTTGGAGGACTCGATGAGCGTGGTGTCCAGGTCGGTCCAGTACAGCCGCCGCTCCGCATAATCAATGGTGAGCCCGTTGGCCCGGCCCACGTTTCCCACCAGAGTAATGCGGCCGGTTCCGTCCATTGCAGCTCTGTCAATCTTCGGTTTCCCGCCCCATTCGGTCCAGTACATGTACCTGCAGAGAGCCGGGTCAGAACAGAACCTACAGTACCGCGGACCCGTCATAGACGGTTGCAGCGCTCACCCCTCAGCTGGATCCAGAGCCAGAGCTCGCGGGCTGTCCAGGTCCTTCCAGACCAGGACCTGCCGGTGCTGCCCGTCCAGTTTGGCCACCTCTATGCGGTTGGTGCCGGTGTCAGCCCAATAAAGGTTCTTCCCGAGCCAGTCCACCGCCATGCCCTCAGGATAGTCCAGGCCAAACTCGACCACGTGCTCCAGAGCGCTGCCGTTCATGAAGGCCCGGCTGATGGTCTGCAGAACCACAGAGACTCTGGTCAGAACTGGGCTCCCTGGACAGACCAGGCGGCCCGCTCAGACGTTCACCTTCAGAGTGATGTCGGTCCAGTAGATCCGGTTGTCGGTGACGTCAAAGTCCAGCGCGGAGGCCTCCTTGACGCCGGTGAGCGGGATGGCCACGTTGTTGTTGTTGGTCTCCAGGGAGATCACTCCATACACAAAAACTCAATATATAAGAAACAAATAAAAAAAAACATACACGAATACGACAAGGGTCGTAACAATATGCAACACTTAACCAACGTAAGCTGCTTGTCTCTGAATCAGATCAGTTGGAAATGTCAACGCCTGTGAACCTGCATTTTGGGCTTCCACATTCAAAGGTTTCGCATCCACGCGTGGTCCATTCTCTGGCTCTACGAATGATTCGGGTATTCACTGAACGGACGCTGAAAGTTGAACCGTCTGAACTTTCCACTGCTTCAACCTCTATCAGTTGAACTTTGACCAATCGTGGACTCTGACCTTGTGTGGGTAGCGTCCTTCCTGAAACACGGAAGTGCCAACCGTTGTAAACCTGATCAAGGAGGAGAAATGAATTGTTATGGCTGTGGCCGTATTTGGTTTTGGTTTGTTCTGTTTGTTCTGTGTTTTGTGTATTATTTCTTTATCAGTGTGGGACTTGTGTTTTTTGTGGATCTTTGTTTGTATGTCTGTGATTATTTTCAGGTGTGCTGGCAAGGGTGTGGCCTCCATTTGGACAAGCTGGTGGAGGCAGCCTTTAAAAGCCACCACTTGGACCTCCAGCCGGGGAGAAGGGTGCCTTGCAGCAAAAGCCTCCACTGCTGCTTGGCCCTCTTCTCCATTTTGTTTTGTTCTCCATTTTGTTTATGTCTTCTCCACTTGTTTTAGTTTGTGTTGCACTTTGTAGTTCTTTGTAGTTTGTAGTTTTGTCTGTGCCCACTCGGTTTAGTCCTTTGGTTTATGATTTTGTTTAAGTGAAGCTGTAGGGGTGAACCGCCATTTTGTTTAGTACATGTTTTCTCCTGGTTTTGTTAGGTTAGGGAGGTTAGCGTTCTGTCTTTGATTTCCCTTTTCTTTCTTTGCAGGTAAGATTACATGTTGCAGTTAGTTGGGGTTTTGTTTGTTGTTTTGGCCTGGGTTCACCCTGAAGCCTTTTAGCTTCACTTTTAGTTATTGTTGGATTGTTTGTTTATATGTAAATAAATTTGGTTATTTTATGGAGACATTCGTTTGGTGTTTTTGTTACAGTTAAATTATTAGTCAAAACGTTACTTTTTTATGTTATGCCACCAGTCACCCCTAGACACAGAAGGGGGCGTAACATGAATAATTGCGGTTTCTATTCTATGACAAGTCTTGCATGTATCAGAATTGATCAGTAAAGGAAAAAGCCTGGAACAAGATTCACCAGATCTGAACCACTTGGACATTTTGCATCAAACCTCATTCAACTGTAGGTGGTGGACATGAGCTACTAAACAGTAGAAAAAGAAGAAGAATCTCCCTGCCACTGTATGCTATTCTAGTGGGAACACCACGGGCTGAATGTGTGTTCTCTGAACTGTGTGTAGCGCGTTCTAGAACACGCAGCACATGCCTGGTGTGAATGCAGCCTCAGCCGTAGGTTAGCATGCTCTCTGACCTGCTAAGCTTCTGAAGTTACTTTCAGAAAATATTTGTGAAGATCTCACCTTTGAGTTGCAGCAGCACACTCTTTGTCACTCACACGTGTGTTGTGAGTCCAATTTACACATGCACTTCACAGCCAGCCTGTGATTCTGGAAGGTAGAACTGGAGGAGGTTTCGCCTCCCAAAGCTTCCTACAGCAGAATCCCACGTGCGTCCAACAGCATTTCTGGTAAAATAACTACCCTGGTCGGTTGGACTCCAGCAAGTCTGTTGTCAGAAATGTTAAGGAGTTTGGAGAAATGTTGGCTTTGGCATCTTGCACAAGGGTACAATTACTGTCAAAGCCTGATAATTAAATCCCAACCCAACAGGTGGTGGTTCAACTCCCTGAGCTAAAGCCACCCCCTACTGCAGAGGTCTCCAACCTTTTCCGGGTACAAACTGTCCTCAAAAGGCTTATATCATGCTTTCTTAAGTCTTTTATAGTAAACTATATCCATATATGATAATATATTACCTTTGACACACTAAAGAATGATTGTTTAATGAAATATGAGTTAATTTCGTGTGCTCTTATCCTACCAGGAAGTAAAATGACTTGGTGTCTGAGGCACCGCCTTTCGCTACGGTTTTGGTGCCGCTCATTTCATGACGTCTTTCTAGAGCCGACCTCTGCAGGGTGTCTGCGTCTCTCACACAGAAACAAAAACATCCAAACTTTTGCAAAGATGGATGTGCATATTGCGCAATGAAAGCACTTAGCCTTAGTCACAAAGAAGTGGCTATGTATGTTAGCCTGGGGGCGGTGCTGGCAGCTCAGATTCTTCTTGGAAGGGGCGGTTCCTCACACGTCGCAATGTTGTTTTCGTGTATTGGGAGGGCCAGAGAGCAGGTTTTTAGAGGAATTCTCAGAAATCCATATACGGATCAAAATACCGTTTAGTGTTGTTTCTTTGTGAGGAAGGAACATTATAATACAGTTAAAAGGCCCTTTAATGTCAGACAGTACAGGACTGAAGTTGGCGTTTTTTCTTCATTCCTGTAACCTTTGATGGAAAGGTTAGAATTTTATTTTTTATGGTTTAATATTGTGACGTATGGCTGACGTCCCTTTTAATTGGGACAAACCAACCATTTAAAAATTGATCATGAAGGAGAAATTAATAACTGTGGTTTGTTCCTAGACGGAATTCTATGAAATCAAGTCCTTCAAATATCAGGATAGAGCTGTGAAAGACTGGAAAAAGATTGACCAGAGTTAAAACTTCTTTGACATATCACATCAAGCCTCCTCCAACTGTAGGTGTGCTAGGACATGCACTAGGAAACAGTAAAAGAAAAAAAAAAGAAAAAAAAACCCTCCCTGCTCGTCCAGTGTAAACACCATGGACTATATGTGTGTTAAGGGCATTCTTGAACATGCGTCACATGCCCGGTGTGTCAGCAGCTGTAAGCCGTGTCACATGCCTCTACGTACAGTCTGCACATTTTTCACCTATGGCATTTCGGTCTTTTGTGATACTAGACACGCGGCGGGCCCTTGTCACGGATCTCCCCAGTTGTGGTTCCAGTTGCCTTGGAAAGCGCCAAGCAGCTGACTTAGAACTGGTGCGTACTGGGGGAATTAAACAGCATCATGAGGTCCCGCTGCAGGCGCTGTCCATGGTGCTGACATGATGTGATTTCTGTCCAGTGCCCTGGATGTCAGCGGGGAAAAATTCAATGAAGCGCGGGTTTACGTGTTTTTTACGTTGTTTATTCATACTTCTCCTGTGGTTTCAATTTGGTTCATTAATGATACATGTGCCAAAATTTCACGTAAAGACCAACAACTTTTCTCACTTTTTGCACCTGTATGACCAGTTTTAACCTCAGGATAAACAAAAATGGTGATCAAAGAGATGATCTGACAATCAAGAACTAAAAACCAGATACTTAAATACACTGAGGACAATTAACACAAATGAATACAAGCTGTGGATGATTGACAACCTAAACCTAGTGTAAATGACTTGGAAAGCCTGAAAC
The DNA here is from genome assembly GCF_053564925.1 of Oryzias latipes. Classification (NCBI taxonomy): domain Eukaryota; kingdom Metazoa; phylum Chordata; class Actinopteri; order Beloniformes; family Adrianichthyidae; genus Oryzias; species Oryzias latipes. The sequence goes on along the minus strand of NC_136253.1, from coordinate 11,569,465 downwards.
AGATCATGACAAAAGCCAAAGAAGGATGATTTAAATTCCAAACTAGAGTGCACTATCCCTACATTCCGTGTTGATGTTTCTTAGCAGAGGCCTGTCTCATTTAGCTTTGGAGTAGACAAATTCTTAAAGATTTTCTCAAGCTTTCCCAAATCTGAAACAACTTTAATGAATTAGTAGATTTATTTTATTGAAGTGTTATCCTCTATAAATGATCTGCAAATGACTTTTCTTTGTACACTAGTCTTTGTCCATTCAAATATTTATTTTCTCTTATTTTCTACCTTTTAACATAAAACCTTAAATTAACAGCAACCTTTTTTCCCTGAAAGCCCGCAACTTCTCAAGCAGGATTATGACGTTTCTTTTTGTAGAGTGTTTGCATTTTTAACCCTAAACGCTTTCCTTCAGCCATTTGTTAAGGACCCACTGATGAAAATTGTGTGTTTAACATGTTCTTGGGGAATTTTTTTCAGATGATGAGGGGCATTTATTAAGAAAATTAAACATAACATTGGTTTACTATCCTGGGCACTTGTGGGCAAAGGCAGGGGACATCCTAAACAGGTCACCAGTCTGTCACAGGGCCACAAATCACACACCCATCCACACTCACACCTAGGGACGACGAAGCATGTTTTTGGATGGTGGGAGGAAGCCGGAACGTGCAATACCTCACAGAAAGGTCTTCCATTGGTGTTTTTTTTTTCAGGTCCCCCAGCCGAGACTTGAACTGGGGGCCTTCTTGCTGTGAGGCCAGAGCGCTAATTGCTGTGCCACCGTTCACCCGGAGATTGCAGGCAGGAGCTTTACTCAGAGTTCCCAGCAACAGGGCCAACATTCCTGCCCACAACTTAGAAGTGAATTTCTGATGAACTTCTGCTACTTTGCAGAAACTATGGCACAGTTTTTTTTTTATTATTATTATTATTTTGGCTAAAAACGACATCATTACAACTAAAAGTGCATTTTTATATTTAATCAAAAGGTGATGGGAGTCAGCAGCAGTTGTAGCATGAAGCCATCATCGTGTTGGTTCTCCTTTTTTTTTCTTCCATCCGTGCATAAACTCCTGGGTTCCTGTTGCCGCCTGTCGCCGGTCGGTTCAGATCAAAGGCGGGAGCATTGTGTTTTTATGTGGCTAATTAGTGAAACCTAATGCTGTTTAAAGCTGGTTGAAGCCTCAGCTTTTGTTCGCCTCTAACCCCTTTGTGTGAATGATCCTCACTCTGTTCACCCATCAGGATTTTTTTCCTTTAGTTTTCATTAAAAGTTTAAAAGAAAATTGTTGTTTTTTTAGCATTAAAATATCAAACTGTGGTGACAGGAGGAAGTGCGTCTCCCATCCCTGCCTCTGGGGTTTGACTGTGGGTCCCGATCATGAATGAAACACAAGCAGTTCTCTGTCTCTGCATGAAGTGGAACGGATAGCTGTAAATCATTCAGGACTTTGACACCTGCGTTTTGCTTCATAGCACATCTGGCCGCCTGCCTGCTGGTCTTTGGTCGGGTTCATAGATCCGATCACACGCCGTAGGTGTTGAACACCATCCCTAAAACCTATTTTCACCTCATTGTCCTCCTGCAGCAACCTTAGCACCCAACAGTGCTGGATTTCACAGAAGGGCTACTGTTTGACTTTTTTCTGTCAGCGAGCTCCATGTGTCGGGATGTTTTCTAAGAACCTCCAGCTGAGTATTTGGAGAAACAATTAAAGCTGTTAGCATAGTAAATTATCTGTGCAGCATGGCCACACTCCTTTAGGCCCATAACAGCTACGGCTGTGGCCTCGTTGAAAAACTGTCATGACATCACTTCCAAAGAAGTTTCTACCAACCAGGAAGTGTTTTTGCATCAAGTTGATTTCTTTTGGTAACTATTTGCCCACCCTCTGTTTTCGCACCTGTTGTGGTTTTTATCCAGGTGAGACAGGTTGACATGTTTTTCTAAATCAGCTGTTTTGCATCAATTGTCATGTGAGTTGACCCATGGATGGTACCATTGACCATATATGAGAACTTGACTGAGTGACCCTTCCCCCCTGGCGTTCCAAACAGGAAGTACCTGCTGGTTCCAAGAAGCCAAAATCCCACAGACTTCAATTGAGAAATAAAAAGCTGTTACTCAGTCATTCTATTGGTCAGAATAATCATTCTTAGGGTTTGGGTTTCGTTAAAAAATCTAAAAAACGTTTTCCGTCCGGCATGATTTTTGCGCTTCAGGGGCGTCAAGTTTCAATGCTGAGTCAACGTACAGATGGGATTTGAGGTCCTGCTGCACCATTTGGGTGTCGGGCGCTGCATGTCACTCTGACAGCAGCGTGATTTGTGTTGCAGATGAGGCGCGTCAACCAACCAGGGATTCAGCTTTGGGCACGTGACGTTTTCAGTGACTTGATCAGGGGGTAGAAAAACAAATCCAATATGGCTGCTCAATGCGATGATTTTCATCATAAACTCCTTAACCGGCTTAACCGGAGTTGCTGGAGACTGTCCCGGGTACTGTCAGTCTGTCATAGAACCCACGAAGCAGGAGCAATCCAGCCAGCTACACTAGCCCGTCGCCCGGTGGACAAATTAGCGAGCTGAAGCTCGAAGGCTATGCTGGTCCACGGGCATTTGGCTGCCTGGCAGACGGAGAGTAGCTGTGGGTGCCATAGTAGCGGGCACGATCATTCCAGCTCCACAGGCTCATGATGTTTTTCTTATATTTATCAAAGCAATAATAAAACGAGCCTCCAGTTTTAGTTTTATTTTCCCCTATTAATGTGGGACAGAAATTCCTCAAACAGGGCCACAGACAGACCAAAGTAACGTTAACGTTGCAGTAAATGATAAGAATTACCAAACTGCGAGGGTCTCTGAAGGTTCTGGTGCTGTTAAACCCAAGCTACTCGCTCAACATCATCCATGCTTTCCATGATGTGACAATGAATGAAGTCAAGAAGAACATTGGCGGTTGGTGGACATTTTAGGGCAGGTGTGGAGCAGTAAACTCTGCAGCAGACGCAAATTTCGTATGGTGTGAACACAACTTAAGGCATGTGAGGGTTAGCAGATCTGCTTTTTGCCTCTGGAACTTTCTCCCCGCCTTAACCGTCACAGACACCATCAGTTTTTAAATCAGGGCCTTAGAATTCACCTTTTTAGATTGGATTTAACAGCAATAATGAAAACATGCTGTATTACCTTTAATTGACATCCTTTTTGTATGCATTTATTTATTTGTACCATCCTGTAAGGTGATCTTGAGTGTCATTAAAGGTTTAAAAAGAAATCCATGAGGACGATTTGGAGCTAATCAACCAATGGCACATAAACCTGCCCATGGCATGGTGTCCATCTTATAAGTAGGCACAGAAGATGCTGCTGGGGTTTTTGTGGAGCGCTGACAATCAAACACCTGTGAAAGATGGATTCCTGACATTATTCCATTGTCACAAATCCAACAGAAGGTGTCACATTAGGAAGGATGCGGCCTCAGCTTGGCTTTTTCTTTGGAAGGATGACAATAATAAACCTGCGATTCACAAGCGACTCTGGTTTTATTTCCGTTTTGCTCAAACACAGCCTGCAGATCCTGAGACATATTCGTTAGAAATGTGTCATTTTCGGGCAGGAATCTCACAACCCGGCCTCATTAAAGCAGAAGGGAAGATGTCTGCGGGGTTTGAGACATTAGCGTAGCGCTGGCTTAAAACTGATTATTATTTCAGAAATAAAAAAATAAAAAACACGGAAACATAGGAAAAATGCTGCAGTCATTCTGAACCGACTGAGGCCCAGTTTATTTTCCATGTCACGGTGCTCAGGCTCCAATTAAAAGCATCGTGATAATTGTTACTATTATAAATCCGTCCTGATTGTTTTCCAAGCAGCTGTTGACAAGCCGGGCCGCTTCCTGGCCCAGAGGGCTCCCGACGACGGCTTGTTAAAAACATTCTGGCATTTTCCTTTAATGAGTGCACCTACGGTCGCTGTGCTGATGCCCTTTATGGCAGACCGGTGCTGCTCTTTGCAGAAAAAAACAAAACAAAATGTAACCACAGCTGCTGCAGCTTATGGGCTTTTAAATTTTGTCTCAGTGGGAGGGGCAGAGGCCCGAAGGGGGGCATCTACAAGATTGAATCAGTGCTGATGGCGTCCTGGGAGGGATCCACAATAACACACCGTGATGCTCCGAGAGGCTCTCCGAGCAGCAGGGAGGAGCCTCGAGGGACGAAGCGCTCAGGAAGATGGCTTTGTGTGTGCGAGTGAGTGTCTGGCTTTGAGAAAAAGTCCTCCAGTGCTTTTACTCTGCTCTCAAATTCCCTCAAACTTAACATTTTAGCAAAGGAAGACACTTTCCCACCCAAAAAAACCCAAAACAGTTTATTTGTGAAATTCCAAGGATACCCTCAGAAAAAGCTTCTTCTCTTATGTGCAGAATAAGACACTCTTGAGAAATAGTTTGACTTTGACAGTTTACTTCATAATACTATTTTTTAAATCGAATTGCAACATTTTTCAATTATGCTTTTATGACTTTTTTAAAATAATCATACAAAAATGTGTCTAAGAATATATTTTTGATCATTTTTTGCCTCCCCAGCTGAAATGGACATTTTACCAGCTCATGTGTGTGTTTTTATTTACAGTTAAGGAAGTTAAGTTGTGTATCTGTGACGTCTCTTTAAAAATGACAAACGTTTTCTTCCTATTTTTTCTTGCATCGTCAGTGTGGATGGACTCTTTCACTTGCTATTTTTATCCCTTTTTACAAAGTTTTATGCAGATTTACTATTAATATGTGATGCTGCATTAATAGCGGCTGCTTGTGCTGCGTTCATGAACACGCATTCTGCAGGTGGGGATCTTCTTTGTCTACACTTCATTTGCACTTATGTGAAAAGTCAAAGGGGTGCAAATCTTGCTTCAGGTGTTTTCTCAGCTCTATAAATATACGTCTTTGCGTCGTATTACTTTTAATTTGTCCGTCGTGATCATTTTTACAACCGTCGGTTCTTCCATGCTTTGAAAAACTGGTGGTGGTGGTGAGGCTCTGGACCAGGATGGAGGCTGGATGGGGGCTGAGAGAGGGATGGAGATGACTGGAAACATGGGGGTTGAAGTGGGCGTAGTATAAGATCAGATAGTGTCATGGCAGTGAAGACGTGGCTCACAGATTACAAACCAGACTTTCTGTGGGATTATTTTGAAGCGTCTGTGAATAAGGTTTGACCAAAATGTCACCAAAATCACATCTTTAGGGTCAAAGCGGAAAAAAACCTGAAACAAGTTTATGCCAACCATACAACTGCAGCTGCTCCACATTCCTTGAACATGTTTTTTTTTTTTTTGACCAAAACATTATGCAGCAGTACTTCCGTTTGTCTGTATGTAAACACCAACACTGACCTACTTGGGTGGAGAGAAACACGGCGAGTGGGAAGAGCCCCCCTCCATGAAATGTCAGCTCGACAAGCATGCAGCTTGTCGAGAGCACAACAAATCAGAAAATCCCTCTTCATGCTCTATTTTTTCCCTCTCGCTGTGCTCCTAGCACAGCGATTTTTACTGCGGTGAAAAAAAAAAACAGCAGTGGTGGAGCACTTGAGTGACTCTCTGGCAGCAGTAAAGGACCTGAGCTGTCTGCCTGAGGTTTTTATCTGCTCTGACGCGACTCTGCCTCCAGTCTGAGCGAACTGGGTCTTTCTCCGCCCTCTAAAAATGAGGAAGAGGGTCGTCAGGGGCAAGCGCGGGTCATATTGAAGAGTCTGTTAGATATACAGTGGTGCAGGTGAGGCTGAGTGCGCCTCAGGCCTTGAGCCTCAGTCACATGAACCCGTACCGAAGATGCAGGTTTATAGCTTGTCTGGACCCGTGAAGGGTTGTAGAGAAGAGTGGCTGCCTCTTAAGGGGAGGCGTGTCTTGCCTCCCCAAAAAGATATTTTTCTTCTTTTTACTGTAGTATACGACATGTTGCCTTTTAAAGTTCCCGTGGTAATGGGCAAGTTCCGTGGCCCTGCTGGCCCTGGCCTGGGTGGCGGTCTTGGTCGCCCGGGGTGCGGTTGTTCCCTGCCTTTTCCCGTTTGGCGTTGGGGGGATTCCGGCTGCTGCTGCGGCGGGGGTCTTGGGGTGGGGATGGCTGGGCACTCTCCCTCCTTCTTTTCACGTTCCACCATCCATTTTAGAAGAACATAAACACTCACCTGAGCACAGGTGTTAGCTCACTTTTGCACTAACAGTTTGCATGGTTTAATGACTGAAATATTTCACACTAGTTGGTTTTAAGGCATAAGTATGCGTGTGAACACTATCTGTTTTGTATACACATACATTTTTGCAGCTAGCAGGTGTGTTGATAACATTTGAGTGTGTGTGTGGACAGGCCCCGCCCTTTTTGTACTACATTTGAACCTTACCGTAACTATAAACAACCAGTAAACTTGTTGCTGTATGCCGCTTCATGGTCTTATCCCCCCTACCCTCCTATTATCACCCTCCTACCCCCCCTCTCTCTAACATCCCTCCCTTTTCTTCCCCTCTTTCCTTTTCCGTCCGGTCCAACACCCAAGATTTTCAAACATGGTTGAAATCAATAAAGTTTGGCCTCAATTACAAAAGGGGTTTATTCAGACATACCTTTGGTTTGTCTGAAGATTAATAACCCCTCTTGTTAAAGTAAAATATGTCCAACACAAGAGGCCGTCAGCTCTCATCTGTCTGCCGAGCTGTTGGACAGGACAAGTAAAAAAAATAAATAAACAAAAAATAAAATAAAGTTCCCGTGGTATTCTTCTCGCAGCGTGGAGGACGTCTCAAATGTTGACCTTATCTCCGAGTTCTATCTCTCTGTGCTCTACTACTAATATTTCTTGCTGATCCCAGTAAAATGGGGCGGTGGTGGTGCAGTGGAAGGGAGGTTGACCTCTGATCAGAAGATTGCAGGTTTGATTCCCACCCTGTCTGCCAATGTGTCAAAGTGTCCTTTGGCAAGACACTGAACCCCATCTTGCCTCTGGTGGAAGGTTGGCGCCAGTGTTTGGCAGCAGAGCCGCCATCAGTGTGAATGTGTGAACAGGTGAATGGGTCTGTGACTGTAAAGCGCTTTGGGCCTTCAAGAAAGGTAGAAAAATGCTAAATGAGTACACTCAAAAAAATAACTCATTGGATGAAGTCAATTTAATTGTGGGCAGGATTTCCATCCAATAAATATGAGTAGTCCCACCTCAAAGAAAACTCTTCCATGTAACGAAATATAAATGAGTTAGTCAAACTCACTTTTATCAAGAAAGGTAAGGCACAAAATGTCATCTGAAACCAGTGTTTAGCTAGGTTTGAACCTACAACCTCTGCATGCAAACCCCAATGACTAATCTGCTGAGCTAAAACCTATAGGGTAACTTGAACATTTTAATAGTTGAATAGGTAAAATAGGTTAAAAATTGTCGCATAAAAACAGCAGAAGATATTATAAAAAGAATAGATAAAGAGAAACAGGAAAACAGCATTCAACAAGCACACAGCATGCCCCTTACTTGAACTAATTTATTTTGGATTACTGGAGTTTATAGGTGAAACTATTAATACATTTTTTGTTAGGTCAATTAAATATAGATGCATAATTTTAAAATAAATATATTTAAATAAACAAACAGAATTTAATTGTGTTACATGAAAGAGGGGTTTGAATCATTTACGCCATTTACCATTTTGCCAGAAAACAAAAAAACCCTCCAAGAGCAAAGCCTTCCCCCAAGACGTTTCCCAGCAAGCCTTTTCTCAAGGCCCTCAGGCCTTCTGACAATCCTTTACGCAGGAAAGAAGTTCAATTGTGGGGGATTAAAAGAAAACATGACACAAAAACATGCATTTTACAAGAACCCAGTGATGAAGAAGAGGCCATGGTGCCAACTGAGTTTGACCCCCCTGTAATACGAGTCTAGAAAATTCATCCATGTTTTTGTGTGTAAAATTAGTAAATAAAAATAGGGCACACAAAAGGACGTCCTCAAATTGTGTTTTTTTTTTTTTGGGGGGGGGGGGACTAGGAGGTTTTTAGTGGCGCCCTTCATACCACTTAGTGCCCATGAAATAGCCCTCTGTCTCAAACATTAGTCAAATGCATTACTAGATTTATTAGATGCACGGGGTTACAGGACAAACCCCACTTCCAGGATCGGGGGGGGGGGGGGGTGTACCGGAGACACAATAGAGTCAATGTATATCCACTGACGATCGAGAGACGAAGTCCCCACGCAATAAAACGGAGACGCACCACGGACGGAGGTATGGGGTATGACCACCTTTAGGGTTGTCATGAAAATGGAATATACCATTGTAGTCCGTGTTGTAAGTATATCGTGAAGTATTTACAGGCTAACTGAAGTGGTACGCACTCACGACATCTGTCGTATGGTGCCCTTACCCTACCCAAGGCTCTGTGCTACCCAAGGCACCTGAACGTTGGGAGTGGGGTCATCTGCAACCCACAAGACAGCGAGCTGAACTCACTTAAATAACACCCTTCCGTGTTATTTAAGTGTTCACTAAAAATGTGCATTCAAACATTTGCTCTACAGTCTCACCAAGCGGCTTTGACATTTCCTGGGGGGCATCTGCATGCCTATTTTTCACTTGCAGAAGCCTGTATCCACCCGTAAAGGTGTCTAAGGCTTTAAACATACCTCAGTGACTGGTGTTTTGGGCTCGTTTAGTGTTGGACCGACAAGTTAGGTGGTGGCGCAGTGACAGTTTTCACTCTGGGAGGAGCAGGGCGGTTGAAGGCATGCAGAGCTGCAGGCGTCGGTTGAAATCCCCCATGTTGCAGGGAGTTGCATCAGCCGGGCTCTTTGACTGAGCACTGTCAGCCCTGATGAAAGCTTTCAGCTTATATCACCTCACAAGGAAACAGAAACCTTCACTTCTTCTGAGCGCGTGCAAACACGAACATTTCAGAGGGTCAACTCGTTTTTTTTTCTCCATATCTTATCTACAAAACCATCAAATTGTGGCCGATTTGGGGGATTTTTTGTGTCAGCAGACGAAGCGGGCACCAGTCTTCATAAAAAAAACAGAGGAAACACGCCGCAGGGACTTGAACCGACTTGCGAAAGACCTGCAGTCTGTCGAGGATGTTCCAGGACTCGGTGTCCGCTCCCCTCGGGCGGGTCCGTGGGTGGTGTAATGTGCTGTGCTCACTCATTCAGTGGAATCAGTGACCTGGTTATTCCTCGCGCCTGATCTGGTGTCAGATGTTCTGGTCTTGGCTCAAAGCTCCTCGGTATCGGTGCACGCTCAGTCTTCACTTCTTCAATCCCAGCCAGGACCTCGAGCAAAAACTGGAAAGAGTTTGTTTGTCTTGGTTGAGGTTTTTTTTTTTTTTTTTTTCTCTAGTGATGATCCAAACGCCTAATTACAGTACTTCTAGAAATGTATTGGAAGAACACGGCTGCTGGGTTTGTTTTTCACCGACCGTGAACTGACCATTATCGATTCTGAGCTCAACCCCCTCCTAATGCTTCTTCTGACACATGGAAAAAAAAACACACTGCTTTCATTTGGTCAGCCGGTTTAAGTTTAAACGCCTCAAAAAGAAACAGTAAAAGATGAATCGGCTTTCTGAAAACTGGAGCTGAAGGAGAAGATGGGAGAACAAAAACATGAAGTGACTGTTAGTGGGAGACTCGCTCAGACATAAGTCCAAAAACAATCAGATCACATGTAAACGAAAAAGAACCACTTAAGTTCCTCTTCATTGATTATTTGCAGCCTCCAAAGTAAAGCCGGTATGAAAAAAGGCTTTTTTCCCCGCGTCAGATTTACGTTGATCGTGTAAAACAGTCGAAGATTTCTGGTACTTCATGGAGCTTTAGAGTTATTCAGCAGCTTTGTGCTGACATGCAACAATTTAACGTAAACCAGCTAATTCTGACGCAGAAAGATGCGCAGAGGTGCTTTTCTCAGTAGTTTGAAGAACGTTGTTGGCGTTCAAGCTCACGCTGTCACAGCTTACACAGCTGCTCAGTTAGCGATACCAAATGGTCTAGCATTGAACTGCAAGGTCAAGTTTTTTCTCCTTTTTTTTTTAGTCATCCATTCATGAGCCTATGCCGTGTTTGTGTTTCAGGTAGCGGCTCAGGCGGTCCTGTTCCTGTGCATGAACACTGCTGGAATATTCATCAGTTACCTGTCTGACCGAGCTCAGCGGCAGGCCTTCCTGGAGACGCGCCGCTGCATCGAAGCTCGTCTGCGGCTGGAGACGGAGAACCAGCGGCAGGTGAGCGCAAACAGCAAACGATGAGCTCCAATTCAGTTTTCTTCACTTACCAACACTAAATCTGTCACTCCTGCTCATTGCTGCCAAGGCAACTGCCTTAACATCAAACCTAGCAACAGACCAAATTAAACTTTTGCCAACAACCATTTCCGTTTGACTTATCGAGACCTAAAGAATCTTCATGAAGACCAAAGGGAAAGATCCCCGTTTTGTTTCATGGAACCTTTGATCACTTCTCCTGTTGGATACATAAACAGACCTATTACACTGCTTATTCCACCTTAACATAAATATTTTTTTAAACTTTTCGATAACTTTAACATTTTTTTCTTTTGTGTTTTTTCCATTAGAAAAAAGAAAATTAAAAAAAAACTGAACCGCATAATCTGTAAGGTTTTTTTATATCTATGGGGTGGGCATGTTAAAAATGTTAGCTGAATAAAAATTACAGTTAATTTCATTCATTTAGTTTATATAGCTTGATTTTGTTTCACAGTTTTCCTCATATTTTCTTTCTCTCACCTCAATTTATACTTTTGTGGGATTTTTGTCCTAAAATGGTATAAAACTCTATAAATTGTTAAACTATGTTGTAATTATTAAAATTCATTTGTTTCTTTTCTAAAAAGAAATAAACTGGCAGGAAGCTTTGCCTGACAGTGCAGTAACCCACCTGGCACTAGGGGGCAGCAAAGGGCGTTTCCTCCTAACAGGTGCTCAGAAAAAGCCTGAATGTTTGTTTTCAGAAGTTTGATACGGGCAGAAAAGTTTGATTAGGCTTTAGTTGAAGCAGCAACACGGAAGATTTGTTGATCCACAAAAAACTGTCAAATCATGCATGACACCCCCCACCCAAAAAAAAAGAAAAGGAAACACTCTACTTTCTCTCTATTATTGGCTGTCCGTCAGATGGCTTGAATTTTCGAAACAAATAAGACATTTTAAAATCATTTTTGGGTTAATTTTGGACATGTTCTTGTGGCATTTTTCAAATAAAAAATCACTAGATTTTTTTGCATTGCTGAGTATTTCTCCTTTAAATCGCTGTCAATCAAACTGTCGCAAAGATGCTCGGTTTGAATTCGTGACTTGTTGTGATGTCACGACCCAATAGTGCATTGCACAGGCTCCCTGATCTGCCCCGTCCAGCGTGCACATCCGCTCAGGTGCAGTAGAAGAGCAGATTGCACATTGCTGGATTGCCCATGAAGGTACCGTAACCATTCGGCCTGCAATAACCGGTCGAGGTCCTTTCGACTGAGGATAACGTCACACTACGGTAGCCCCACTTGGACAAACTACGTAGTGTGGAGAACTGTTCGGGCTCTACATATTTTCATTTTACGTTTCCTTTTGTTACATAAAGTTATTTTCCCTTGTAAATTGTGTGTAACATTATTCTTAGTGTTCTGAGAGATTTTGCCACAATCCACTTTGTAAAAAGGTCTGTGGTTGTTAGAATGAACTGCTCCACATGAGTGAACCGTGTCTCTGAGCTGAGCAGCTGGAGTCTCGTAGCTTCGCGTTTGCAGGCAGGGAAGGTGCTTTGTTATAGTGTGCGGTCCAGAGAAGGGTTTGGAACGGTGTCTGTTTGGCTGCAAATGCACTTAATAATAATCATAACAATAATAAAGGCACGTTTAGAAGATAATCTCACTCTGTGTCGGAGCTCTGTTTGTTTACAACGGACCGCTTAATATCTTCTTCTATGGTAGTATAGTAATTTGTCCAGACCAATCACTATCTGACAAGTCATTGGATCAATGGACAGCAAATCACATAATGTGACGTCAGCACTAGTCGAAGGACCCTGAACGGTAGTTGTAGGCCAAACGGTTATGGTACCCACAACCGCATGTATTTTAAGTGCGTCCAAGGCTGGATTATGTTGTTGGCCCCATGTATTTAAAATGAAACTTGAAGTTTCTGCCTCCAGTGTGGCTCCACTGATGCTTGAATGCGTATGAATGTTCCGGTGGTGGTCAGAGGAGCCGTAGGCGTGAACTGGCAGCCATGCCTCTGTCAATCTGCCCAACGGCAGCTGTGGCTACATCAGTATTTACCATCAGTATGAATAAGGAGTGAATGAATAATGGAGACGCTGTAAGCACTTTGAAGCGCAAATAAATCTAATCCAAAGAAAAAGATCAGCACTGGCCACACAATTTTGTGTGTCTTTTTTGCCCCCCCTCCCCCAGTTTGCAGAAAGGGGGGATTGAGGGCGGAGCTATTCAGATCAGCACCAATTGCCACGCCCACATAGAGGAGATTTTGGAAACAGAGGCTTAAGTTAAACATGAATTATAGTTTTTTAAGACATTTAGGTTGTGGGATTTTGGTTAGAAACTTCCTAATCATAAATAAAACACCACTTGGAATGTTTTTATTGAAGTACAAAAATGTCATAAGTGGAAATTTGACCAATAATTGGGGTTCTTAAATAGTGGTAAACTTAATTTTTCAAACTTTTTTATTTGACTTGTAAGGAGTTAAATAAGAGTCCTGACATGACGCTACCTTTCTAGCTGGACTGTGACAGATCTATGAACATCATGTTTAGGTGTTTTTAGCATGTTCTTGTAGCATTTTTTTAGTGAAATAACTTTCAAACTGCACTTCTGAGTTTTTCTATTTTTTCAAATCGCTGTGAATCAGGAGCAGATGAAAACATGCTTGCCTTTTTCTTTTTACACCGGGGTTGTGGGTGGCTGAAGCATAGTTATAATGATAAAAAAAATACTGGGAACAATTTGAAAGTAGATCAACAGGCGATCGGAGGGGAACTTTAAGACAGTCCCTAGATAATCTGGAAGAGTCTGGATTTGCAAATAAGTTATAACCCAACTGGGGTGTTTTAAGAAAACAAAAATGGGACTGACTGGAGATGAGACCAGAACCTGAGTCACTGATATATTTGAGCCACACCAAATAAATGTAATTCCAGGTGAAATCTGTCACTAAACTGTGAGTTTTTTTCTTCTGTTTTTAGGTTTTCTAATTCAAACATACTTTACCCTTGATCCAAAATAAATGTATTGAATATTTCTGTAAGGTTGTAAGACTGTTTTATATCTGAAATCCAAATAGAAATGAAGAATCTCCCTAAAATACTAACTCAGTGGCCTTGTGGTGGAGTGTCTGCCCTGAGACTGGAAGGTTATGAGTTCAAATGAGACTTAAAGCCTCCCTGCTTGACCTGCAGCATAAAGGTGTTAAATTGTTGGGGTTCAAACCACCCAATGGTTTCTGAGCACAGCTGTGTTTGCAGCTCACTGTTCCCCCATGAATTTCACACACCAAGGTGTGTAACAACAATGAGATTTTCACTTTAAATCAACAGAAATGATCAGTATTGACCAAATGCATCTAAAAACAAAAACAGCTTCAGCTTTGAAAAGTTGGCCTTTTTTTTGTAAAAATTCTTGGATTTTCAAAGCTTGTGGAACTGCCCTTAAATAAACAGCACTGAGCGTGTTTGCATGAGTTTCTGCACTTTGAAGCGAGATCTCAAACCTGTGCAGAGGTCTCTGTCTGTCTGCAGGTCGTCTGCCGACCTTCCAACCGCGTCTCTGTCTGCTGGCGTCTGGTCAGGATAGAATCACAGCAAACAGAAAAGTGACTCTAAGAAGGAATTGATGGATTTTAGTTAACAGGACTTCATGCTCGCCGCGCGGCTAAAGAGTCCTCGGGGAGCACAGACACATGGACACTGCATCGATCTGACTCTGTCACTGTCGCTGTGGAAGAGCGTGCTACCTGACTGACGAACACACACAGCTAATAAAGCAGCTCCCAGCACACACTCTTCCCCGGGAATTGTTTACACCGTGGCTCCAAGAAGGCAGATGAGGCTTTTAGGGCGCTGGCTTTCCTGGAAAGCTCCGCCCAGATGAGCTTTGGGACGGTTTAACCCTTGTGCTATCTTAGATGACCCCACCCTTACATTGACGTGTTCTTCCTACCATGACAAAGGTGGATAAAGGTGGAAAGATTTCATGTAATCCATGGACACCAGTGAGGTTCATAAATCATTGAAGAAAAAAGGTTCAGAGCACTGTCTAGTGGGTCTGGATGACCCAACTCCCAATGTTAAGGTGCCTAGGACAGCACAAGGGTTACTGGAGTCCGATTTGACCATGCCTGCCCATTTCAGCCTTGGTGAAATCTAAAAACACAGCTGTGCATGTGAGGTTTCAGATGAAGTTCAAACAGCGTCATGGTTGTTTGAACCCAACTCTCCTGTGTTGGTTCAGATGTGGTATGTTTGGTGCAGGCCAGAGTTTCTTTGTTTGGGCCCAACTTCATCTGGACTCTGGTTGGGGCCAAACACTCCAACTCAGCTCCCCCTGAAAACCAAGTGGACTCTGGCATGCAAAAGGACTGTCCTGTGGGCCAGATCGGGATTAAAACCAATGGGGAGTAAAGGAAGGAGCTCCTCAAATACTGGCTCACCATTCTTTATGCAGCATCAACAATACAACACCTACAGTATGTGGCGGCAATGCAACAAAAACACAGCAATAATGCAGCAATAATGCAGCAGCACCAATGCAACAAAAAAGTTTTCTTCAGAAGACCCCACTTTTCAGCAAACCTGTTCCTCCAATCAGGATTGCTTTATGGCATTGGCATTAAAAGCGAAAGCATTTCTGTGATCTTGATAGGAGTTTACTGTAATCACAGTTCACAGAAACTTCTCTAAAAGATAAAAATAAAAATGTGTTTCCTGATGCAGAACTTCTGCCATTTGGGGTCAACTTCCTCAGGTTTCACTATTTTTTTGGGATCTGTGATGTGTGGCCAGCCCCAGAAAAAAAAAAAAAAAAGGTGTTTTTTTTTAGTAAACTTAGTAGAATGATCTCAGATCTGCTTATTTTTTATTTATTTTTTACCAAAACATAAGAAAAATAAGTTGCTAAACTGCATTTTGGTTCTTCGGAGTAGCATTGATCTTTTTGTCTCCAAGTGGATGCACCAGAATGGAGTGGAGAAGGGGGGTTTAGGCCCCGCCCACTGTATTTTCTATATCACTAATCAACTGTTTTTCAAACCGCAGTTTTTCATCTGCTTCAGATCTATCTCAATTATACTCAGAAGTGCAACTGAAAAAAGAAATGCAGTTTTAGTCTTAAATCATTTCATGTTGGCATTTCTGAGTATTTCTCCTTTGAAATCACTGTCAATCAAACTGTCGTAAAGATGCTTGGTTTGAATTAATGAGTTGTCACAATAACCCAAGAGTGCATTGCACAAGCTCCCTGATCTGCCCCGTGCAGCGTGCACATCAGTCCAGGTGCAGGAGAATAGAAGATGGAACATTGCTGGATTGCCCGCATGTATTTCACTAAAAAACTAAAATTAGCCTAAATCTTCATAAGATTCTCAGATCACTGCAGCTAATGGATCAAGAAATCAACTGCTAATGACTGAATAGAAATGAGCGCCGCATGGGTCTCTGTTTTCCTTTTAGGAGAGGCGTTTTTCTTGGCTTTGCTGCAGTTTTCCACAGCCAAACAGCTCTGGAGGATGCTCCATGGCTCCCACTCCAAAGCTGGTCCTGCTTTTGCCAGGAGGCGCAGCGTCATCTTTGAAAAGACTGAAAGAAACAAACAGAGTTAAGAAAGTAAGAAATAAACAGCAAAAACAAACTAGAAGGAAAAAGCACAAAAAATACAACCATTTACAGAAGAAGAAGCAGGCTACCATCTGCTTTAAAGGACGTTAAATGTGATCTCCTTTAAATCATCCTAAAGGAGGTCAGAACTATCTCACCTGCAGGGTTCGGAGTAAAGTGAAGTAAGTTGAAGTCTTTCCAAAGCAATGCTTCAGCAGATGGCTGAGGGGCTGCAAAGGTAAAGGATACTGCAAATTAAAGGGCAGATGGAACCAAACCTTTTGGTTTTCCTGCTGTCAAAACTGCACATTTGGGTTGGAGAAGAACCATCAACGTCACTGCAGTGGGTTTTTCTGAATATTTGCAGCATCTTCTGACTGTTTAGCGAAAGACAAAAGTGACCGCTGGATAGCTCCAACATTGCTCACCATTTTGTTGCACTGGTAATGTTAGTTTGGGATTGTGTGGGGCTGTAAACTAGCAGGAGAGAGTGTTAACAGAGAGCTCTCAGCAAGGTGGGGCGGTCTTGATCCACGGCAACAGTCCCCCCCACATCTCAGAGGTTAATGAGAGGTCTGATATGAATTCTAATTTCTAACTCCTGCCGCTTTGCAAAAATGTTGTCCTAGAAAATGACACAGGTTTTTTGATTTTGCCTCAAAAATGGCTTCAACATAATTAAAAGACCACCGGGAACGCCCTGAAAATAGATCAGAAGATTATCGTAGCTGGTCTTTAAATGGTCTAATGCTTTTGGATTTAGCAACAAAAATGTCTGAAAGTGTTCCGTCGATGAGTCTGTCTCAGTCAATGCTCACCATCACCGAAACTGCAGCCAACCTGTTCCTCCAGTCAGGCAGGAGTGCTTTATGGCATGGGCATTAAAGGCGAAAACATTTCTGTGATCTTAATAGGAGTTTACTGTGATCACAGGACAGTTCACAGAAACCCATCTGAAATACCTGATGCAGAACTTCTGCCGTTTGTGGTCAACTTCCTCCATTTTGACTTGTTTTTTGGATCTGTGATGTGTGGCCAGCGCCAGAATGAACTAAAAAATAACATATCTTTTTTAGTAAACTTAGTAGAATATCTCAGATCTGCTAAAAAAGTTTTTTATATTTTATTTTATATTATTTTTTAACCAAAAGAAAAGTGGCTAAACTGCATTTTTGGTTCTTTAGAGTGCATGGATCTCTTTGTCTCCAAGTGGATACATCAGAATGGAGGGGAGAAGGGCGGTTTAGGCCCCGCCCACTGTATATTCGGAATCACTAATAAACTGTTTTTCAACCCGCATTTTTTATCTGCTTCGGATTTATCTCAGTTATACTCAGAAGTGCAATTTTAAAAAAAAGAAAGAAATGCATTTTTATTCTTAATTTTCTTATATTACAATATAATATGTCCACCAACATCAGAAAAATGCCACAAGAACATGTTCAAAACATCATTTTCATGCAGTGGGTCTCTAAGCCTGAGTGATCAGTCATTTGCTCACCTGCACTGCGTCTCTTGCAGGAGCGGCTGGTGCTGTCGGTGCTACCACGTTTTGTAGTTTTGGAAATGATCAACGACATGACAAATGTAGAGGACGAACACCTCCAGCATCAGTTCCACAGAATCTACATCCACCGCTACGAGAATGTCAGGTGAGGCGCCGGGACCACGCCTCCTCAAAGAAAAGAAAAGTTTGACAAACATTTGAAGTGCTGACTGACATGGCTGTGACAGTGACATTTCCGTATTTTATTCAGCATTCTTTTCGCAGATGTCAAAGGCTTCACCAACTTGTCCACGACGCTGTCGGCACAGGAGCTGGTGCGAATGCTGAATGAGCTCTTTGCACGCTTCGACCGCCTCGCACACGTGAGTGAAGCTTCTGCCCGAACTCTAATAAAACGGCGAGCATCCATCCAAACATCATTCATTCTTCGTGCAGGGGAAAAATGAATGAAGGCTGTTTCTCCTTCACAGATTTTCTGTTATTAAATCTTTTTTTTTAAATGTTTTTCTCATTTAGAATTTTTCTGCTGAGTCAGAAGTGAAAACAGATTATTAGGCGCATTTCAGCAAAGACAGATTTGTTCAAATGATCCAATTAACCAATAATCAATGTGAGGTTGGGGTTAATTATAGATTTAGTCATGACAGAAAACAGTCAGAGGTTCTGCACGGAGATAGAGTTCGGTAGAAAAGCAGCATTAAATTCTTATTGGACCAAAACAAGATCCTGAGCATGAAAAAAACAGAGGGGAATGTTGTTATACACATTGACTGCACATGAGAACTGGACAGACTGTGACCCATAAAAAATGGAAGAGAAGCCTTAATTTAAAGGCTTAATTTAAAGCCTTAGCCCTTGTGCTATCTTAGATGACCCCACCCTTACATTGACGTGTTCTTCCTACCATGACAAAGGTGGATAAAAGTGGAAAGATTTCATGTAATCCATGGACACCAGTGAAGATCACAAAACATTGAAGAGAAAAGGTTCAGAGCACTGTCTAGTGGGTCTAGATCAGTGTTTTTCAACCTTTTCTGAGCCACGGCACACTTTAAGCTTAAAAAAAATCCCGCGGCACACCAGCATCCAAAAATTTAAAAAAAAAGGAGAAACTCATAGTCTGTATTGATCTACAGCCCCTCCACAATCTCACGTGCATTTTTGAGATAATTGTTGCAGAAAAAGCTGGAAACTGCAGCTGTTTTTTTTCTAAAAGATGCAATAAAAGATAAGTTAGAAGATTTAAAAACAGTTTGATGTGTGTTCGTTGGTTTCAAGACGTTTAACAACAGATCTCCGTATGCGCTGTCACTCTCACAACCCAATGCATCATGGGAGATGTAGTGCATAAAACGGCCGGAGATCGGTTTTCGGAGCTTCATTGTTTTGTTCACTTGTTCCACGGTCTGATACCGGATTCTGTGGGGAGCTACACCGCTAAAGACGAGCTTTAGCTGCTATTTTTTTTAGAACTGAGCGACTTTACGAACTAAATCGGGACAAGGAAGTGAAGACTTTAACCACTTCTGATTGGTCAGACTGATGACATGTGATTACGCCTTCAAGAATGATTGGTGGAGACAGTTAAAGGGACGGGACGTTTCCAAAATACAGCCGAAGGTGCAGCTGAATCGCGGTACCTTATCAAAATGTCTTTAATAAAATAAAATAAACGCAAAGAAAAAGTATTTTATGATCTTTTATATTCCTAACTACTCAGTGTTTTATCAGGGCCAGTTTGGATGAACAGAGAGCTGAAATCATGGAGATGGTAATTGCTTTTAGATCAGTTAATGAGGGCAATTTCCCAAGGCACACTTGACCATCTCTCACGGCACACTAGTGTGCCACGGCACACTGGTTGAAAAACACTGGTCTAGATGACCCAACTCCCAACGTTAAAGTGCCTAGGATAGCACAAGGGTTAAACGACAGTGTTCCTTAAAGTCCTGATTGTTTTATATGTGGATTAATTCATGTTGTGTTTACCAATGCCAAAGCAATTTTGAGACATACGCAGTGCTCAAAGTTTCAGTCTGTATTGTTATTTTTTATGAGTTCTGAACAAGTGAGTTTGAGTGTAAATACACTAACACGGCTAACGTGTAGCAATGTCAAAACTTTTTTTTGTACATACTACTATCAACATTAGGAGTTAGTTCCAGCTTCTCTTTTCTCTTTTCAACAACAAGAAAAGTATACAAACATGATCAATATAAATAAAGTTAATCAACAAATACAAGAAGGGTTTATACAAATACACACCTTGTGTGTCAGAAGATTTATAACCCCCTGTTGTTACAGTAAAATATGTCCAACACAAGAGGCATTCTGCTCTTATCTGTTTGCTCAGCTGCTGAACATCAGACTGAACACATTAGGTCCCTTTCAAGTGAACCAGAGTTCGTCTCCCGTGCTAATCCGGAGCAAATTTTCAGTCTGAATACGTCCAAGCTGACCCTGATCCTGGACCAGGAACCGCTCTCTGACTCAACTTTTATGGTAGTGTTGGTTTGTTTCTAATCAGACTGAGCTTCGGTTTGCTCCGGGATTCCTCAGACTGAAAACAATTTGTTCTCAGAGCAGAACAACTCAACCAATACGGCCACCAGCTGATATAAAAAGAGTAGGAATGAAGCAACAGATGAGCCGTGGACAAATGTAAAGCAACAATAGTCGTGTTATCAAACAGAAAAAAAGAGTCCAACTGTTTACTTGTTAGAACATTTAACACCACTGAAAATGCTTCTTAAATGCTTTTCTGTGTCTCATTACCAGCAAGTGACACAGCCGCTCCCGCCGTCACCCTAAAAGCTACCTTGCAGTTTTCTTAACAGAATTCTCTTAAAATAACGGCATAACACCACAACGATGAGACACAGAAACTCATTGAAATGTGGTCAGATGAATACAGTCTCATCAAAACAACTTTTAAGGTGATCCACACTGCTTCTTACAGTTTTCATGACATTCTAAATGACATTAACGCTTATCAGCATACCTTCATACCCGACGTCTCATCATTACTGCAGTTGCTAGCATCCTTAGAGTTAAAGCTCACACGGCACATCTCCTTGCTAGTAACCACCTTGCAGCGTGCCTCTGCCATACCAAAGTAACTAAAAACTGGTAATCGAAACATATAGTTTTAAGGAGTTTACTGTTCCGACAAGAATTGTAAAGCACAGCATCTCTACTTTCTCTTGTTTTTTGACACAACCTCATTGTTCCTGCCCAATGAGTGACAAGATCTTTAGTCACCTGGTTTTGTTTAGAAGCTTTGGTATTTCACAGAATGGTCTGTTTGATTCCAGTCTAAATCCAAACACAAGGGTCGGGACCCAATCCCGAAGAAAGGATATTCCCAGTCTGAATCTGACAAGAGTCAGAGACTAGTTTGGCTTAATGCGTCTTATATATGAAAAAAGTACAAAAATAGACTATTCATTGATGATGTGCCTTCTGGTTCTCTGGTTTGCCCTGTGGTATGTCTTGCTCCAATGAAAGTCAATTTAGTTACCATTTAATGGCGTCATGTTAAACGCCATGTTGGGACCAGAAATTGTCAGTAAGCAGTGATTGGCCCAAGTCATGCTGAGTCGACATTTCTAAAGCAACCACTCTAACCAATCAGGAGGAGTGTTGGAAGGCCACACCTACCACTTGAAAGGGGGCTTGGGAGAATCTGAAATTTTAAAAGACTCTTTTGTGTTTTCTGGATGTTTGTTTCTAACTTTTGCTCTCATCTTTTTCAGGAGCATCACTGTCTGAGAATAAAGATCCTGGGAGACTGTTACTACTGCGTATCGGGTCTGCCGGAGCCCAGACCAGACCACGCCCACTGCTGCGTGGAGATGGGCCTCAGCATGATCAAAACCATCAGGTACCACCATCTCTACCGTCAAGCAAACCTTGACCCACCAAATATTGCAGTTTCTCAAATGACCACTGGCGGCGGTATTCTTGCATTGTATGAATGTTGTTCCTGAAAGTTTGTGCTGTCATTCTAAAGGATATATATATGTTTTCATTGGTTTACCTAACCTAGAGACATGGTCACAGAAAAATATGCCGAACCGAAAACAGTCCTGCTAAAATAACACAAACCAGCATTCTTATAGTTTTAAATCTTTCGTGTTTGCATTTCAATTCAATTCAATTTTTATTTGTATAGCCCAAATTCACAACAACAGTCGTCTCAATGGGCTTTCGTATAGGTAATTGAAAAAGTTAAACATAAAATCAAAAGGATCATGAATACATAGAATTCAATAGGAAAATACTAAATTGAACAAACAAACTGACTAAGCCAAACTAGACATCCTTGCCCTTAGACCCCCCTTCGCGGTAAGTAAAAACTCCTAAAAAAAACTCCGGAAAAAAAGGAAGAAACCTCAGGGGGGCCCACATGAAGGAGGGATCCTCCCCCAGGACGGACAGGCGATTTACCATAACTCTTGGAATTAACTTATCTAACAAAACAACTACACATTTAAAGTCCAGCAGACGAGCTTCATCCAGCCGAAGTTGGGGGGACGGCCGGGGCGCAGAGTCGAGCCGTAGACAGGATCCACAGCCAGGTGTAGTAGCAGGAGCAGAGACGAGGTCCACGGCCAGGTACAGAGCAGAGACGAGCCAGAGGCAGGGTCCACAGCCAAACGCTCTACCTCCAACCGTACTTTTACTAATTCTAGGAACCACAAGCAGTCCTGCATTTTGCGAGCGAAGTGTTCAGATTGGATGGTAAGGGACTATGAGGTCCTTAATATAGGACGGGGCCATTCCATGTAAGGCCTCATAGGTTAACAGGAGGAACTTGAACTTAATTCTAGAATCAACTGGGAGCCAATGGAGCCAAACTAACACAGGAGTGATGTGATCTCTTCTGCTAGTTCCTGCTAACAATCTAGCTGCTGTGTTCTGAACAAGCTGGAGACATCTTAAGGAACTCTTAGGACACGCTGCTAACAAGGAGTTACAGTAATCCAGCCTCGACGTAACAAATGCATGGATGAGTTTTTCAGCATCACTCTTAGAAAGTATATTTCTGATCTTAGCAATATTCCGCAGGTGAAAAAAAGGCAGTTCTACATGCCTGAGATGTGTGAGCCTTGAATGATAAATCCTGGTCAAATAAAACCCCAAGGTTTCTAACTGTGGAATTGGGGGCTATACTTATGCCATCCAGTAAGACTATCTGATCAAACAGAGCATCTCTGAGGTTTTTAGGACCTAGTATAATGACCTCAGTTTTTATCTGGGTTCAGGAGGAAGTAATTAATTGTCATCCAATTCTTGATGTCTCTGATGCAGGCATTCAGTTTCTCTATATTGTCATTCTGGTCAGGTTTCATGGATAAATACAACTGCGTATCGTCAGGATAACAATGAAAATTAATGCTGTGTTTCCAGGTTATGTTTTCTAGGGGTAGCATATAAAGCATAAACAGGAGGGTTCCTAAAACTGAGCCTTGTTGGACTCCGTAGTTAACTCAAGTGCAATGAGAGGACTGTCCAAAGAAAGACTTTTTGGATTTCTGCTCATCGTCTACAACGCTGCCTAACAATGTAGCCACAGGAAGGCTCGAATTTGTGTCATGACCGCCTCCTACAGTAAGAAGAGGCTTTGTGCGAAATGTCAAAGCAGTGGAAATTGGATGTTCCCTAAGCAGCTTGTGTTGTTGATGGTGAAACTGTTACGGAGCATGTCGAGACCCCAAGGGGCCCTAAATGTCTAAGGTGTGGTTAAAATTGGCAGGTAGGGTGCTAGGAGGACATCCGCTGCTTGCTGGCAGTGATGTCCAAGCACCCCCCCTACCAAGGGCCCTACATGTCTAAGGTGTAAATAAAACTGAGAGAGGGGGGGCCCATTCCATACGGCAACCATGGGAGGGGGACCACTGCCAAGTAGCCCCCCCCAAGGTGCATCGCAGGCCAAACCCCCCACCCTCTCACCCTAATATGAGATTATATGAGGAAGGGGGTAAATTGGTAATAATGATGTCCGTAATAATTGTGTGTGAACTATGTAAACTGAGCATGAACTGCATAAGTCTCAACCAACCAAAAATTCTGAAATCACGTGAAATTGCATCAGCCGAGACCCATGGCAGAAATCTGTGCACACAAATATTTAACACTAGAAATTGGCTTGATATGGCTGTTAAAGTTCAGGTCAGAGTTCATGATTACCCTTAGGTTTTTGACTTGACTTGAAGGTTTTAGAGACAGGAAGTGAAGGTAACTGCTGAAACTTTCTCTTGACTGACTTCAGTCTTGTCTGAGTATAGCTGGAGAAAGTTGTTTTGCATCCAAGCACTGATCTGTTGGATGCAACAACTGAGTAAATCCACAGGCCCATATTCACCTGCTGCCAGTGACACATATATTTGAGTATCGTCTGCATAGTTGGGACAAGATATTTTATTACTACGCATTAACTGACCTTGTGGCAGTGTGTAGAGGTGGAGAAGTTAGTTACTTCAGCTGTTGGATCATTTCCTGTTTAGCACAGGACAGTTTTTACTTCATTGTGTTTAAACAAATATTGTTTATAGAAGGTCAAAAATCTAAATTGGCCCAAACGTGCACTTTTCCCACAGGCGGCTCTGGAAATTAAGCTTTACAGGCGATTAAAAAAAACATTGTTTAGGCAAGGCAAGCCAAGTTTATTTGTATAGCACAATTTGTACACAAAGTAATTCAAGGTGCTTCACAAAACAGAAAAATGCATTAAAGCACAGTACATCATAGAAATAATCAACGTAAAATTTACTTTAAAAGAAAAGAAAAAATTTGAAAATTGATTTAAAAATAAAGGAAGGAAAGGAAAGAAAAGTGCAGATAAGACCTTTCAGTCATATACACGGCTAAACAGAAATGTTTCAAGTCTAGATTTGAACATGAACACAGAAGAAGCCTGTCTTACGCCTTCAGGGAGGCTGTTCCAGATTTTAGCTGCAGAATATTGAAACGCTGATTCCCCTTGTTTAGTTCTGACTCTGGGAATCAACAGGAGGCCGGCCCCTGAGGTCCTCAGAGTACGAGATGGTTCATATGGCACTAACATGTCAGAGATGTACTTTGGTGCGCGGCCATGGAGAGACTTATACACAGGCAGAGCTGCTTTGAAGTCTATTCTTTGAGGTACAGGGAGCCAGTGCAGAGACCTGAGCACAGGACTAATGTGATCATACTTCCTGGTTTTGGTCAGGACTCGAGCAGCAGCATTCTGGATGTACTGAAGCTGTTTTACAGCTCGTTTGGAGAGGCCAGTGAGCAGGCCGTTACAGTAGTCTAACCCAGTGTTTTTCAACCAGTGTGCCGCGGCACACTAGTGTGCCGTGGGAGATGGTCAAGTGTGCCGTGGGAAATTGCCCTCATTAACTGATCTAAAAAAATGTTCCATCTCCAGGATATCAGCTCTTTGTTCATCCAAACAGGCGCTGATAAAACACTGAGTAGTTAGGAATATAAAAGATCTTAAAATTACATTTTCTTTGTGTTTATTTAATTCTATTAAAAACATTTTGATAAGAATGACATAACCGGGATTTACCTGCAGCTATAACAATTTGCGGAAAAGTCTCGCCCCTTCAACTGTCTCCGCCAATCATTCTTGAAGGTTTAATCACATGTCATCAGTCTGACCAATCAGAAGTGCTTAAAGTCTTCACTTCCTTGTTCTTAATTCTGCAGATAAAGTCGCTCAGTTCTAACAAAAATACCAGCTAAAGCTCGTCTTTAGCGGTGTAGCTTTCCACAGAGTCACAATGAAGCTCAGAGACGCGATCATTGCTGTCGATCATTACAGACCATGAATTGCTGCTTTTTTTGGGGATGCTGGTGTGCCGCGGGATTTTTGTCAAGGTTAAAGTGTGCCGTGGCCTCAAAAGAGGTTGAAAAACACTGGTCTAACCTACTGGAGACAAATGGATGAATAAGTATCTCCAGGTCTGGCTTTGACACTATGTTTTTGATTTTGGCAATGTTTTTCAGATGGTAAAATGCCGCTGATGTTACTGACTTGATATGGCTGTTAAAGTTCAGGTCAGAGTCCATGATTACCCCTAGATTTCTGACTTGATTTGAGGGTTTAAGAGACAGAGAATGAAGGTAGCTGCTGACACTTTCTCTTTGTTTCTGTGGGCCAAAAATAATAACTTCGGTCTTGTTTGAGTTTAGCTGGAGAAAGTTGTTCTGCATCCACGCACAGATCTGTTGGAGGCAGTGGCTGAGTGAATCCACCGGCCCATATTCACCTGTTGTCAGTGACACATAGATCTGAGTATCATCTGCATAGTTGTGATAAGATATGTTATTACTGCGTATTAACTGCCCTAGTGGCAGCATGTAGAGGTTGAACAGAAGGGGTCCCAGGATCGATCCCTGGGGCACACCACAAGTCAAGGCCATGCAGTCTGAGACACAACTCCCAATTTCACCAAAATATTTCCTGTCTTCTAGATAAGACTTGAGCCAATTTAGAGCAGATCCAGAAATGCCAACCCAGTCTTGGAGTCTGTGCAAAAGGATCCCATGATCAACAGTATCAAAGGCAGCACTCAGGTCTAGCAGGATTAAGTCAGTGACTTTGACATCATCAGCGTTCAGGCGGATGTCGTTGGTTACCTTAATAAGTGCAGTTTCTGTGCTATGATGGGTTCTAAGACCTGACTGGAAAACATCAAATGAATTGTTTAATAAGAGAAAGTCAGTGAGCTGTTGGTAGACAACTTTTTCAAGGACTTTTCCTAAAAATGGCAGATTAGAGATAGGTCTGTAATTATTCAGTACAGTGGGATCAAGACCACTTTTCTTCAGGAGAGGTTTAATGACTACAGTTTTTAAGGCCTCGGGAAATATTCCAGATTGAAGAGACATGTTAACTATTTGAGTAATTGATGGCAACACACTGTTCAGGACAGACTTTAGAAATCTAGTGGGTAACACATCAAGGCAGCATGTAGACGAGCTCAGACGGGTGATGGTCTCTTGGACAGTTTGGTCAGTGACAGGTACAAAGTGAGTCAGCTTAGAGTGAGTAGGTGGCCGTTGGATAGTTATATGTGTTGTGGAGTTGATGGCTTTTTTAATGCCCTGAACCTTGTCATTAAAAAATACAGCAAACTCATTACATTTAGGTGTGCAAACCAGTTCTATTGGTAGCTGGGTTGGAGGGTTAGTTAATCTGTTTACTGTTCTGAACAGGACACGAGAGTTGCTGCTGCAACTTCCAATGATTTCAGAGAAGTACCTTTCCCTTGTTCTGCATAAGATCTGGTTGTAAGCGTACAACTCCCCCTTATACATTCCATAATGAACCTGGAGTTTTGACTTGCGCCACTTTCGCTCAGCTCTGCGGCACTGTTGTTTCTGTGCCCTGACTAGATCATCGTTCCTCCAGGGAGCTTTCTGTCTATGTTTTCTCAATTTAACTTTCATAGGGGCAATGGCATCCAGAACATTGAAGATGCTGGAAGTAACAGAATTCAGCATTTCATCAACATTGGCACCAGAGGCGTTTTCAGGGTTAATCATTTCTACAAACTGTGCCCTAGTGCTCTCATTTATTTGTCTCCTTTGGACAACTGCAGGGCCAGGCGGTGGTTTGGGAGCAGGTCAAAGAATACACAGAAATGATCAGAGAGGGCGACATCACCCACACTGACATTGTAAATATTAACCCCCTTTGTGATGAGCAGGTCCAGAGTGTGCCCTCTGCTGTGGGTGGGGCAACTCACATGCTGAATTAAATCAAAGGTTTCAAAGACAGCATTGAGCTCTTTTGCATTTCTGTCATTGACATTATCAACATGAACATTAAAATCACCTGTAATGTCTAGACCATCAAAGTCTGTGCACACAACTGAGAGCATTTCAGTGAAATAATCAATGAAACTTTGGCTGTGCTGAGAAGGTTTGCACATAACTATGCAGAGTAAGGGAGGAGTTTGTTTTAATTCAATCTTAGGAACACACACTCAAATGATGAAAACACACCAAATGATAGTCTGCGGGTTGCAATATTATCTCTAAACAGTGCAGAAACGCCTCCACCCTTTTTATTTTCTCGTATTTCCGATTCATGTTTGTAGTTGGGGGGAGTTGATTCGACTAGAACTATGTTTCCTGGGTTTTTGTCAAGCCATGTTTCAGTTAAAAACATAAAATCAAGATTAAAAGAAGAGATAAGATTATTGATTAAAAATGATTTGTGGCATGAAGATCTGACATTGAGTGCAGCAAGTTTGAGATAGTTTCCTTGGGACTCGTCAAAACCTTTCAGGGGATATGAATTGGATTTCTTTGATTGGACAGTCTAACTGCCCTTTTTTGCATTCTACGTGATAACTCAGTAGGTGGTGTTTTGATTTGATTTGATTGATTTTATTGATTGGATTAATTTATCTATTCGAAGCATTGTAGTCAAAACACTAAAGAATGTACACATATTTATACAGAAATGTTGAAATGCAAAGATTAAAAAAACAGAAAAGAAAACAAAACAAAAAAGTCAATTAAATCATATTTGCCTGATTAAATATATTGATCATTAACTAAAATTAAGTAGAACTTGATTTATTGCTTAAAAACGAGTGGGAAGTAGCAAACTTATATAAACTCACCCCTACTGAGTTAATTCATTTCATAGTTTTACAGTTTTTTTAATCCAGTTCTGATCCGATATATTATTTTCAAGTAACAAAATCCAGAGCCTAGTAATGATTGATTATCTTTAGAAAACATTCATTTATGATTTCAGTAAACAGTAACGGTAACCATTATGTAATAATCATTGATTATCATTAGAACACATTATCACATTAAACTAGTTAATTATTGCTAAACATTGCAGATTAAGTAAGAAAATTAATATTTTTATTGTAATAAAAACATTTCAGTAATAATTATTGTACATTAAACGATGTTTACACATTGGTTGTAACTAAAAGAGCTTTGATCATTTTACCATCATCAAGTTCACACATGTATTTGGAATTAGTCACCTGTTGATCCTTAAGTCCCCTTATTTTCATGTCGTGAAATCAGAGTTTGTTTATACATTTTGTTGAATATTTGAACATTGTTTGAGCTCATTACATAACCTGTTCCAAACTTTAGTGCCACACACAGACACGGAAACCTTTCTTTGCGGTTCATATCAATTTGATCTTGAAGTTCCTACATCATCTCATTTTGTAGCCACCCTCATTTTCAAATAACTGTTGTTGGATATTGAATGAAAACGATTTCCCACTGGCTCTGCATAGAAGTTGTGCTGTGTAAAAATCAACAAGGTCATTGTTACGGCCCTGACAGTCAAACCTGTTTCAGTATAGGGGAAATCACAAAGGGGCCGTAACATATGAGAAAAAGAAAAGGACACCAAGATATTTTTTTTATTATGCATCGTGAGGGGCCATGGTGGGCGCTGACAAGACCTTAGCTACTTTAACTGTTGGATCATTTTCTGTTTTGCACAGGACAGTTTATGTTTCATTGTGTCTATAAAAACATTGTTTCTAGAGGATACAAACTCGAGTTTGGCACAAACATGCACTTTTCCTACGGGCGGCTTTGGAAGTTAAGCCTTGTACCCATGTAGCTCTGCCGCTGGAAAAATATTTCTGTGTACAAAAATTAAAAGTCACCTTAAGTGCTCCTCTATCTGATCCACAGCTCCGGTTTGTTCACATGTTTACCTCAGATCTCCTCTGTCATGGTGGGCGTAACCAACAAGAAGAGAAGAGCTGATTGGCTGAACTCACAGTGAAAACACCTGATTGGAGGATCAGAGTCACACTGGTTTATGAGGAAGTGAAACTCTCTCAGTTTTTGAGTCTGAGAAAAGAAATGGCGCAGAAAGGAGTTGATCTGGATCAAGAAACCTTCAGCTGTTCCATCTGTCTGGATCTGCTGAAGGATCCGGTGACTATTCCCTGTGGACACAGCTACTGCATGAAGTGTATTCAAGGATTCTGGGATGAAGAGGAGAAAATCCACAGCTGTCCTCAGTGCAGGAAGACCTTCACACCGAGGCCTGTTCTGGAGAAAAGCACCATGTTAGCAGCTTTAGTGGATCAGCTGAAAAAGACTGGACTCCAATCTGCTCCTGCTGATCTCTGCTATGCTGGACCTGAAGATGTGGTCTGTGATGTCTGCGCTGGAAGAAAACTGAAAGCCATCAAGTCCTGTTTGATCTGTCTGGCCTCTTACTGTGAGAAACACCTTCAGCCTCATTTGGATGCAGCTGCATTCAAGAAACACAAGCTGGTGGAACCCTCCAAGAACCTGCAGGAGAACATCTGCTCCCGTCATGATGAGGTGATGAAGATGTTCTGTCGCACTGATCAGAAGTGTATCTGTTATCTCTGCTCTGTGGATGAACATAGAGGCCACGACACAGTCTCAGCTGCAGCAGAAAGGACTGAGAGGCAGAGAGAGCTGGAGGAGAGTCAACAACAAATCCAGCAGAGAATCCAGGACAGAGAGAAGGAGGTGAAGCTGCTTCAACAGGAGGTGGAGGCCATCAATCACTCTGCTGATCAAACAGTGAAGGACAGTGAGAAGATCTTCACTGAGATGATCCGTCTCATCCAGAAAAGAAGCTGTGATGTGAAGCAGCAGATCAGATCCCAGCAGCAAACTGAAGTGAGTCGAGTCAAAGATCTTCAGGAGGAGCTGGAGCAGGAGATCACTGAGCTGAAGAGGAGAGACGCTGAGCTGAAGCAGCTCTCACTCACAGAGGATCACAGCCAGTTTCTGCTCAACTACCCCTCACTGCCACCACTCAGTGAGTCCACACACTCATCCAGCATCAATGTCCGTCCTCTGAGATACTTTGAGGATGTGACAGCAGCTGTGTCAGAGCTCAGAGACAAACTGCAGGACATTCTGAGAGAGGAATGGACAAACATTTCACTGACAGTCACTCATGTGGATGTTTTACTGCCAGAACCAGAACCAGAACCAAAGAGCAGAGCTGACTTCTTCAAATATTCATGTCAAATCACACTGGATCCAAACACAGCAAACAGCCAACTGTTACTGTCAGAGGAGAACAGAAAGGGGACAGTGATGGAACAACCTCAGTCTGATTCTGATCATTCAGACAGATTTACTGGTTGGTTTCAGGTTCTGAGTAGAGAGAATCTGACTGGACGTTGTTACTGGGAGGTGGAGTGCAGAGGAGACTTTGTTAGTCTAGCAGTCGCATACAAGAACATCAGCAGATCTGGAAATGAAAGTAGATTTGGTTATAATGATAAATCTTGGTCATTATTTTGTTCTCCAAACAGTTTCTCCTTTAACCACAACAGCAAAAAATATTCTATGTCAGCTCCTGTTTCCTTCAGAGTAGGAGTGTACCTGGATCACAGAGCAGGTGTTCTGTCCTTCTACAGCGTCTCTGACAGCATGACTCTCCTCCACAGAGTCCAGACCACATTCACTCAGCCGCTCCATGCTGGACTGTGGTTGGGTTATGGAGCCACAGCAGAGTTCTGTAAACTCAAATAGTTCCTGAAAGTAATGAAATTTTTGTTTTTAGTGATTTCTCTGCTTTGGATCATTTTGAACTAAACGTTTTAACTGTTAATATTCTGTGGAGTAATGTTTGTAGTCAGAAATAAAGAGAGAAATGAAAAATCTCTAGAATGTGGATTTGAGACATTTTTGAACATGAATCTCAAACTTTTTGGAGTAAAATCTGTTTTCTTGTTGTTTCTTTGAACTTTGGGAATTTGACTGTTTGAATTCAAATTTCAGAAAAATGTTTTGTTCATGTTTTTGTGTTGTTGTCATGTGAACTGAAGGAAACTGAAACACAAATGGAATCAGTGACGTCACAATCAAAGACTTTCTCTGTTTGTTCTACACAGAAATGACAAGAGAAGAAACTGAAGGAGAAGATTGTGTTTGTAGAAAGAAGAACATTTACAACTTTGTTTTCTTTCTTTTTGCTTCATTTGACAATTTTGGATTAAAGATTTGTGTTTTCATTTCTTTGTTCTTCAGAGAAAAGTTGTTTCTGATCATTTAACAATAAAAACATCCTGATTCTTTTGTCTTCATTCCAGAGTTTGTGTGAAATATGATGAAGAAAAATGGGAATAATATGAGGGAAGAACTGAGGCAGTTTTCCTGGAACTCCAGAAATGACAGAGTTCTTGTTTAGATCAGAAAACATCTCTGTCACTCAGTCTGTGTCCTCTAGACTTTCTGCAGTAAAACAGTTTCATTCCAGTCAAATGAGAAGTTTTCCTCAAGATTTGATCCAAAAGTTTTTCTACTTCAATGATTCAAAAGCTGAAAACACCAAAGGTCTGGTTTTCAGTGGAATCAGCTGCTCAGACAAAACACTGAACTGGACTGAAGCTGAAAGACAATCTTTACATTCTGATCATTTGGATAAATATTCATCTCTGTCTCTTGTCTTTTTACAAATGACATAAATCTCTCAGTCCATCCAGATTCTAAAGGATGATGAAGGTCACATGTCAGGATCAACTTGTCACGTTGTAAAAATCCAGTCATGAATATCTGTTTTTTTCTGGATCAGCTACAAAAATGTCAATGAAGAGAGTTTTCTAAAAGCTGACATTCTCCAAGCAGTAGCATCTGTCTTTCATGCAGCATGTTTGAACACATTCATCTGTCATTGAAGAAGCCTGCAGGCTTGAACTGCAGCTCCTGTTCTGCAGAGCTGGCCTTCCAGAGCTGGAATTACGTTAAGTGGGCATCAATAGCTGTGGTGTTAAAAGTTTAAACACATCAACAGCACTAAAAAGAGCAACAAATTTTACTCAATGTTTAATATTTTTTCAACAAGAACTTTAGAAATGCTCGCCAACATTGGGTTGAAGTAGAATTGCTGAAGATGCAGTTTCTATGAAGAGAAAATAGATTCTCTGGATTTGTGTCTGCCAGCGTGTGCATAACTGTATGCACTTGCAATTCTGTATTCACATGTAGAATATTATATATCAAACACAAAATTCAAAATGAATGCACGCACAACTTAAAATTACAGAAACTCACAATTTTCTATGCATACTAATCTTTAAAAAGTACACACCAACTGCTTGACACACACACACAAAACTGTTTTTACGCACAGATCAGATGTGAGACTCTTTGGCACCCAAAGTTTTGTGTGTAATTAGCTTTGTTTCCATTGACTATGAAATTGCGCAAATTGGTTTTGCGAAAATAAATCCCTCTAATGGATTCGTTCAGAAAAAAGTTTTTCCTCTTGGAGGAGATGGTTTTTGAGATGTATCAAAACTGACATATTTCACAAAACTGCAATGGAAACACTTTTTTCAAATCAAATAAGTCATAAATTGTTGTGTTTCTGGATTTGGTAATTTGCACACAGATTTGCTTTTGTGTTTTCAGAACTATTAAT
This sequence comes from Oryzias latipes, assembly GCF_053564925.1. Lineage (NCBI taxonomy): Eukaryota > Metazoa > Chordata > Actinopteri > Beloniformes > Adrianichthyidae > Oryzias > Oryzias latipes. The sequence continues at coordinate 11,536,675 of NC_136253.1, read as the reverse complement.
CTGTTTCGTCATTTGCTGTTGTGTTCCGGGATTTGTTGTCATGTTTCAGTATTTGTTCATTTTTACTGGGATTTGTTGTTGCTGTATCTTACATGTCAATGTGTCTTGCGTCTCTTGGCCACCGTATTATGTTGAGCGAAAAATAAAAAGATTAAAAAGCATATTACTAACACAAGTTCTAACCTTTATTAATAGCACCACCTAGAGTCAAAATCTGATATTGCATAAAACAAGCATCCATCAATGACTGCATTCCCCACCTCTGAAAAGCATCTTCCAGCACCCCAGGTGTCTTTCAACAGACTTTAAGCATCTTGAAAAACTCCCAGGATGCCTTTCACCTCCCTGTTTGTGCTGGTACGAAGAGTGAAATGAGCTGGGGCGGCAAGAACGGGCGTAACAGCCCCAGTCTGCCCTTTAATCAGCCTCGGTTTCAGTCCTTCTTTTATTGTAATGAAGACCAAACGCTATGAAATGAGACACAAATGTAATATTAACGTGGTGGGAAACGTCTGCAGAGAGCTGAATGTAGTTCATAGAAGAGCTGCAGATATGCTGGAAAAGAGCGGCTGACAGGAACTTGTTATCTGGACTCAGTTTGGCCAAAGGTCATCGTCATACATGCAAATTTGCTGAGCTGCCGCTCACTGCATTGACCTGCAGTTACAGCTGGAATATCTGAGAAGCAAAAGTGTGCTGAAAGCCAATCTAGTCGTTTGTTTCCAAAGGTGGAAGTGCATTCAAGAAATAAAGCCAAAACGCTATAAAGATTTCATGACAAATGAATTAATTTATTGGCAAGAAGATTTGACTTTCTGCTAGGAGATACAGCTTGTTCCTCCTGCAGGAAAATGTGCATAACTTACAGCCAAACATACATTATTTTTACATAATAACTTTCATATTTAACCTCTTCTCATCCAGTGCCCCCAGTACTGAGGGTGAGAAATAGTAAGCAAACAGAACACAAAGAAATATAGACACCCAAACCCTCTCAGAGCAAGCTGGAACATTTTATGGTTTCAAATACTATTTTCATTTTAAAGGAGACAATTTTGCAAATATGGAGGAATTCAGAGAATAAAATTAAAATATTTGTATGTTTAAATTAAAAATCATAAATTAAATCCCTTGTCAAAGGGGTGGGGACCAGAACTCGACTGACTAACCCCTACCCCTCGCGTTCCATATCTTTTTTCTTCTATAGACAAAAAATATTACTCAGTCATTGTCAAAATAACCTTTTTTTTAAATATATTCTTGCTAATTTGTTATTCATTTTATTTTTTCTGTTGTGCAAGATATTCAAGCTATAAATCGACCAATCAGATGCCTCAATAAAAGTATGTAGTAGGTTGAACATGCTAAACGTCTGATTGACAGATTCCGGACCAACCACTGCTTTCTGAGGATTTTGGGCTCCACAGCATGGTGGTGTCTGTCTCGCAATAGATGGCGACTGAGTTGACTCCATTTGGTTGGAACTTAGGCAATTCCTTAATTCCGAATCTACAATTCCAAAATCCAGTGTTCTAGAAATTTCCCAGGAGTCTTTGTGAAAAACCAGTGTCCATCAATGCTCACTCCATTGGGGAATATAGACCACAATGCATTGCATTTGAAGAATTTTTTATGTAAAAAAAAAAAAAAAAAACATTTCTTTGCATTTTTAGAAAGTAATCATTAATGTTTTCATCATTAAGACATGGTGGATTGATAAATGGTCATCATAAAACATTCTTATCAATTAGATTTCCACTTCCTGAAATCAATGATATCATATTGGCTGTTTAAAAAAAAGAAAAGTAGTGAGCATGGCGTCTGAATCGCTTTTAAAATCCATGGCACTAGATAGTCCTGCACTATTTCGTTTTTTAGTAGTCGGGGATCAGGGTGGGAATTCGGACACAACCTAAGTCATTTTCTGGGTGACATCCCAGTCACTTAGGAAATACCTGAATTAACATACAAATCAAACAAAAGCTGTTTTATTATTTGGCATTTGATGAACCTACAATGACACAGAAGTATCTTGTGACGTATCTTAGACTGGCGGGATTTTCCTGCACTGATTTCTTTTAAAATGTGTTCATTTGTTTTGCTTGTTTGTTGGTTTACTTCACTAAAATACACTTTTGAGATCTCAGTTTCATCATCGGTTCCCATCCTGCAGCGGTGGATCAGTCAGCCCACGCCACATTCTTCCAATTCATTTACCGTTGTTTGTTCGTCTTGAAAGTCTGCCGGGTCATGCTGAATCTCGCTGTGTTGTTGTTTTTTAATCCTCAGATATGTTCGATCTCGGACGAAACACGACATCGACATGCGCATCGGGATCCACTCGGGCTCGGTGCTGTGTGGTGTTTTGGGACTCAGGAAATGGCAGTTTGACGTCTGGTCCTGGGATGTGGACATTGCCAACAAACTGGAGTCCGGCGGCATCCCCGGGTAAGGAACCAGGATGGTTTATTTGGCGCATGTCCCAAGCTCGAAAGCCAGAGACAAGAGATTTGGTAATCAGTTTTTATGTTTTGGTGTAGCTCCAAGCATTGCTGCTCTACAGGACTTCCACAGGGTTCGATCCTGGAGCCCCTCCATTTCTTTGTTTCTTTCTTTGGGGGAAACTGTCTGCTTGCCAGGATTATTGAAGATGAATCAGGATGAGACAAATGATGATTTTTAAAAGCACACATTTTTATTGTTCTGATACTGATCATTTTTCCTTGGACGTCTTCTATAAGCTTGACTTTATGAATGACAGAAATATTTTCAAAAATAAATGCTCTTTTTAGACATGAAAAAAGCCACCTACATATTAGTTTATAGTCAGTGGTTTAATGTGTAGAATAATTTATCCTTAAAAACACAACAAATTTGGGTAAACATGTTTTTTCTATGTTCTTGTTACAGTTCTCCCTATGTGCAACAGAAGAACAATCAACCCTTCAAAGTTAAAGGAAAATGTAGCTCTATTGATAACTTTATCACTAAAAGCATTGGGTTAAATTACCTACATTTGTGTAAACATTAACGTCAGCAAATGAGAACGTTGCAAAGTAGTGATGAAGTAAAAAAATTTAATGACAACATCAAAAACACCACTTATCGCAAAAAGGCTTTCCTATTTTTACGTCACTTGGACTCACTTTCTGAATCCTAGAAAACACGACCATAAGAAGACCAAAGAGACGTCCTTAACCCTTTAAGGACGCAGCTTTACAGTGTATTTATGTGTGGTTCCCTTAAAGTGAACCAGAGTTTACTTCCCCCGGAAAAAAAGTGCTTTTCTGTCTGTGTGCTTCTGTGACGTCATCCTAAAAGCAGCCTTGTAGTTCTTTCTCGGTGAGACAGAGCAATTCATTGAAATGTTGTTGGATGAATACAGGCTCATTCAAACAACTTTTAACATGATCCACATTGTTTCTCACTGTTTTACCCGACACTCTAGATGTCATAAACACGTCAGTTTACTTTCTTAGCTGTCTTCTTCTCAGAAACCGCCCTGCAGCATGCCTTCATTGGACCAAAAAAACGAGTAAAAAGTGTTGAGCCTGACGTTGACACAGACGTTTAAAATTGGTCAGCGAGTTTGATTAAGTGAACTTTCCCGATAAGGATTGCAAAGCGCAGGACAGGATACTTAGCCCCGCCCTCGTCATTTCTGGCCAGTGACTGAAGAATGAGTCATGTGTTTTTCTTTACAAGCTTTGCTTTAACCAGGAAAGTCCCCTTGACGGCAGTGTGACTACAAACCACACACAAGGTTCAGGACTCTGTCCCGACCAACCGGTTTTTCCAGTCTAAATGCACCCTTAGTTCCACTTTTGACGTTCTTTGAAATACCATTCAGCTAGCTTTGAATTACTCTTGAACTGTTTAGACGATAACCGTTATCCCACCAGATCCTGCCGTTTTATGCAACACCTTGCAAGCATAAAAAGTGTTGCACAATTGATCAAAGAGTTAGATGTTACATTATTTAACAGTCCGGTGTTAAAGACCCACTCCGGTAAAAAATGATTTTTTTTGGTGTTTTTTTAGATCTTCTTGTGGGATTTTCTAGATGATGGAGAACAAATATAAAGAAAATTATGCATAAAATGATTATTTCTTTACTCAAATCATTGTAAAGGTGTAAAGAATCAACACCTATGTGTTGTAGCAGCTTGCAGTCCTAAAAAGAGATATAGCTTTCGTTTGTTTTCCCAAACATTGTATGCTAGAAGGAGAGCGTGTAAACAAAGAGCTCTCAGCTACGGGGAGGGAAAGGGGGTGGAGTTGCTCTTCACCAACAGTCCCGCCCACAACTCAGAGGTGAATTTCTAATGAACTTCTTCCGCTCTGCAGAAACAATGTCCTAGAAAACGACACAGGTATTGAAATTTTAGTTAAAAATGACATAATCCTAGTAAAAAAAAAAACACTTGGAACACTTTGACAATTGATCAAAACATTATCGGACTGGGACTTGAAAAGGTTAACTGCTGTAACCTTTCTTCAGGGTTGTCATTGTTGTTTCTCCAGGAGGATCCACATCTCCAAAGCAGCCTTGGACTGCCTGAATGGAGACTACGAGGTGGAGGAAGGTCACGGGAAGGACCGCAACGACTTCCTCCGCCGCCACAACATCGAAACCTACCTGATCAAGCAGCCCGAGGAGAGCATGCTGGCACTGCCGGAGGACATTATGAAGGAGGCGGTGAGCTCGGCCGACCGGCGGGCCAGCAGTGCCACCTTCAATGAGGCCTCCTGGAGTCCCGAGCTCCCCTTTGACAACATAGTGGGGAAGCAGAACGTAAGTGTCTGCAGGTCCAAGTTCCTGTCATGTCCTCCACCGTCTGTCTCTGCAGCCAGCTTGTTCTGCAGCTGAGGCTGATAGATATACTCCAGGTTTGGGTTATATCCACTGTTTGTCAGAAGATCAGAAACACCTCAGAGGGAAATCAGACTTTGCTGCAGGATGAGAGGACCTGAAAAGACGGCTGTTGTTTCCTTTTTTTCTGCTTTTATTTTTTCTTTTGCAGTGCATGGGACCTTCTTAGTTGTTCTTGCCCATTTTGTCTGTCGTCTTGTCCTGTGTTTTACTTATTTTATTTTGCGGGGAACAAATGAGTGGCTCTCTGCCTGGGGGGATGTGTTTCCATGGTAACACGTCAGTGTGTGTGCCAGCCTACCGGATTGTGAGGGTGACAAGCTTTTGGATTGTGTGGCGCTTTTGAACATCCTCATTTTGTTTTCATTCATCTGTTCTGTGACAGCAAATCAGCCTCCAGAGGACCCTGGGTGACTCACTGGTGTTTGGGGAGATGATGGGATTTGGAGAAAATAACTGGTAGTTGTTTTTAATTTTTAGAATAAAGTTTTGAGAGAAAAAAAGGAAAAGGACCTCAAATTTTCCAGGTCCTTTTCCTTCTTCTACTTTTGTATGACCTCTTGGAGGAGTTTCAAGGCTTGTTTTGGTTGAGCACTCCTGGGAAAGTTCTTTAAGTAAGAACATCGGATCTCATTGTGGTTCTCTTGAGTTTCAAAGACTTAGAAATGTTTCTGAAGCTAAAGCTAGGCTAAAACATCAGGATTGTACGCAGTAGAAACAATCAGCAAAAGAAAACATCATGGTTTTGTGGTTATACATCCAAAAAATAGTGTTTACTAGGGATGGCCCGTTTGACACGGCGCTTCGGCGCGCGGTTCACCTTCATGAAACAGAGTGTTTCGGCACAATGTTTCGGGGCGTGTGTCAACTAGCGCAGATCACGTGGTGGATGACGTATGACGCGCCAAATGCTTCGTTTGGTCGAACCACACTTCAGATGTCACTTGTGTTTTGAACAGTTGGGCGCGCTATTCTCTAGAAATGCGAAATGAATCCTGAACGTTTCACGACCAGTTCCATTGTTTCCCCTGTATTGGAATCTGCGTCAGTTCATAGCACTTTACCATGGCTCCTATTAAAAACATTCTGTGGCTCAGGATCATTTCAGCTCGGTTTTTCCTAATAAAACACTACATCATGAAGGTTGTGTATAAAAAAAAAAAAAACACTGCAATGAATCTATGATGGCATGCCGTTTACTCGTGATTAGAGATAGCTCAGTGAAATAGTCAATGGCATGTACATCCAGAGGTTCTGGCACTATAAGTATTCTTTTTGCGCGTATTTTTTCCTTCATGTGATATGTATTTTGCTGTGTCAAGCACTTCTCACAGAAAGCGTCACATGTTGTGTTGTTTTTTTATCATCATTAACAAAAATTTTCTGTTTTATGTTTTTTCATCAGTATTTCCAAATTGAAGTGTTGCAAGGATCTTTGTTGAAACATATGTCGATATACATCCAGTTCGCCACCAGATGACGCTGTTCTGTGTGGTTTCGAAGCCCTGAATGGGTGGTTAATTTTTCCGGCACAATTACATGAACCCCAATGAGGCTTCATGGGGCTTCTATTCCCATCCCTAGTGTTTACCAACAAACTTCAGGTTCAGTAAAGCCAGACCAGGGGGGTATTCCAGGAAGCATGTTTAAACTAGCCTGACTTTAAGCCTGAACTCTGGCTGAAATCGACCTGGGGGGTATTCCGGGAAGCAGGTTATGCTAGCTCCCACGGTAAGTTTGAGGCTAAGGAAGTTGGTAACCTCAGTTTTCGGTTCCAGAAATTGAGGTATGTTTCAGGGTAGGTCAAGTTGCCATAGCAACTCATGCTCTGAACATAACCTGGTCGGGAGCAGGTTTAGTTGAAGGTTAGTTTGTTTACAGAGAAGTGAAGCAGCATGGCGTGTCCATTTGAAGATGATTTAGTGGATGAAGAAGCTCAGATAATACTTTTTCCACCATGAGAGGGTGATAAGACCACATATGGATGTTGGAAAATTCAACTTTTTCACTTTGATCTAACTTAGTTATTTGCTTCAGTTAAGATAAATTATTTGTTTGTTATGTCAGTTTAAAAATAACACGTATTTATCAGACAGTTATTTCACTTTCATTCAAATTAATTCAATTAAGTATGTGTAACTTTGGTGCTGCTGTTAGATCGGCACCGCAAGGGATTGTGGGATACCATTACCTTTGCCTGTCTGGAGGGATTTTGGTTTAAGTGTGGCTTTTTGACCAAATTTTTTTAGTTGTTTAGCTGTTTTACTGTGTTTTGCCATGTTTTGCTGAGTTATCTTGTCCTACTGTGCTTATGTCTCTGCACCATGAGTAAGAGTGAAGGAGAGGATAATGAGTTTATATAGCACCCCTTCAGATTTATAAGGTAATGATTAAGGCGGAAAATTCTTTAATGAATTTGAGTGCAACGTGCAATTTTTTCCCCGTCCTTTTTATTGTTCTAAAAATGAGTATATCTGCCGGCTCAAACTTAGACATATGAGAGATCAAGAAATATAATTAATTAAGATGGAAAAAATATTAATTGAATTGGAGTAATATGACATTTAGTTGGATAAATACATAAATTTGAGTTGTATAAACAATTATTGAGTTTTATAGACGTAAGAAATTAGGTTGATTAAATTTAACTCAATTATTTGTTACCAATAGAAGTATTTCATTTAAGGTGGCAAAATTGGATAAGTTATATATATATGCGTCACAAGGAAAATGGAAATAAGGTCAGAAACTCGTGCGTTTACTTTGTCTGTTCTTCTACTACAAGCAGAAACTCTTTCTTTTGATGATGCAGCTGTGTTACTTTTTTGATGGACGTATAATCTTCATACACCGTCATTAAAATATCAGACTCCGTCTCACGAAAGTATTGCGCTCTCTTTGGTTCTCCACGCGTTTCCATGGTGACTCCGGAAATCGGCGATCTATTGAGAATGTCTTTATGTACCTTCCGTGCACGAGCATTAACCCAGGGTTACCAAGTCGAGCGCAATTACGCCAACTCATACCCGGTCTTTTGGAACCGACATACCCAGAGTAAGCGAGTTCAGGCGGATTTCAGCCAGAGTTCAGGCTTAAAGTCAGGCTAGTTTAAACATGCTTCCTGGAATACCCCCCTGAACTTGCTTACTCTGGGTATGTCGGTTCCAAAACACCGGATATGAGTTAGCGTAATTACGCCCGACTTGGTAACCCTGGGTTAATGCACGTGCATGTCAAGTACATAAAGACATTCTCAATGGATCGCCGATTTCCGGAGTCACCATGGAAACGAGTGGAGAAAAAAAGAGACCGCTATATTTCAGTGAGACGGAGTCTGAGATGTAAATGACGGCGTATGAAGATTATACGTCCATCAAAAAAGTAATTCGGCTGCATCAGCAAAAGAAAGAGTTTCTGCTTGTAGAAAAAGAACGGACAAAGTAAACGCAGGAGTTTCTATCTCATTTCAAATTAGATTGTGATGTGTATATATATATGAATATATATATATATATACACAACTTATAAAACTTAAATGAATTGATTCAATTGGTAACAAGTAATTGAATTATATTTATTTAACCTAATTTCTTACGTCTATCCAATTCAATAATTATTTTTTACAACTCAAATTTACATATTTGTCTAACTAAATGTCATATTACTCCAATTCAATTCAATTTTTTTCCATCTTAATTTTTGTTGTACTTCTTTTACTCTCATTCTCATTTTTATAACAATAAATTCAAAGAAACAACAGATTTGCATCATGAATTCATTAACCATTTATCTGACTTTAACCCTATATTGCAAAGTAGTACGGCTGCTAAATAACCTCCTCATCCTCTTCCTCCCTCTCACTCATGGTGCTGAAAGAATTAAACATAACTGGACAAATAACTCGACAAAACACAGTAAAACAGCTAAACACATTTGGACAAAAACCCACACTTAAACCCAAATCCAGACAGGCAAAGGGATTGGTATCCCACAATCCCTTGCGGTGCTAATCTAACAGCAGCACCAAAGTTACACCTACTTAATTGAATTAATTTGAATGAAAGTAAAATAACCGTCTGATAACTATGTGTTATTTTTAAGCTCACTTTAAAAAGAATTGATTTATCTTAACTAAAGCAAATAATTAAGTTAGATCAAAGTAAAAAAGTTTATTTTTCCAACATCCATATGTGGTCTTATCACCCTCTCATGGTGGAAAAAGTATTATCTGAGCTTCTTCATCCACTAAATCATCTTCAAATGGATATGCCATGCTGCTTCACTTCTCTGAAAACAAACTAACCTTCAACTAAACCTGCTCCAGACCAGGCTATGATCAGAGCATGAGTTGCTATGGCAACTTGACATACCCTGAAACATACTTCCATTTCTGGAACCAAAAGCTGAGGTTATCATCTTCCTTAGCCTCAAATTTACCGTGGGAGCTAGCATAACCTGCTTTCTGGAATACCCCCCAGATCCTTCAGTGTGGTCGTCACAGCAAATGCCCCACAGATGTTCCATTTTCCATAATTGCCAGGCTATAGAGCACACCCGATTTAATGAGAATTAACTGCCTTTTACAAACACTTGCTGCACTTCTATGCAAACCAAATATTGTGGCAATCCAATTGACATGTCACTGAAACCCCACTGGGCTCAGAGAGGAAGGGGTAAATAGTAGTTTAACCTCTTTATTTGTACACACCCACATCTGGCAAACAGCATGGAACTCACTTCAGCAAACAGCTCCCTCAGTTATGGTGTGGAAATTCACACTCAGATTCCCCACTTCCCATGAGTCTTAGGGGTTTAAGGCAGGGCTAACCCCCGGTTCGCCACACTGTGTTGTAGATTGAGGATGTATATGTGCTGAAACCGCGTGCATGTTTAAGAAGGAGCAGGGTAGCTGCAGCGGAACGCGAGAGCAGCTCTCCCCTCCTTCCACATGTAACACGGCAGCAATGTGGAAATAACAGGGCTGGTTAAAAAAACATACCAGTAAAAGAGAGCAGCAGTCACTTATAAGCGCGCGACACGCACCTATACGCGATCTGCGTGCGCCTCTGCGCAGTGCGTGCGCCAGAAGTTTCCTTCCACAACAGTGAAGGAAACTTCTGGCACGTAGCAGACCGGCTTTTCCAAACCCGTTGGTGATGGTGGATTTTTTCACACTACTTTTAACGATTGCTTTTAACTTGAAAGCTGCGTCATATTGTAGTGGCGGTCACGTGCACGTTGGGTCTAATGGCACCAAAGGATTGTGGGATGCGGCTGAGCATGGGTGTTTCTTTTATTGCACCATGACTGAAGTGTCTCAGAGCTGAAGCTGTGTCCATGCTGTTTGGCTGCTTGAAAGTATGTCAAAGCAATTGTGCTTAATGCTGGACATAGAATTATGCAGGCGGTCTCCACTTTGAGGCTGCTGGAGCGCTCCAATTAGCTGCATCATTGAATAAGCTGCAGGGTCAAAAGTTGCTGACAGAAGTAGTAGCTTATAGTCTGGGAAATATGGTAAGTTTTGAAGCATTTTCTCACATGAAGGGTCATCATAAAACAACAATTCTAGCTGCAGAGTAAGATTTGGGTCTAAACCAAACACTTAGACAAAAAGGACAAACCTGTTCTTGGGGATGAACAGTGATTTTTAAAAAGTAATGTGTTAGTATTACTTCCAACTTCATCAGAATATGACTGAGTGCAGCCGATAACATTTGATAACAACATTGAGGGTGTTTCACCTGGAGGATACAAATGTGGACGGAATCCTGCACCTGTCAGACTTGGATAAGAAATGTTTATAGGAAAAAGATTTCAAGTCCAACTGCCATGACTTAACCTTAAAAACAAAGCCACCTTAAGGAATAAGAATCTTCGTCCGCATTGTAAAAACAAAAAACGTAAATAGTTAGATCACTCCAGTACTGAAAAAAGGCATTACTAACTCAATGTGTTAACCCTTTAACACCATAGATGTCACCTGTGACACCTAAACAACACGCTAGAACTTACTGGAGCATACCATTGGCCGTTCCCACAATCATTGTGATTTAACTCATTCTGACGCAGAGAAAAACAGCTTTTCATGGTAAAAAAATTGTCAACACTGCAGCTAAACCTCCAGTGTTAGAGGGCTAAACATCATAGTTAACACTGTAGATAAATGCTGTTTCTACCAAAAGTTAGCAGGGGGGGGGGGGCATCTGTTCGGCTTGGATTTGCATATCCAGCCTGCTATGAAAGCTGTTGCGTCCTGCGTGCCACCTGGCCAGGACTCAGTGTTCCCTCACCATCATCGTCCATGACTCGTCAGCAGCCTGCTGCTTGTGCTCCAGGATGCTCAGCCTCCCGCAGACCACAGAGGCCGGTGTTTGTATGAATTAATAGTCTATGGAATTAGTCTTTTTTTTTTGAAGGTTTTGTGAATCCCTTGACAAGGCTTGATGTTGAAAATCAGTGGTTTTCTGTGTTTCAGTCCCACATCAGATGCACTTGGTTCCACGGTGAACTCCGCGTTTCCTCCCTGCGCACAGTGATGAAGACGAGCGAACGCATAAGCCGGTGCGGCTCTGTGAGGGGCTTAAAGGATTTAATGTGAGCGTATGTTTGGGTTCAGAGGAATGTTATTTTTGAAAAGTGCCACTTCTTTGTCTCTGGCACAATGAAAGCCTTTCAGCAGAGTCAAAAGAGAGCCACTTTGCATATCAAAGGCTTCACTGACGGAGTCCTGAAGTGTCTTTCATGTCGTGGCTCACTGATGAAATTCAGCGTCCCCGCCTGTTGGTCAGATATTGTTTTAGAGTCAGAAAAGATTAAAGTGGGATAAGTGAAGCATCAGGGTGGGCTGCGGGGGAATTAAAAGTGTTGTGAAAAAGAAGGCAGGCCATAAACGTTACAGTACCAGAACCGCAGCATATGGACCCTAAATTGGGAATTAGACATCACAGCCACACTGAGCTGTTTGGTCCACAATCGTTGCTTTTCTCCAATTGTCCTCTTTGTTTGGCAGGTGTGCACACTTACCTGCTGTTGACCATCAGGGATATGAACATGACTTTTGTGAGCTGCAGTACTGGAGCAAAGCCGATAACTTTATATGTGCTCTTCGTTTTGACCATTCGCGTGTTTGGCGGTGTAATTTATTTAGGTAAGATGTAAACACAACATAAAAATTATTTAAAAATCCCAGAATAGTGGGCGGGATCTACTGTGACATCATGTGTGAGTCATTTACCCCCGAAAAAATGTCCCTCTGTTTTACTGCAACTGGAGGAGGAGCTGACTGACACACTGACTCTGGAGACTGCTGGGGGGTGGGTGGAGCTTCGCAACAACACCTGCTTCTCCTTGATGGAATCAGGAATAGCAGAACAAAACGTCCTTTCAAGTTTGAATGTCTGAGTGCCAAAAAAAAATTCCAGTGACATCAGGAAAATTCACTAAATTTGACGCTAACCAGAATGTAAGTCGCCATGGGGATTGGAAAATCACTAAATATTACGAGAAAGTTGGCAACAGTGAGAACTGTGATTCCTTTTTTTAGCTGGTTAAGTCATAGACGGACTTTTCAAACCCCGATGGCAACTCAGGTTCACAAAAGCCACTAGCGACAAATCTAGCGACTATTCTTGGAGTTTGGAGACAAACTTTAAAGCATGTTTTGCTCTGCCACTTTTGCTCTCTCGGAGTAAGAGCGGGTGCTGCCATGAGGCTCCGCCCACCCCAAAGCAGGCTCCACCTTCAGTGTTTCAGTTGGCTCCTCCGCAGCTGCAGTCAAGCAGAGGTCGACCTACACCCTGCCACTTTAAAAGTGCAGATAAATCACGTCCTGTCCTTCAAAATACCAAAATGATTCTGCCAAAGTGTGTCTTTTGGATCACTGTGCAAAGAAGACCACATTTATTGTGTTGCTTTATTGTTTGTCTTATGATTTTTCCCTAAAGAAGTCTATAGAAACATTAAGATAATTAGGCGTTGGCGTCATTTAGCGACTTTTTTATTTTTTTTTAGCCACCTTGCTAAGTGAGGAGTTAGCAACAGTGGTGTAACAATATCAGGTGGTAGCAATGGTTCTCTTTTAATCTCCCACAATACATCCCTCTTTTGGACTTACGTTGCTCTGTCTCTGCACTGCTTGAGATTATTACCGCTTAGCATAAAAACCCAGTACATATTTGTTCTGTGTCGCTAAAGCTGCTAACATGCTAAGTAGCACGCTATCATGGTAGTTTTACAGTTAGCATGCTACGACAAGCGTATTCTTTTTTGTAGAAGCCTTTTAAATGGGGAAACCGTTTTGACGTTGATTCGTCAGAGGAACCTGTGGGTCACAGACGTCCACCGTCCACTCCTGCTGGGAGGAACCCACACAAGACGGCCATTACTGTGATTACTGTCCTGCACTGGTCACAACCCGAACCCGTCAGTCCCGCATGATGGAACCGCCGGCTCTGTGGGGGTTCTCTGCACGGCTCTGCCTCTGCAGCTTTCATGCTTCGCTGCATATTTCCTGACCCCCACGATGCACAGCACCATCACGCTCCTCCTCAGAATTGGTTGTTTTTCTTCATCAAAAGTCCTGAGCAACAGGATATTTTTCTCTTTGGATTTGACTTCAGCTCTGCAGAGGAGATGAATCTTTAAGCGTCAGAATTTTGGGGTTTAAGACGGCCCTTTGAATGAATGTTGGCATATTTTACGTCGTTCGACAGTGTTGGTCCTCGGGCGCGTTTGTGCTTTATGTAACTCAAGCAGGCGCGCCGCTCTGAACTCCTCTCTCAGGCTCTGTGCTATCTATCCATCCGTCACACAGATCCTCTTTCATCGCTGAGCTTCAGCTTCGTGCATCCTCCTGCCGCACTCCTCTCCACCCCCACAAACCCCATCATATGCTGCATATTTCTTCATAACTCGTGTTACGCCGTTTCGACGCCCACGCACAGCCGAACCAACTGCTTGTGGATGCATCACACTAGCCAGAATCAAGAAGGGAAATGCCAGATGGAGGCATGTGGCCTTTAGGCTGTACGCGTCCCTGGGGATCCGCACGCCAAAAGCAATCATGACAGCGAGGCTCATCGCTCTGCTCCCTGCAAGTCTTCATGCTGTGAGTCAAAGGCTAAGGGCGGGCATCTTATCCAGGCTAGAAGGTCTGTGCTACGCGCTTTTGCTCTGCACAGAAACCAGTTTCCATTGGTGTCTCAACTTTCATACCTGAGTTTGCTCTCAGAGTGAAGGGGAGCGAGCGCCTGAACGAATTCCAGGGAAAGTGCACACAAAACATGTCATTACTGGGTTGAAAACCTTTTCAGATGAAAGTATTACATTCCTACACAGAAGCCGTTTCATGACAGTGAGAAGAAACCAAAGACGATAAATTATCAATACTTGGTTCAAGGAAGTGCAGCGTTTCTTTAATTCTGCTTCAAGTCTCTGGATTTCCACCTTAAAGAAGCTCTTTTAACAACGTTGAGATTTGGAGCTCCTTAAATAATGCATGTGAGATTAAACGCTGAAGGGTTTGGAAATATGTAGCAAAGCCGGTCGTTTTTATATTTCCTTCCACTTCTGAAGCTGCATCTAACATCTGTAATTGGTTTTCCCAAAAAACATTATCAGTGGGATTTGCTAGGACATCTAATGGTGAAGTTGCAGATTGCATCCGAATGTTGTTTTCTTATTTCTTTTTTATTACAGGGTTCGTGCGCTTTTTACTTTTAGCAGTGATTTTCAATAACTTTTCCATAACCTTTCACAGAATTTCCAAAACTAAAAATAAACACATTTCAGTCAGATTATTGTAGTCTGCGCCGCTGAATCAAACCAAGACATGCCGTTAATATTTCAGCCGCGGCATCAACGGGCGTTTTCTGTTGGTATGAAGGAAACTACATTAACGTATGGAAACGTACGGCATTCAATAGAAGAAAAAAAGAAAAAAAAACATGGGTGATTTTCTCACTGATTCTTGAGGGTCAGGACAAAATCTGAATCTGTTCAAAAAATGTTTTGATTTTCAAGATATTTATTGTTTTATACATTTTTAACCCTCATCTTTAATTTGATATACGGTAACTGTTTTCACAATTATAAGGACCTAATGTTTTCCAGTGCTGTTGACTACTATGACCTAACGCCGAGGACAAGATAATAACAAAATAACATAGAGCGCCTAATCAAGTCATACATTTGAGCAAAAAATAAATCTTTAAAAAAAGTACTTATTTATTCTAAAACATAACACCAGTATTCACAATTCCGTTAGGTCTAACATATGTCAATCCATTTTAAATCAATGACTTTTATCCACAAAAAATACTTTTTTATGTGAAACATGTTTTGTCGTGACTCGAGAATCAGTGAACAACCATAGCAAAGAACTACAAACTAATTAAGCTCGTCTGCTCATGAAAACCATAAGATGAGCTGCAATTAAAAGTGGAAAAGCCACAAAGTGTCTGTGTCACAGTTGTTCATGTGCTCGTCACATTATCACCAGTCTGCTTTTTCATCCTACTGACTTTGTCCACAAACATCACATTGGATGTAGTTCTGGTTATTTTTCTCTGTGGTGATGCAGAAAACCAGTTACAGAAGGCGTTTGCCTTGAGGTGAAGCTGCAGAGGCAGACAGGAACCGTCAATAAAGTAGCTTTAGGACTACAACTGTTGTAGTCCAAAAAATATGAAGGCCAATTCTGAAAAAGATTATAGCAAAAATCAAAAGATTTTAGCGAGGTCGACAAAGTTGACCACACCCACAACGTCCAGCAGGTTACCTACAAACTTTGCAGCTTTGTGCCGGGTGTTATTGTCGGGGTTGACTCACAAATAAAAGAAATAACTAAA
Organism: Oryzias latipes; assembly: GCF_053564925.1. Taxonomy (NCBI): domain Eukaryota; kingdom Metazoa; phylum Chordata; class Actinopteri; order Beloniformes; family Adrianichthyidae; genus Oryzias; species Oryzias latipes. Next base: position 11,520,955 of record NC_136253.1, on the reverse strand, counting down.
CAGTTCAAGCTGGTCAATAGCACTACATCCAATGTTTGCTCTGTAATGTTTGTGGATAAAGTGTGAAGAACAAAATAGATTGGTGATATGGTGACGAGCACATGATCAAAACTCTCATGCTGCTTGTGTGGACGGACTTGGAGCAAAGTCTGCAATTTGCGTTTCATGGTCTTTCAGTCGCCACAGTTGATACCTCTCCTTGAAAAGCACTAGATGTTAAGTTATACAAATAAAAACATAAAAAAAAGCTTTTCCAAAACTTTACAAATATTCGGTTTTTCACTAACTTTTCCAGGTTCTTCATGACCGTATGAACCCTGTCTTTAGGTAATCTCCATTTTTTTTTTAGAATTCATGATTTTTTCAACTGAGCACTGATTACTGAAGACATGAGAAAAAAGGGAAAGCCAAAAAAGACTACTACTTAAAACACAAATTTAATGCAATTTGTATGTGTTTATGTTTTCCAAATTGTCTCGTGATTCTGTTTTTTGTCAATAATTTTTACATGTATCTTTTGTTTAATTCTTTTTTTTTTTTTAGAAATGACCATTTCCTAATGGTTTCTTTTTTTAATTTCATGCCAAATTATTTCATGTTTTACATGCTTTATCCATGTTTGGGTTGTTGTCATTTTGTGTAATTGTTTTATGTCTGCTTACATTTTTCCTTTTCTGTTGTTTCTCATATTCTTCATGGTAACAATGGATTATCAGCGTAGAACACAGTCTGCCTAAAGGTCAGGTGGATGCTGAGAGTTGTACCTGAATCTTTAAGTTTGCTTTTTTTCTCACAAACATTCTGGAAAGCAGAAACATTTGATGATGCGGCATTTAATACTGAAGCGGTCTTCTCCACAGAACTGACTTGAGGTTGCTGACCTCCTCCGCTTGTCGTTACTTGGCTTTTCAGGATTTCAATTAAAGAAGTTCAAACTGTTCTGGTGGCAGAAAAGCTGCTCCCTTTTCTTATGATATGATTTCCGTTTTACTGCACTTCCCGAGTCTATTTTTAAAAAGGCTAATGAGTTGACACTTGGGCCACTCAGTTTGTTTCATATTCATTGTTCTACATCTCCACCGTTTTCAGCAAAAGCCTTTCATTCCGAACAGTCCACTCACAGAGCAGATCTCTGACATTGGGAGGATTATCACTGCTGCTCCGATTAGATACATCTTCAGAACCACCTCACCGTGGCTGATGAAAGCACCTTAGTGCTAAAACCACAAGGTGAACGTGGAATGGAGTTGTCTTGTGGTTTCCACATGCGTTTGGGTGGAATAACAGCTTTCCCTTGTTGCACAAGAATTTTTTTTTCTTGCAGGATTGACATCACTGAGGAGGCTGCATACAAACATTTGCACTTTTATTTATTTTTTTCCCAGATGTGCTTTTGTGTCCATCGTTTCACGCTTTATGAGTTTGACTTTCTTTTCTAACCTCCCGCCCCTCCTCTGTGATCCCAGCCGAGCACATGAGACTGTCTTTGTTAAAAACTGTGCATAATTCCCAGCTTTTTCACCACTAACATCAGAGCAACGCAGATGTTCTGCAAGAGTGAATGGGATGTGCATGACGGCAGCAGATGTTGCATTTTGGTCTTCCCTGTCTCCCTGCCCTTGTTTTTCTTTCATGAACGTAACTGATTGTAACTGTGTGTCGTTTTTTTTGTTTGTTTTTGTTTGTTTTGTTGTATTTTGAATGAAACAAAAGGGGGACAAGCAGGTTCATTCTATGTGCATGTGCTTTCCCTCTAGACTCTGGCTGCCCTAACGAGAAATTCGATAAATCTGCTTCCAAACCATCTCGCACAAGCTTTGCATGTCCACTCTGGTCCTGAGGAAATTAACAAGCGAATAGAGAGCGCCATCGACTTACGGAGTGGCGATAAGTTGAGAAGAGAGCATATCAAGCCTTTCTCACTGATGTTTAAAGACTCCAGCCTGGAAGAGAAGGTAGCTGGGGTTTTAGACAGATACATGTTTATTTTTTTCCTTTCTCTTTCCCTGTTTATTTTTATTTAGATCCAATTTTACATTCCATTGAAACAATAGAAAGATAATTAAGTTTGGTCCTGTCAAAGTAAAAAACAAAAGGCTAATTTTTAAAATAGTTTGCATATCACTGTAAAATTAGCTATAAATTAGGGTATAAATAATTTATTCCACTTCAAATAGTTTTATTCCTTTTTTTTTTAAAGTCCCAATTATTCAGATCTTATGAAAATACCGTATTAATATAGAAACGGAGTGATATTGACAAATGATTGAAAATCATCTATTAGTATTTTATATTATAATTAACTGAGGTTTGTAATCAAAAGCATTGGTAAACTTTATAACTAACAGACTTGTCTGTAGAAACATCAACTTAGTTTCTATTGTCGGTTCCTTTCTCCACATGAAAGGGTTAAAATGTAAGAAATAAATGTTGGCACTTCCATGTCTCTGACTGTTGTGCAATCATCTCTTTAACTCTAATAATGTTTAAGATGGTTTTAATTCATGAAAAGAAAATAGTGATTATTATATTTCTTATTTTTCCAAACCTTCTATAGTTTGCTCATGAGCAATTATTTCTTTACAGTTTTTTGCTAAGTTTATTTTTCCTTTAGGTTTTATTGTTGCACACTGTGTTGACTGTTGAAAAACCCTTTTTGCATAGTCACTTTATAGGAAATTGTTCAATTCAAAATATAGAACATTTACAATTGATGGAATTAGTGCTAAACTAAAATCTAATTTAAAGAAAAACCTTTTGTAACAAAATAAATCTATGTACTAACAGTTTTTTTATGTAATTTTGTAAAATACCATAAATCTTAAGACAAGCTACTTCTTTAGTGGCTCATTTCTCAAAAACAAGAGTTCAGTCTTTTCAAAAACTTGTAATTTCTTCAATAAATAACAAATATTCTGCCATATTTGACAGATAGTTACAAGAGCCTGACAGTTTTTTGGTCAAATCAGAACATTTTGGTTGCTTTTGGTTGGTTTTGCAATTAATTTCACCTTTACCATTTTTAGTTTTTGGCCTTCTGTCCCCTGCATTTGTGTTCCCCCCTTAAATCCCAACCCCACTTTAGATACTTTCCCAGAATTCTCATTTATTTACATATCTCTCTCCCTATTTGGTTTCCCTCTAAACTTCTTCAGTAAATGTGCAGTGAAATGATGTTGGCCTCCCTCATCCTCTTTGTTTGGTTTTATCTTCTTCTTTTTTATTTTTATTTTTTCCAAAGTTGTGACAAATCGTGCAACATCCTCTTGCTAATTTCCCAGCACCCTTTTTAGAAAGAGACAGTGAGGTCGGGGCAGCAGTGGTTACTGAGGTGGAAAGTCTGATACTGGGATGAGTGACACAGTTAGGTCCAGACAGGTGATTCATTCTGCAGTCACCATTTAGGGCACAACTCCCTTCAGGAAATGCTAATTCCCACGTTTGTCAACAGCCCTTTCTGTTAGAACCCCAGTGGAGACACAAACCATGTTTCTCAGTGAAAGATTTTTAAATAGACCAATAATACTCCACTTTAGACGAAAAATTACCATTTCAAATTGACCTAGGTTTTCTTTTTTATTTTAGGAAAATATTTGACAAATAAACAGTGGACTATTTTTAAGAACATTTATACTGTTGTTAAAATGCATTATTAATACTTTTACATACATAATAAATGGTTAAATGGCATTTCTTTCCCTAAGTGTTAAAAGAAAGTGTTAAAAGAAAGGCTATGTAAGAAATTCCAACACTAATCCATAACTACTAAAGAACTATACAGTGTGGGACTAAAGGCCCGTACACACCGGGACGAATATTCGCCAGGCGTTATTCGCCAGCGTTTTTCGCCACGTTTTTTGTGTTCACACCCAGGCGATTTTCGCTGACGATGAGTGGAGTGAACATGCAATTTCATTCCCTGACATTACATGGCGCTTAATGTAAAACAGAAATACTCCTGTACACAAGGTGGCGCTGCGCAACTTTACGCTTCTTAAAGTCGCTTTTCACTCAGAAGAAGAGAGCAAGTATTTACGCGCTTGTCAGAATCAAACAAAGAAAGCATGAATATTTCAAGCACAAGTAGCTCCAACTGGTGCTTGGTTCGGGGATGTTTTAGAATGTCCGTCATTATTGCTTCGCGGCTGTGTAGACGCTACTTGGCGTCTATCTTCTTCGCTGGTATGTGTGCTCAGAAAGGCAGTTTTGTGTTTGAGCGCCCCCAAGTTGTGTTTTACTGTAACTTCAGAAGCTCCAGACACGTGAGCAAAAGCGCCATTCTCATTGGTCGAGTAGATTTCGACGCGACGCGTCGAAAAAAAAAAACGAACCCGAGGCGTTGTTTTTTTTTGACGCTTTAACGCCTGGCGTTTTTTCGCGTCGGTGTGCACACTCTCGTTGGTGCCCTTTGTTTAGTCACGAGGCGTTAAACGTCGGCGAAAATCGCCGGCGAAATTCGTCCCGGTGTGAACAGGCCCTCAGTAGTACCAATTCAGACACCACCAGCACTACTTTTTTGTTTTTTTTAAACAGCGAATATGACATCATCTATATTACAAAGTGAAAATCTAATTGATATGAGTGTTTCACGGCGACCATTTATGAATCCACTGTGTTCTGAAGATGAAAACGTTAAAATTTTATTTAAAACATACATTTAAATACATTTTCTTTGCAAAAACTGTTCAAACGCAATGCATTGTGGTCTATATTTACCAATCTAGTGAGCATACTGGTTTTTCGCATAGACTTCTGGGAAATTTCTAGGGCACTCGATTTTGGAATTGCAGATTCGGACAGCACTACAAAATGGCCAACGCGCTATATAGTGAGCTATATAGTGCGCTATGTAGTGAGTAATGAAGGAATTCGGACACATCCAGCTACATTTTTAAAAGGGTGAAGCTAATGAAGTTCAAGATCAAGTTCAATTCAAGATTTAAATAATAACAAAATGTTAAAGTCAAATTGTTTTCACATCAAGGCAGTTGTAAAAGATTTGTAAAATTATTCAAAGACATGTAGGCTGTCAGGTTTAGCTCCAGAGTTGGCCGTTTTTTTTGTTTGTTTTGTTTTTTAACCACACTGCTCTCTATTTATGTGTCAGCTAACAGCTAAAGGCACACAGCTAGCATCGTGTCTGTCAGCTTTGCACCTTCCCCAGGACGCCACAGCTAACCCACCAGCTCCTGTCTCTCTCTAACGCTTGTGTTTGACCTGTCGCATGCTTCTGTGGCCGTGCATCCACGTGTTCGGTGCATTTCGATTTGCTCAGTCTTCTCAGTTTGTCTGAAAAACCTGTTTTTCCATCTGCCCCTCACTTTGTCTCCCGTTGCCCCCCTTTCTTTCTTTCTTTCTTTCTTTCTCTTTCTCCTTTCACTGTGCAGTACTCGCAGATGCGGGACGAGGTTTTCAAGTCCAACCTGGTCTGCTCCTTCATTGTCCTCATCTACATCACAACCATTCAATGCCTGCTTCCCTCTGCCAGGTAAGAGGAAGGACACTGTGGAAATATTACTTAAGTATACTGTAATATGTCAGCTTTATCACGTTTTTAACGTGTTAAACTCAAATAGTTTTTAATGCCAACAATGCCAATTGCACATTGAAAAAACAGAGAATATATTTAATTTGCATTTATATAGATTTTCTAAGTTAAGATGGAGTGAATGGCTGTTCCCATGGGCCCCCAGTCAGGTCCAGCCTACAGGGATGACATGGAATCACACCTCTGTGCGTCCAGCTCCATCAGAAGACCATATGGGGGGCTGGTGCAATGTGGTTGGGTTGCGGTCAAAGGCATGTGGCTCAACGGCCCAACTCTTAGTCATGGAATTACACTTTTAGGATATGGATGTTATCACATTCGGAGGGAGGTAGCCTGAGGTTGAGAGGTATTAGCTGGATATGGTTATGGTCACCTTCACCCTCATTCTTGAGGTGCTCACAATGAAAGGCAGTGGGCTTGCGTGATCTTTATCATGAGCCCCCAGCTCGGCCACAAAGCGTTGTTCATGGGCAAGAGGGTTTAATCCCTGCACCTTCAGGATAAGTCTCTGTCTGTGGTTTTGGCCTATGGGTCAAACAGCACTTCAAAGTACTTGTGGTCTGGAATGGAATGGATGCTGGTCGGCTCCCAATTGGCATACTCCAGTGTCCTCTTGGGAGACAACAATGCGCCCTTAGATAACAACAGTGGGACCTCAAATGGTTTGATCTTAACCATGGTTGGGTTCTGTTGTTTGACTTCTGCGCCTCTTAATTTGTCCATAACAAACACCACTGAGGGTGTCCATCAGTGCACCGAAGGCAGGAGGTCGATGTTCAGCTTTGTGGTCTTTCCAGGTGGCCTTTGACACCGTGTTTTGGAAACTTAGATAAAGAGAGGGGCGGAGCTGTCTACCAATCACTGGTGGTGAGTTGGATGTTCAGGTTGGGGAAGATGCCTGGAAGACTTTACAGACCAAGATGTAAAATTATCATAAAATATCACCGTGGATAGATTTGGCTCACTTCAAATGTTGTTGCAAGAGCAACAGCAATTCTGCATTTTCTGAGCATGTACAATACAAAAATAAACATGTGTTTCTAATATTTTGTATAAAAAATGTATAAAGAACGACGGTTGAGATTTATCAACAACATTAAATAAAATGCTGGTTAAATTTTAGACCATACAAAAGTCTGCACTAGTAATAACATAACACAGGTACATCTCAAAAAATGTGATTTTCCAAGCTATCAGCCTGTTGTTTTGTTCTTCGGTGTGTTGGAAGCCCAGTTTGCTCTGCTCTGCCTTCGGGTCATCTCCATTGTTGAGTCTTTTGTCTGTCATCTTCCTCTTGACAAAAGCCCATAGATTTTCTTTCAGGTTTAGGGTCAGGGGAGCCTGCTGGCCAATCAAGCACAGGTACTGCATCATAATTGAACCAGCTTTTGGTACCTTTGACAGTATTTGCAGGTTCTAAGTCTTGCTGGAAAATAAAATCACCATATCCATACAGCCTGTCAGGAGAAAGTGGGGTGAAGTGCTCTAGAATCTCCTGGTTGACGGCTACATTGACTGTGCATTTCAGAAAACTTCTCTCCCTTAGAGAAAAGCCTTCTCTTTAAGACATTCTTCTCAAGGTCTACTGGTCTAGAGGACTCTGAGATCTTGAATTTCAAAGAAAATACAAAATGTACTTGTTTCGTTACTTTGGACCACTGACCAACAGTGAGGTTTGTATTCTTTTTAGCCCAGGAAAGACACTTCTAACGGTGTCTCTGGTGCAGAAGCAACTTAACCCATTTCAAGATTTAACATTCATTTATTTGTCATTGTCAATAAAACACTGAAATTGCGTTTGGAGCATCAACAGTCACCCTAATTATTTCAAAGCTGAAAAAAACCCTCAAATTTAACAAATATATACCCACTAAATAAATAACCAAGGTGCAACATCAGTACAAGAAGAAACACAGCAAGGACCAAACAAAAATAAGAAATTCAGTGTACACAGGTGTTCTAGACAATAGCAGCTTGATGTTGATCTGCAGCAATGCAAAGTCCTGTTCACGGTTATTTCAAGGTGGATATGGTTATTATGGAGGGATTGTGGGGTACAGTACATACAGTCTGTTGGGATATGAAGCGGGATGCTCCCCTAAAATCTCAAATAGAATCTGTTCAAGAACAGATTTTTGTTTCACCATTCTCTCAAAGCTGCATTTAAGACTTTTGCTGATGCACGTTTCCCAACACACTTCTTCTTTCATTTTCTAAAATATTTGGATACAGCACTCTGTAAACAACCAGCTTGTGTAGCAATGACCTCTTGCAGTTTGTCTTTCTTAGATAGATAGATATTCTTTATTGATCCCACATTGGGGAAATTCAATTGTCACAGCAGTTCCAAAGAGCAGAGAAAAGAAAAGTGACAGCAATGTGCAAAAGTGAGGGGTGTTCCCAAATGTGCAAGTATTCAAATACAAAAAATGTGCAAAAATAGAAAAAAGTAAAAAGTAAGTAAGTAATAAATTATGTACACTATTACAACATAACACATGTTATGCCTAATAATAAAATTAAATAAATAAAGTAAAGACACAGAATATACAGATGAGCTATGGATGTATGAAAAACCGGTTTGTACATGCATTTTTAAACTGTGGCATTGTACAGTCTCACAGCTGTTGGGATGAATGACCTCCTGAACCGTTCCTTCCTGCATGGGGGGTGTAACAGTCTGCCACTGAAGGAGCTTTTGAAGATTGTTGATGACATCACTTTCCGTGGCCATTTAAAGGCTCTTCAAACCTTTGCAGATGTTTGAAGTTAACCCTTTGGAACTGATAGACGCCTTAGGGCATCATACAGAGCAATACTGAGATGACTGTGATAAAACTACATCTTAGATAAACTTTTACTTATTTCAATATTTTGTGACTTTATTGAAAGAGAGAATAAGGAGCAGGAGGCCAGCAGTTTAAATGCAGAGGACGTAGATACACCTCCAACTGCGGGCAGATTCCAGCCAAGAAGGAGATCTGAAATCCAGCTGGATCAAACTCGACTCCAAAAGACTTTTTTTTTTTTTAAATTTCACTGACATAATAAGGAAAATGTATGAAAAAAATAAAACAGAAAAGCTGGAGGGGAAAAATCAGAATTCCAGAATAAATCAATCAAATGGACAGCAGATCATCCAGAAGAAAAAATCGAATCTTTTGGGCTGCCTGGAAGCTGCAGTCACCCAGACAGACTGAAGTACAGTCACTGCCTGGATGAAAACAGAAAGGTCACATCATGGAGGTGTGAAACCTGTTATGTGCCTCTACAGAAACTCTTTATTTATGTGCGAAAAAGAAATCTGTGAATTCTTTGTTTTATTCGTGAAATTTTATTTCATTAAAAAAAAAAAATTACTCCTAAAACATTCATTCTATCTTCTAAAAACTGTTTGTTGATTGGGTTTCGCCAGCAAAATGATGTCTTTTTTTCCTTAAGGAATTATTTTGTTTTTACGTGGTTTTACCTTTAGTTTGTTAATACAACATGGAGAAATGACAAAATATAGTTAATGGCAAATATATGAGGTTGTGCAGATTAAAATGACACTAGGTAAGCAAACTAGTCAAACTGAAAATACAGAGGTAAAGTCAAAAACAGACTTCCAAAGGGTTAATTACATGATTAGTGCGTGATGCCACCAGTTTCCAGCTTTAAAATTTTCCAGTCTTCTAATTTCCAGACACAAATTTTTACATTTTCATCACATCCAAGCCTTAATAATCATAGTTACAAGGAATAAAGGCTTAATATTTCAATCCATGTGTTATGATTCTTTGTAAAAATGCAAGTTTTACTCTTTGAATCAATTGAGAAAAGACATTTGTCTATTTTCACTAAATCCTCATTGTTTTAGATGTAAAAAAAATGGATTTCCAAAATGTTCCTTCTTTTTAAAGCTTCCATAGAAAGTCTGCATTGTAGTAACTCAGGAAGTGTTTAATATACAGCTACAGATCTGCATGATTAAATAGCTTTGGCTTGGATGTCGTGTTTCTTTGTGGGAAACTAAAGTTTTTAATTGAATTGCACACCTGTCATTGTTTTTGCAGCAAGGTTACCATGGCGATCCAGTTTTCCATCCTCATCGTCCTCCATTCCTGCTTGATCCTAGTTACAACGGCAGAGGACTACAAGTGTCTGCCACTGGTCTTAAGAAAAACCTGCTGCTGGATAAACGAGACCTACGCTGCACGGAACGTCATCATCTTTGTCTCAATTCTCATCAACTTCCTGGCAGCCATGATCAATATTGTGAGTCACTCACTCAACAATCAATCAGTATGAATGCTCTGTGTTTGTAATGCAATTAGATTTTACAAGGTTAGACATGAAAGAGGGGCATTCTCCTGTTGGCACATCCCTGTAGGAGTCGGCACAGCAAATCAGCTTTCACTGAGATTTGTATGCCGGATGCCCCTCCTGACACAACCCTGTATTTTATTCGGGCTTGGAACCAGCATAGGGGGACCCAGACTTGGGGGCCCTTGTGGCTGCAGAGGCAGTAGCACAAAGGTTCTTGTCCAAGGACGCATAATGGATGAAGCTCATTGCGCCTCTAAGCAGTCATACTACATCAAAAAACAGAGTTTACTGGGTAAAATCATAAAAATATGCTCACATATTAAAATTCTAAAATTGTTAATGCTTTAATGTGTATATTTGATAGTTTGCACACAGCAAAGGACCAACCGTTTATTGTTAGTCTAGGTTGTGTATCAATGTCAACATAAACTAGCTCTTTTTTTAAAGTTGTTGAGCTAGCCAACAAAATTATATTTTTTGGGTTGTTTTTTTTCACAAGATCTACTATGAGCAGAACTTTGTCAGGCCTTTTGGTTGTTTTAAAGATTTCTAAACCTAAAAATCATAAACTCACTTATAAAAGTGCTAAAACTTTCAAAAAAAATGAAGGAAAATGTACATTTTGTAACTTTTGACCTAAACCTCAGTTTCATGGGAAGCCACGCCCACCCTGTAGAATAAAAGAGAGTGGGCGGGGTTTCTCTTAGAATGAAAAGGGCAGGAAAGAAAGTTCCCAGGAATGTTTTTTTTTCCCTTTCAATCGAAGACAAAAACAATTTAGAAGATTTGATAAATAGGAACGGTTCTGGAAATATCAGTTTAATTTAATTTAATTTAATTTAATTTAAGTTGGTCTTTGTTCATTGGAGTTTGAAACATTTCAAACTGTCAAATGAGTTTGTTAAAACACTGTTATTACACACAGCTTTAGTTTTATGTGGCTGAATTAATTAGTGCTACAATTCATGTGTTAAGATTCACTTTAACTAATTGTGATTTCATTAATTTATTTTATTTTTAATTAGAAACTATGATTTTTCTCATATTTTTCTCAGCAAAATGAAAAATATTCACTTAAATCTTGTGCGTTTTTAGACACCTCTAGCAAAACATTACCTAAAATAACAGATGATAAAAATGGTGTTGACTAGAATGTGTGACAGAGCTGTTGCTGAAGTGATAACCAGCCTTTTGTTTCCCACAGCTGTGGTGTGACTTCGATAAGTCCAGCAACTTCAGAAACCAGACGTACAACGAGTCTGTCTCCATCCCAGACATCTGCTTCTACCCAGAGGTACTGGCTGAAGCAGGTTTCGAATTTTCATGGTCGAGTCCATCTGTTGTGTTTCCTCCTCCTCTGCATGGAGGCAAAAATGATAAATTAAGCATCCCAGGCAACTGCCCGGCCCCCAGAAGGCGGTTCCGCCTGCGGCAACGGCGAGTGATGGAGCCATCAGAACGTCATGCAGGACTTATCCATTATGTTCCTTTGCTCACACAATGTGCAGCTGATTGATGGAGTTAGAGGAGGAACCCCATTTATATAGCTCTGATTCAGAGCCATGTGTGGTTGCATTTATTCATCACAAACATCCTCCTAAGGTCTAAAAAAGCTCCTGCCACCAAATAAGAGCTGCGGGGGACATTTAGACCTTTCTAGTTGCAACAAAACCAGGGAAGCTTGTGATGGAAGCTAAATCTATGGCAATATTTACATTATGCAATATTTTCATACTCCACTATACCACAGAGACCAAAATATCAGAACATACCATTTTAAAAAATGTTTTATAATAGGAAATAGCTATTTAACCCTATTTATACCATGGTCCAGGTAATTACTCGATTCTGATTGGCTGCTGGGTGTGCATTAAAAAGTGATAATGCACAGGGAAAACGCACACCTAAAAAGAAGTTCCGGTCACAACTTAAATGTTCTATATCACTGCAATGGCTTCTTTAAAACAAACTTTTGCTTCATCATCTCAGCAAAAACAAGCGGTAAGAGGTGAACTTTCTCTCTAAACTGATGCTTTATTTAACCCATCGGGACGATCAGCATATACAGTACAGACCAAAAGTTTGGACACACCTTCTTATTCAAATGAATGGGACGGTGTGTCCAAACTTCTATTTTGTATTGTATATTGCTTTTCTTTGCCACTGCAGTTGAGATCCGTGCTGGCTGAGCCATGTTGTCACGGCGCCACACTATGTAACAAATAGTTACAAAAGTGATCCAAACCGAAGAAATTACAAGAATAAACTACTAAAAACTGATTGAATATTTATTTATTTTGTAAATGATCATGGTGAAGGGGGGTTAATGGCCTTCGAAGTGTGCATCCGCTTCCTGTCGGACAGTTCAGGCTTCCACACCGTGTGTTAATTCCTGATAATGCACACTTCGTCGGCCATTTACCCTTACATAATCATTTGTATCACATTTGATGCACATTTCTGAGACCCATATCTCATTAGCATGATCCATACTTTCCTTAAAACCCCTTTGTTTAGAACTTGGTCCATATTTTCCGCCCTGTAGCTCCTCATCATTCCACTAGGGGCAGTAGAAGGGCTTTTCCTGCTCATTTTTAAAATGGCTTCTTCCATGAAATCTCAAAAACAAGAAGTGGGTAGTCTTTTTTCCCCTGAACACCCATGCCAATGTTTTGGCGTCTTAAACTAACATAATTGTGAGCAAACAACTTACCAAAATGCCCTACAATTCATAATTTATACTACTTATATCTCATTAAAATAAAATGAGGGTTTAAAAAAACCTTTTAATTGCAAAAATATATAATTTTTGGTAATTTCCCTGATGTTGTGGGCTTAACGGGGTTAAAGTTGGTCATACAAAATATTTGTCAAAAAATGAAATGTTTCAAATGTCAGTGTCCTGCTCTGTTGACCTTCTTGATGAAGTTGACTGTCTCCTTCTGCCTTTTCCAGTATTTTGTGTTTACAGGAGTCCTGGCGATGGTCACATGCGCCGTGTTCCTGCGCCTGAACTCTGTGCTGAAGCTGGCTGTGCTGCTGCTGATGATTGCCATCTACTCACTGCTGACGGAGGCTTTTTACACCTCACTGTTCATCCGCTACGACACGGTCCACCACAACACAGAGTAAGAGACCAACTGAAGCATGTATTCTTTGCACACCTCATGTTTGAACTGCAGTAATTCAAGTTCTACAAGTTGATAATACCGGTGAGATGATGTTAAATATACTGTTTATTCATCATAACTGGTTCTGCAAGCAGCAAAACTCCGTAACTTAAATTAGGCATGTCCAAAGTGTGGCTGGGAAACCGAATGTGGTCCATGGTCAATTTAAATACCACAACCCCCATATTAAAATGTATGAAATTAAAAACGCACAACCACGTAGAGCATGTTTTTAAATTTTACTTAAAGATGACACTCAAAGCCCCAAACCCACTGAATATAGTCGGGATGTGAAGGCTGTCTGCAGAGCAGCAACTCTAAAAACGGAGATTGTGATGTTTCCAAAGGCAAATCCTTGTTTTCAAACTTTGCATTTCAGATGCACAAAATTTGCATGTTGGTTTACTTTGGCGATATCTCAATGGTTACTGAAATAGCAAAAAAACCTGAAACAATAAAGACGTTTGTTTTTATGACATAAAATGCTGCTCTTATGTAAAATTGTAATCTTTTTTTGAATTTCAACCCAATTCTGTATTTTTTGTCATAATATTTCTTTCTAGGATTTTTAAGTTTTGTTTCTTCTCTGAAAGACCAAAATTAATCATTTCTTTCAAACATGAAAGTCGATTCTATCGGTAAAACTAGATATATTTAGATTTCACTGTCGACATTTCCGATGTTTAAGAGTTAAGAATGGGTGGTGTTCACATTACACTCAGACTAAGATTTACAGTCTGCTCCTCAGTAAAGGACTCCCTCAATCCTCACTAGGCCTCATTTGCAGCTCCTCTCCACTGTTGGCCCTGCTGCCCCATCACACCATAACATTAAGGCCTGAACCCAAACCATTCTTTTACAAATCTCAAAGACCCACTCCAGTAAAAATGCGGCAATTTTTCATTCAAAAAGATTTTAAGATTTAAACTGAGTTTCAGAGTATTTCTTTTTTCAAATGGTGATGTATCAGGAGCAGATAAAAACCCGCACTTTTTTAAAATGATGCAGCAATTGCCATTGGCGAGCCAAAGTCTCCCTGCTCCACTCCAATTCTGATGCATCCACTTGCAGACAAAGAGATCCGTTAATGTCTTCAGGTGGCCTGAGGTGACCTCTGGCTCAAAACTGTCCAATATTCCTTGCTATGTATTTTTTTTTTTTGGTTGTGCTAATGTTAGCTTTGGGTTGTGAGGGCCTGTAAGCTAGCGGTAGAGAGTGTAAACAAAGGACTGCTGGGATATCAGCGTATGTTTACTTCCATGCCACAACTCAGAAGCGATTTTTTCACAAACTCTTGCTTGAGTTTGGCTAAAAATGGCATCATCATAATTAAAAGAGCACAAGTTACAGTTTTACAACAGATAAACATATGGTTGGAGTTGGACTTTGATATGCTCATTTTTTCCTCCAGTTACCATCTACCAGTAAATGAAAAGGAGAACTTTGAGTGCCAGCAGCACCGAGATGCAACCTTTCAGTTGAATATAGTTGTTATTTTTATAAAGGAAAAAACTAATTTCGCATTAACTCTCATAGTTTTCCTCAAAGAGTACAAATGAGTTTGTAGTTTGGTTTACATTTACATTTTCCCACACCCCTGTGGTCATGGCGTTGCAGGATTAAGCTCCAGAGCATTAAGTGATCAGCAGAGTTCTTTAAACTGCTCCAACACCGTCAGTGCTTGTCACGTCTTGGAGGTTTTTCCATGAGAGCTGTCTTCACTAGCTGCGTTTGCATTACACATATGCGCAAAAACACAATTTCGCAATTACACTGTTTCCAATAAGTCATAATTATCCGATTAAACACAAACGTCAAATGGTGACCGATGTGAGCAAAGATTTACAGCAGATACATTCAAATTTCTGCCACAGCACTGGCGCTCATCATCATCTCCCCAGTCGCTGCAGAATGTGTCATTTACAGGTGACGTCACCCGCGCTGGATTTTTACGTCCGCACTGCAGTCGCGTTAACAAACCTACATTTATGTCAAGTGAGTACGCGTGTACGGAGCAACTCTGTCCAGAAAAATGTCTTTTTAACACTGAAGAAGAAGAAAACTTAACTGAAGGAGTTTAAAACTTCCGACACAGAGAGCAGACAAGATAAAAAATAAGATCTCATATCTCATATAGATACAGTATATTTCATATTTCATATATTTTCTGCCCTGCCTCTGTATTGCCTTTTTTTTGCTTAGTGAACGCACACACCACCCTCCTCTGCCTCAGCGCGTTTGCAGCAGTAAGTGAAAGAGCAGGAATATGTTTACGTTATAAATAAATCTTGGAGAAGATTGCGTTACTTGAATAGTATAAACGCCACTTGGAAGTTCATCACAGTTATCGTGGACAGTCGCCAACAAATCCAAGCAAAATTAGTATGTACTAGATCACGCAATTGTGGATATGAATTTATGATTTGAAGTATAGACCGGTCTTAATGTGGGAGCAGGTACGGATAAAGTGATTTTGGGAAACCGTGGTTATTGGATCCAATCATTTGCATAACAAGAAGTGCTTTGCCGTTGTTATCTGACTCATTTAATCAAAACCAAGGGTTTCCATTGCAGTTTTGCGAAATATACATCAATTTCGATACGCCTTCAAAAACCTCCTCCAAGCGCAAAAACGTTTTACGATATTGTTGTTGTTTTTTTTAAATTCTGTTTCCGAATTTATTATCATAAATCTAATTTTCCCAATTTCATCGTCATGGAAACACATCTACTGGTGTCTCTGTGGACATTAGCAGACGGACCATTCTTCTCTTTTTTTCCGAAATTGTTGTGCTTTGGAAATTATACAATGGAAGAGCAAGGGTCCTCTGATCGTAAGGTCGCATGTTTGGTTCCCACTTTGCCTGGCCATAAATCAAAGTGTCCCTAAGTGAAACACTGGACCCTACTTTGCTCCTGCTGGTCTGGTTAGTGCCTTGCTTGGCAGCTCTGCCACCATCAGCATATGAATGTTAATATGAAGCTCTCTATAGTATAGGAATAGTGTATATGGGCCATACGACATGGCGTTCTTTCACCATCATAGGTCACATGATCCCAAAAGCACACTGGGGCCCCTAGGAAACAGCTAAAGACATCAGAATCAGAATCAGAAATACTTTATTGATCCCACACGTGGGAAATTTGTTCGTTACCATAACAACTGACAGGAAAAAAAGAGTAAGAATAATATAAATAAAAATAAAAAAAGAGAACAAGGAAAATGTGGTATAATTTAAAGAGCTATTTACAAAACAGTGCAGGTAAAGAGATGTGCAAAAGAAATGTGCAAAATAAAGAAAAGAGGGGAAAAAAAAGAAAAAAAAAAATCCAGACATGGTTCGTTGGTTTTCATTTTCCGTCTTCGTGCTCTTCTCATTTGTTAGCTAATTTCTGGTGTACAGATTAAGCAGTTTGGAGCTTTGTGCGTGATTCTGGGGTGAAAGCGGGCATTTTGAATAGAATAAAGGACTTGTGTGCTTTGAGGCGGCGGCAGCTTCAGCTCATTGCTTCCTGGACCACCTTATCTATTTGACGCCTTGATTCTTCCCTCAGAGGGAGAGCAGCTTACTAGAGGTTTCTATCAGCAGCTGAACACACAATCTGAAAGAAAACCAGTGATTATTTTTGTGATTTAAAATCCCTGCTGGCTGAAAATAAACACAGAAGCTTTACATCCAATCGAGAGTCCAGTTTCACATTCGATTTTAGGGTCATCGTAACCAATTTCCATCGCTATCGTCCACGGTCTCTTCTTATTGGAACGTTTGCTGCAAACCAGTTCATAAAAATCTAAAAACTTCTTTCTCTATTTTTTCAACAGAAACTTCCTGGGAACCAAAGAGACGTCCTTGCTTCTGATGGCCATGTTCCTCCTCGCCGTGTTTTATCACGGCCAGCAGGTAAACACTTACCATTACGCCCTTCCAAATGATGTCCTGCAGAACATCACTAGCTCATTTCCTTGTGATACCAAAAAGGTGAAGAACTTCCTTGTGCTGAAGGGGAACTCTATGTCTGAGTCTTGAATCCCCTCCAATGACAGGGGTAGGTGCAGCTGACCTGAAGAACCCAGCACTGTTCTTGCTGCTCTGCAGTGGTCTGATTTGCATAAAGTGGCGCCCTGAAGGGGAAAATGGCAGAATAGGATAAACAGACGGCTGTGAAGTGCTCACATGAACCCGACGAAAGTCAAATTTAAAATTGATTAACAGCTGCTAAAAAGCTAAACTGGAACAATTAATCAAAAAACTAGAACAGAGAAGAACTGGTGCAGACTGAGGAAGAGTCAGGTGAAGAAGAAGCATATTGGACTCCCTCAACTTTGTCTAAAACTTGGCACACAAACATGTACTCAAGCTCTTTGCTGTTGCCACGACAACAACGCTGTTGTCGGTGTTGGTGGAGCCCAAAATGCTTACTTTTACCTTGAGACTGGTGCAAAGGTTTGCTGTAAAAGAAATTGTATTGTGGACATGACTCCGGGTGCCGGGTGGGGTAGTGGTTAGCCCTGGTTCAAATCCCGGCGGATTTCTTTCTTGTGGTGTTTGCATGTTCTCCTTGTGCATGCATGGGTTTCCTCTGGGAACTCCAGTTTTCTTCCAAAGTCCAAAAACATGCTTCATAGGTTCACCGGTATCTCTAAGTTGCCCCCAATTGTGCATGTGTGTGATTGTGTGGCGCTGCAACAGACTGGCAACTTGTCCAGGGCGTACATATTCTAAATTGTTTTTCAGTGTCAAGGTGCAGAAATAAGTATTCTTCGTTTACATGAAAAAAATGTAATGGCAGATGTGGATCTATCCGCTTCTTGAAAAACGTCTTTTTTAGTCAAAACCTGATGTAATCCCTTTAAAATAATAATTTAATTGCCACCACTGTACCCCACTTGTCCAAACCAAGCGGCCGCCCTTTGGGTACTCCAGGCTCCAATGAAGTTACCAGAATCCAGATGTGGACCCGGCCACTGCAGGGCGCTTGCTGCATACATCCAGAGGTGTTTTTGGCACATAGACAAATCATTTTAAAAAGTAAAAGTGAAAGTTCTGAGCCCGGCCTTAAAGTCCCACTCTAATCATCTTTCAAACTATTGTAAAAGTGCTCCCACTATTATGGCGTTTTTAACCCAAATCAAAAACCTGTGGCGTTTTCTAGGACAGAGTTTCAGCAGGAGTTCATTAGGAAATCCCCTTTTCACTTTTGAGTTACTGTCCAAATTGGCTGGTTGATTTTTTTTTTTAATTTACCGGCCAAATTCTATCACTATTTTACACAGAAATACTTTAGGCGTTGGACTTTTTAAACTGTTTTCTGATTTATTTATTTTTTAAAGAAAAATTGCAACATCGATGTCTCCAAATCTACAGTTTTTTATTAAACTTTCGGTTGCCACTGCGGGTTTAGCAGGTTTATCCTCCAGTTCTCGCTGAATCCTGTTAACAATCACAACTACAGTCTCTGTCAAACAGCAATTTTTCATCTGCTCCTGATTCACGGTTTGAGTAAAGAAATACTCTGAAATGTAATTCTAATCTTAATTATTAGAAAAATGCCATAAGAACATGTAAAAAACATCAAAAAACACAATTTTCATCAGATTGGGTCTTTAAAGGTACAGGTCTGCCTCCTGTTCAGAGTAATCCTGCATTCTGAGCGGGAGCTATGCTGAAACATTATAGAGCCACACCATCTTTAGAATGCAGTAAAGATTGACCATATATGGTTTCCACTTTGGAGTTCTTCTCAGTTCAACAGTGAGACTTAACCTTTAGCCGCTAATAGACATCTTATCCAGGGCCTTGTTGAATTAAATGACCTAATTATAACACGAGTTAAAGAATTCACTCAAGCGTTAAATTAAAAAGTTCAAACTAGTTGTTTGTAAAGGAGTTTTTAAATGACCTCATTACAGATTGAATCATGTTTCAACTTTAGTCAGAGACAGAAAAACATTAGGAAGCTGTTTTTTTAACGGTTTTAATCAGGAAAAAACAGACATTTGGGTTTTTGTGAAATAGTGAAAATCAAATAGTTAAATATCATAGCTTATGTAAATGATAATTGGTGTTTGTGGACTTCACCTTCACAATATTGCTTTACTTTAATTAGATTTTTGCAAAATTCGATTAAAACGGAATATTTATGCATTGAAGCATGAATTGGTTTTTGTTTATGGTGGAAAGCAAGATCATCAAGCTAGATTTATCATTCTCCTACCACCGAGCTTAATTTCCAATTTATCTCACTTGGCAAAATTTATTATAGCCACCAATCTTTTATTTAAATGGTCTTATTTCGTAAGTTTTGAGATTTTGATGAATCAAAACCCCAATGCAGTCATTTTTCTGTTTGTGAAGAAAATGCCATTTTCTTTTGTCGATGCACTGAACATGAGGTGAGAAGCCTGGAATCCTCCTAAATGTTAACAGTCGCTCTTGCTTCAGTGAAATTCTTCATTAGATACTCTAATGTCCTTCAATGCTGTTTCTTTAAAGTGATGCTGGAAATTCTTTTTTTTTTACATCACGCATGAACCGAACAGACCATTAACAAAAACTGTGGGAATGGACTTTGCGGTCGGTTGGGAACCGCTCTTTATTTCCTTACTTTTTCCTCCTTCCTCTGAGTTTCACAGGTTCACATAAATGCTCAAACAAGCACATCCATCTATTAAAAAAAGAAGGACAGAAGGAGAGCTCTTAAATATTGACTAACAGATGAAAAATTAGAGGGAAAAAACATTAGAAAAAAAATTGCTTTGCATCAGCTCTCAGACCCCCAGACCCAGCTCTCAGACCAAGCTCTGCATCGGTTCTGCTCCCACTCTCAAACCAAGCTCTGCCCCAGCTCTCTGGTACCAGCTTTGTCCCTGTTCTCGGATCCGGCCCTGCTCAACTCTAAGATCTGCCATTTCTTTTCAATAAACTGTTCAATTCACCTCTGTTGTTGAGCGCCTGATTCCAACACCCCACATTACACTAAGTCATTTTGAGCCAAGCTTTTAATGCCCAGCAGGGGGGTCACATTCTTTATACCCAGAAGGAAAAAAATAAAATAAAATAACACCCCCTGTTGAGTTTTATTGCTGCAAATCTAAGGCTGAACAGGAACAAACTGTACGTTTGTGCTGTATCAGACGAGCCGCTCTCAGAAAGGGGGGGGCAGACAGGGTCTGCAAGAGGTAGGAAGCTGGTCTACCTCTGCTGCTTTCATGCTTTCTCTATGGCAACCTTTGATCATGTCATCAGCAGCTCAGTACCGGTCACAGATGGGGGGTGCACATAATTTAATGTCTTTTTACCCTCATGAAAGTAGAACGCAGCCGTATTTGAAGTCCTCCAGTGGCAAAGATTTTCCATGAGGTCAATTTGACCACTTGTTCCTCACAGAAACAATGAGGGTTCCCAGCAGGAGGCCTGCAAACACTCACGACTCCACGGGAGTCACTGGATCTGGATGGATCTCAGTAAAGACAAAAACAAAAAGAGAAAGTGTGTGCAGAACATGGTTCGGAAGGACCCCTGTTTTCTGGATCAGAACCATGAAAACAAACGAGGAAAAAGCGGGGAGTCTGCCTGCTGCAGCCTTCAAACCTCTACAGTTTAGCAGCAAAAACATCAAAACTAAACTGTGCTCATGATCCATCATTTAGGGAGTCATCTCACACACTGAACAGTTAAGGTGCTTCACAAAAACAATCTGTTATAAAAGGCACACTTAAAGTGAACGACCCTGGGAGTATTTCAGGCAGGCAGCTCAGCAGTGCGTTTACCTGGTTCCTCCTCCCTGCTGGCGGTTCAGTCTAATCAACTCACCTGTTCAGTGTCTTACTTAAGTTCCAGGTGCGGTCCAATCCTCTCTTCCATTTCCTCAGGCTCTGCGTTCGTCACCCCACCCTCCTCTCCAGCTTCCACCTGTGAGCTCCGTTAGGGGTAGTTTAATACCCAAAGTTTTCTATGGAGATCTATGTTTTATGTATCTGAATGGTTATGCCAAACTAAAAGAAATATGGAAATAAATCTTATTTACTGCATGAATTGTCTGACTGAAATAATTTTGTTTACAAAAAACTTGACAGTTCACTTTACAGATGAAAAATTTACTATAAATACTGATGTTCCAAACAGGTAGAACCTGCTGCCTCCAAGAAGCCAAAATTCCACAGACTTCTGTAGAAAAATAAACAGCTGTTGTTCAGTCATTTTATTTGTCAGAATAACAATTCTTGCCGTTTTTTTAACATGTACTTGATAATCCTAATTTTTTTAATTAAAAAAATATATATTTTTTTCTGTAGCAAAAGTTATTCAATTTATAAACTGACCAATCAGATGCCTACATAAAAGTATTTGGAACGTTGAACTGACAGATTCTTTCAGATGGTAACAAGCTCAGTCCTGATTGTGGTTGCCACAGAAACAATGACCGATCACTGCCCACTGACTTGGTCTGGTTCCATCATGGGCCCATATCGCATAAAAACTGCATGTGGAGGTTCATTGCAAACAATTTGCAATGAGTGATGTCACACTCACTCAGTCCAGTTCTCATATACAGTCAGTAGTATGAAATCTGGTGTGCATGAATTCTTTCCATTAACTCCTCTTAACCAATTCCCTTTCGCAACCCCCTTAAGGCATTCTGGGTAGAGTAGTCCTAGCACATTGTCTGACTGTTTTGATTGCATAATTGTGCTAATATCCCAATAACTGCCCTAAAAACAAAACAAAGAGTCACAGAAACACAAATTACAACTAAAAGAGTACAATTATAAATTAATACACATGGTTGAAGAGCACAGTGCAATGGAAAGTCTTTAAGATATCAACTGCTGATCCAGAAATGTGTTTTTAGTGTGAGCATCATTATGCAGGCAGAAAACATGATGGACTTAGTTTATCCAACAACAAATGCTTTAGTTGGAATGGTAGATGTGTTTCATTTTTACAACCATGAAGCTCCAAGTGGTAAACGCTTTCCAGCTGGTTCCAGAAGTGAAATCATGAGGGTTTATTAACAGCTTTGACATCCTTTCAAAGAGTTCTCTATACTCTTTTACCAGTATTCAAGGGGAATGGTGGTTTATAAAGCTGCTATAAGGCAAAACGGCCTTGGTGCAGAGGTAGAGTGGTTCACCACTGATTCGAAGATTGCCAGTTCGGTTCCTGGCAGCCTATTTGTCCAAGTGTCCTTGGGTAAGACACCGAACCCCCACATTCCTCCTGGTAGTTATAGGTTGGCGCCAGTGTTCGGCAGTCATCAGTGTGTGAATGGGATTGTGACGGGAAAGCACTTTGGGCCTTTAAGGAAAGCAGAAAAGTGTGATATAAGTATACACCATTTATCATTTACAACAGTGCTGAGCAAATTGGCCCTTAGTCAGACTGAAATGGTTGACGTAGTTTTCTGAACATACATAAGTTGAAGACTCATTAAACAAGATTAAGATGGATGGCTCTCTGCCTAATGGTTCCCAGACTTGAATATTTTGGAATTCAGACCTGTCATAGGCCTAGGTGAAGCCATAAGGATAAACCGTCATTCTAAGCAGTGGTATAATGAAGCTTTTTTTAGACGTCAAAATGAAAATTGAGTCTTTTCCTTCTGTTTTGATGAGGACTCACCGTACCGCCGCCCATTGTCAAGAGACTGGGTGAATACATAGGATGTTAAACATTAGTGTTTCTGTCACGGGACACCTAAGTGATTCGATTGTGATGCCGAAAAGAGCCAATTAGAACAGGGACATTGAGAGGATGGTTTCTCCCCTTCATCCTTTCTCGCAGCCCTTTCATTACAGCGTCTGGTTCAGCACTTGTGAGATGTGAGAGCAGCGTGTGATATCCTGACAATGAAAGAAACCATTTCCTCCCATTTTCCATCCATGAAATCGCGCCTTTTCGAGTGGAAATTAATCAAACGAAGCAACAATCAACACAAGCGAAGTGCCGGCGAATAAAGGACGGCTTTGTGTAACACACAAACACCTTTCGAGTGTGTGAGCTTTATCTGGTAATGCAGTGTTTGCATAGATGTTCCAAAAATGACTGACTTATTATGTTTTGGCCCAAAGTGTGTTTTCTGCCTTGATCACTGCTGATTGTCTGGATTATTCATTTAATCATTTTCCTCTCATTTCCTCATCTAA
Source organism: Oryzias latipes (assembly GCF_053564925.1). Lineage (NCBI taxonomy): Eukaryota > Metazoa > Chordata > Actinopteri > Beloniformes > Adrianichthyidae > Oryzias > Oryzias latipes. The sequence goes on along the minus strand of NC_136253.1, from coordinate 11,497,782 downwards.
AATGACACTTTCAACATTCTGATTCACCCAGGATATCTAATTGCAGTATTTGGCAGCGAGAAAGGCATGTATAGCTAGAAATGAAAGCTATGGTTATATGTAACTATATGTATTTTTTGGGATTGTGCTTTTGGGTTGCATAGAGGAACAGCTGGTTCAAAATTCATTTTAAGGGGAGCGCAAGTATGTCTTGAAAGTGAGACTTATTGAAAATGGAACACACTATTGTCATGTGTGTGGAGGGTCATAGAGAGGAGCGACCACATCTTAAGGGAAGTGCAGATGTTTTTCATTGTTGAAAATGGAGTGTCCCATTGTCGTATATGTGTTAAGTGTGTTGCGAAGCATTTGTAAGGCTAATGTAAGTTGTACACACCTATTACATACGGGTGATGCTGTTGTATGGTTCCCTTACGCCACACTCAAGGCGTTTGTAAGCATTAGTCACAGCTGGCCTTATAGCTACTGTACATACAGTGTCTGTGGCCAAACAATTGTCAAACCTGTACAAGGCACTCGTGTTGCTAATCAGTATTTGCTGAACCCAGTTTCTGATTGACTGATCCAGGTGACCAGTAATTACTGAAGCAGGGGTAGCTGCAAAACAAGCAGGGCAGGCGGTAGCTCATGAGAAACAGGGTTGGAGACCACTACGCAGACCAGTGGAAGTCTTGTTTTCATAATGGAGGCATTGACGAAGCTTTTTAAAAGCAAGGGTTGACCAACCGCCTCTTGTTACAAATGTATAGATTGGCAAAAGGACTATGAACCAGCCTGGGTGGAGACTTACGGACTCATGACTAAAGTTAGATTAGTTTGTCTTTATGAAACCAATACAACTGCTCTCTGACTCGGTTGTAGGTCCATTACCACCAGCTTCTGTCCATATGATGGTTTCTTTTTCATACATAGTTTCAAATAAAACTCTCCTGAAAGTTGTCTTTCTGTAAACAGCCAATCACATGGCCTTACCGGCAACATAAACCAATCAAGGACTGCTTCCTTGAGTTCTGACTGTGAGACCTGAGCAAGAAACTTAACTTATAGCGAATCCTTCCTGCAGCAAAATTGGCATGGGAGATGATGGAAGCTTTATTGATGAATAAATTGTTTATTATGTCTTCTAAACATTCTATTGTTTCCCTGAGGGTCAGAAAAGAGCTTCTGTCCACAGCGGCAACCACATCAGTTGATGATTTGGTAAAAAGCTTTCACCACCATCTCATTATCCAAGCCCTGCAGGTCTTCTATTTACTATCAAACTGAAAATTACTCTCACAGGCTGGTGCTCTCCCTGACGACAGACTAACTGGTTCCGGTCTCAGTCTGTCAGGGAGACACTCTGAGGCACATCTGGCTCTGAAAGTTTATTTCTTTTTTTCGATGAGAACAAATGAAGCATCAAGGGTTACAGTTCGAATTCATTTAACTATTTTAATATTATTATTAATTACCAAAGCAGTTTGTGTTGCTCATTAAAACCTTTTGGCTGAGCTTCAGATGAATTGTGCACTCGTGTTTCATTACTGATCCATTTTTTAAATGGATTTGGAGATTTAGCTGCTTGTTTCAAAGGCACAGTTCAGGATTTCTATCAATGCGAGTAGACCCTCGTCAGGCTTGCTTTGACTGCAGGAATCAAGCGTTTGGAGCACTGTTGAAAGCCTAGAAAGAAGGAAGGTAGTGAAATCCCAGTGAAATCAGCTCTGAAGCAGGAAATCTATTAAACGAATCTATTAAAATGCTTTAACATCAACCCCAAATTCCAGCATGTAACCCTTCAGAAGAAACTATATATATGAATAAGATATTTCCAACGTGAAAAGGGAACAGTTTGTAGACTTCCTGCATAATAGAGTTGAATTTTTTGTGATTTAAATATAAAAAAGTCTTCTGACTTTGATTAAAACATATTTTGCAACGTTATATTAGCAGAAAAAGAATATGCCTTGAGTCAAAGGTAGCAGGCGCTTTCACGCGACTCCATATGAGTGCTTTTGTTTTTGCAGGTGTTCTTGTTTGGAGGGGTTTGGTCTTTTCTTCTAGTAAAAAGACCCTCTGTTCTGTCTTACACTCAGGCTGCATAAACTCCCCTGGCTTCCAACCACAGACTGCGGCTGAAGCTTCGGGTCCAGTCTAAATTAATTGTTTCTCTCTGCGGCGTTCTTTCTCACAGCAAACATTTTCGGTTCTTTGTGTGGATGTGTGGAAGAACATCATACAGATTAGAATCTAGAATAACAGCTCCTGATTGTTTCCCAGTCTATTTGCATATGTGGCTAAAGCATGAGCAATTTCATTTATATGTTTTCTGACACCAAACTGTTCTAGATCCTTTGTAACTCCAGAGACATCTTGAACTTCACTAACATTCATCATATCTGCTTAACGGCTTGCAATTTGTCACTTATACTTGACACATTTGATGGTTTGATCTTAGAAGCTTTACTAGAATCCCATCCAAAAGAAACTAAATCGGAAAAATGTACGGTATTAAGGGTGAATCAGGACTTTGGGCTGGCTTTGGGTACTAGAGAACACCTGCAAAAACAAAAGCACTCATATGGAGTCGCGTGAAAGCGCCTGCTACCTTTGACTCAAGGCATATTCTTTTTCTGCTAATATAACGTTGCAAAATATGTTTTAATCTTAAACGAGAAACCCGTAAGTTGGAAAGAGAATGGCGCCGCTCCGGTTCAGAGCAGTCTCTGGATATCTGGAAACATAGCCTATTAAATTATAAAAAAGCTCTGCGTAGAGCTAGAAGCCAGTACTATTCAACCTTAATATCAGAGAATGGAAACAATCCAAGATTTCTTTTTAGCACTATAGCTAAATTAACTCGCAGTCAGAGCTCAGTAGAACCAGATGTTCCTGTTTCTCTCAGCTCTGATGATTTTCTTACATTTTTCGATAGTAAAATCTCAAATATTAGACATAAGTTAAATCAAGTTATTCCTACTATCAGCCCAGAACAGGCTGAAGCGGTAGAAATGGAGGCATCCATAGAAACCTCTGTAACATTAGACTGCTTCACTGCTGTGGATCAAGCGGAAATAACATCAATTATTACGTCCTCCAAATCCTCAACGTGTCTGTTAGACCCAATTCCCACTAGACTTTTTAAAGAAACTTTTCCCCTAATTAATGATCCCATATTAACAATGATAAATGCCTCTCTGGAAACGGGTTACGTGCCACAGTCTTTTAAATATGCAGTTGTTAAACCTCTTCTGAAAAAGCCCAGTTTGGATCCTAGCATCTTGGCCAACTATAGACCGATATCAAACCTGCCCTTTATTTCTAAAATCCTAGAAAGAGTTGTAGTTAAGCAGCTTTACTGCCACCTACAGGACAACAGCCACTTTGAAGACTTTCAGTCGGGGTTTAGACCTCACCACAGTACGGAAACTGCACTAGTTAGAGTCTCTAATGACTTGTTATTGGCCTCAGAAAAGGGACTACTTTCTATTCTGGTCCTGTTGGACCTCAGTGCTGCCTTTGACACTATCGACCACGGTATTTTACTCCATAGATTAGAGCAGGACATAGGGATCAGAGGATCTGCTCTCCAGTGGTTTAAATCCTATCTGTCTGATAGGTATCAGTTCGTTAATGTAAATGGCCATTCCTCTCAGTGCACTCGAGTCAACTATGGAGTCCCACAGGGCTCAGTCTTGGGACCGATCCTGTTTACGCTTTATATGTTACCCCTAGGAAACATAATCAGGAAACACAGCATTAATTTTCATTGTTATGCCGACGATACGCAGTTGTATTTATCCATGAAGCCTGACCAGAATGACCAGATAGAGAAACTGAACGCCTGCATCAGTGACATCAAGACCTGGATGACAATTAATTACCTCCTCTTGAACCCAGAAAAAACTGAGGTCATTATACTTGGTCCTAAAAACCTCAGAGATGCTCTGTCTGCTCAGATAGTCTCCCTGGATGGTATAAGTATAGCCCCCAATTCCACAGTTAGAAACCTTGGGGTTTTACTTGACCAGGATTTATCATTTAAGGCTCATATATCTCAGGCGTGTAGAACTGCCTTTTTTCACCTGCGGAATATTGCTAAGATCAGAAATATACTTTCTAAGAGTGATGCTGAAAAACTCATCCATGCATTTGTTACGTCGAGGCTGGATTACTGTAACTCTTTGTTAGCAGCGTGTCCTAAGAGTTCCTTAAGAAGTCTCCAGCTTGTTCAGAACGCAGCTGCTAGATTGTTAGCTGGAACCAGCAGAAGAGATCACATCACTCCTGTGTTAGTTTCGCTCCATTGGCTCCCAGTTGATTCTAGAATTAAGTTCAAGATCCTCCTGTTAACCTATAAGGCCTTACATGGAATGGCCCCGTCCTATATTAAGGACCTCATAGTCCCTTACCAACCAATCAGAACACTTCGCTTGCAAAATGCAGGACTGCTTGTGGTTCCTAGAATTGGTAAAAGTACGGTTGGAGGTAGAGCGTTTAGCCACCAAGCCCCTGTCTTATGGAATAAACTCCCAGCTCATATAAGAGAGGCCGACTCAGTTTCTACATTCAAAGCTAGACTGAAAACATTCCTCTTTGGACAGGCTTATTGTCAGACTAGTTAGTATTCAGAGATTATTTAACTTAATGTTAGTTTGTTTAAATTAAACTTAATAATAACTATTTCTTTTAAAAGGCTGCTAGAAGATGAAGCTGGGGTAACTATGGTACACTGGGGTTCTGTCCTCTTTCCTTTTTTACTTCTACCCTTCCTCTCCTCTATTCTTGATCATAATTTATCATTTAGTTCTCCATGCCTCTGTTTGGTGCAGTGCGATTCATGTATTGTCCCTCTTTTCCTCTCCCCTCCTGGGGAGTGGGAGTGCTTCCAGACTCCAGTTGGCTCATCCGTGCTCCAGTTCCTGACCGTTTACCTCGCCTTTGCTCCTACTCCTACACCTGGCTGTGGATCCTGCCTCTGGCTCATCTCTGGCTCGTCTCTGCTCTGTACCTGACCGAGTACCTCGTCTCTGCTCCTGCTCCTACACCTGGCTGTGGTTCCTGTCTCCGGCTCGACTCGCGCCTTTGACTGTCCCGATAACCACGGCTGGATGAAGCTCGTCTGCTGGACTTTTATATATGTAGTTGTAGATTTAGATAAGTTAATTCTTCTCTAAGATTTCTGGTAAATCGCCTGTCCGTCCTGGGGGAGGATCCCTCCTTCATGTGGGCACCCCTGAGGTTTCTTCGTTTTTTCCGGAATCCGGTTTTTTTGGGAGTTTTTCCTTACCGCGAAGGGGGGTCTAAGGGCAGGGATGCCAGTATAGCTTAGTCAGTTTGTTAGTTCATTTTAGTATTTTTCTATTGAACTCTTTGTATTCGTGATCCTTTTGATTTCATGTTTTACTTCGAAGCCCATCGAGACGACTGTTGTTGTGATTTTGGGCTATACAAATAAAATTGAATTGAAATTGAATTGAATAGGGTGTAGCTGAGTCAGGGGTTTGGCTTGGGACGGGGTCCCAGGACTTCTGGTTGGCTCTGGGTACTAGGGTGTAGCTTGGTCAGGGCTTTGGCTTGATTCGGGGTCCTGGGGTGTGATCAAACATTGATGATAAACATCTATCAGACTGAGTGCTATCAGGGACTGTTGTTCTAAAAAAAAAACAGTTTACAGTTAGCAAAATCTGCACCCCTGGACCAGATGGTTCACCTCTTTCCTGTAGTCTGCCTCCATGTGTTGGTGCTGACAATCACAATGGTTGTGTAATCTGTAAACTTGATGATGTTGTTGGGATGGTAGGTGGGTACCCATGCTCAACCAACCAAGAACAGATGTCTTCAATGTAACCTGCAGTTGCTGGATGATACTTATATCTTTATGTTTCAGATTGTTTTTTTCACTCTGTTTACTTGTATGTTCTACTATTCTGCCACTTTTGACTTAACTTTCGGATGATGTTAAGATTGCATTAGCCACTTTTTTTTCTGAGCTTTTGTTTTTTTTGCTTTCTCAGCTGGAGTACACAGCACGGCTGGACTTCCTGTGGCGGGTCCAGGCCAAAGAGGAGATCAACGAGATGAAGGAGCTGCGAGAGCACAACGAGAACATGCTGAGGAACATCTTACCCAGCCACGTGGCCCGGCACTTCCTGGAGAAGGACCGGGACAATGAGGTCTGTAGGAAACCCACTCCCACATCGACCCCCAAAAAATCTGTTACGAAAAGCTCTTAACTTCAATTCCCAAACGGGAAACAACCCTGAGTATCAAATGATGCTGGTCCTCTAGTGACCACTGGAGGTTGGTTTCATTGGGTACCTAATTATCGTTGACTGTCATCTTAGGAAGTCCAACTCGAAGACCAAACCAAAGATGCAGTTTATTACAACTTAGTGTAAAATCCTTATTGAATATTATTGCTTCAATTCTATTAATGGCAATGTGTTTGTAAACCACCTGTTTTGGTTTGAAAACAGCACATATTTTTGCACTATTGGGATTGTGTTTCTTTGAAAACTCTCACTTTTACTAATCCCTTTCACATTATTGTCCTTTTTCAGAATTATGTTGAGGCTGGAAAAAAACACCCCCCATCTTTATTTTTTACCATTCAGGTGCCCTATATACTGTTTGTATGCCTTTCAAAGTAAACTATATCCATGATGATATATTACCTTTGGAACACTAAAGTATGATTTTTTTAATGCAAATGAAGTGTTTTTGCAGATCACAGCTAGCTTTGTGGAGAAAGTGTGCGTGTGTGTATGTTAGCCTGTGGGCAAAGCTGGCAGCACAGTCCTTTCCTGGAAGGGGCTGTTCCTCACTTTATGACGTCACAATGTGAGAACCCCCTCGCTTTTGTTGATCAGGGGGGTCTGGTGCTCAGAGCGCAGGTTTTTAGAGGAATACTCTGAGATGTATGAAAAAGATCAAAATACCGCTTTGGGGTGTCTTTTTGTTAGGAATGAACATTATAATACAATTAAAAGATCAAAAAGTTGATTTCACATGATCTTTCACTTTGGGGTTCTCCCATGATATAGGCCCTTTAAGAGTCGTTGAGGTTCTTCACTGATCATCAGTCCATTGTATGTCTGTTTTTGCATCTATGTTATTTGAATTAAAAAAAAACTTTTTCAAGAAAGCTTTTCTTAAAAGGCAAAACAAACCATAAACATAATATTTCCTATAGATATTTCCTAAATCTTTTGGATAAGTAGGGGATAATGCCCGATAAGATGTCCATTATAAGATAAAAATGGAAAACACTGAGGCGTTAACCATCAGACACCTATCCTGCTTTAACCATGGACACTTACAATATAAATAAATATTAAATCAGTTAATAGTACTTTAATCGTGTTTTTTTTTTACATTTACATCAGTTTTAGCTGACTATTTGATACGCAGTGTGACGGGTTGTCATGATGATAGCGGAGGAAAGGGGTCTGTATGCTGAAGGTCGTGGTTAGTGGAACAAAGCATCATTTCAGAGGGAAATTTCACCTCATCGCTTTTTTATGACCAGATGATGAAGCAAAAGTTTGTTTCAAAAAAACAAAACCCACATGTAGTGTCCTAAATTCCTAGGACGGAGATATATTTTCTGCTCTCTTGCAGTTGTGATACTGGAATAACCTGTGTAAACATATGTTTCTGTTCTGGTTACTAACTGGCATTTAGGTGATTGCGATAAAATAGAACATTCAGGATATTTTACCGGCACTTCTCTTGTAGGTGTATGTTATCAATTTTTTTAATGGACATCTTTTAACCAATCAGAATCGAGTATTTACCCGAACCATTGTATAACAAGCTTTCAAGAATTATGAATGTATTCATGACTGTAAACTAAATTCCCTCTGATTGTTACGATAAGCTTATACTCTTTTGTGACGATTTTGTCTTCTGCCGTGAAGAAGTTTGAAAGCTAAACTGACTGCAAGCAATCTACATTCTCATCTATGGAACATCCGTCTGGAAACTGCTGATGGTTCCCACTAATGGGCTTTGGTATATTAACGTCCCTTTAGTCTGCTTTTCAGCGTTCTCTTAATAAATTGGAGTTTAAGTCAGATGTTCTGAGTGCAAATGGCAAAGATGATGGATGGACCCTGAAACAAGCGCAGGCCCTCCTTTGTCAACCATCCGTGTGTAAAATGACATTTTTTATTAAACTCTTCTGTGACTGGATGGTGCACAACCCAACGCCGATTCAGAAGCTGGCCAGCATTCGTGAAGCAGCTACATAGACAAAACTTCTGTAGGGTTTTGGTGTTTAGGGAGAAGAAAAGGCAGAGGAGCTGCTTTTCTGAGAGCAGGGAAAATCGTCTGGGCGGTTCATCCAGCCGGAAATCTTTGTTGAGCTTTCTGCCGGCGTGCTTTGATTTGATTTTAATAAGGGCTTGTCAGCAGAGAACACATTCAGCTGTCTCTCAGTCACGGCGGTGAGTCAGCTGACCTCAGCTTTGAGGAGTCAAGCTCCAAGAAGTTCTTGTCTTTGACAATTTCATGTTCCATTTTCTGCATGGAACTTTTTCTGCTTGTTTTAGGCCGACAGACGTTTTTCTGATTAGCAATAGGAAGAAATTTAAGAAATGAATTTCACCTTTAAGTGGAGTTGAACTCACACTGCCACAGTGTCATGCATTAAAAAGCTGATGTTTTGTTTGATTCTGAAGCTGCTAATGTGAAAGTTTCCCTAAATGATTACAGTTTGTTCCAATTGTTCTCATGACTGCACTTTGTAGAGTGTTGTCATAGTAACAGTGCAAATTTGAAGGTTTATGCTGAGGAAACTCAAACTTTCATATGCAGTCTCAAAGGCTTGCTCAAATGTTCCTCACATTAAGAAAAAAAGGATCATTTAAACATGTCTTGTTTGTGCAGGGCACCATTTTGAGCTAAAATTTGTCAGGATGACGAAAAAGAACTTCTAAAAATAAAAGTAACTGGAGCCAGGTGCAGTTCATCAAGTAACCACAGTTTTGGGATAGAGCACAGCTGCAGTGGGGAGAGTTTTTATAAAGTTTATAAATGAACTTTTTAACACCAAAGACGTCACTGGCAAAACCTAAATCAGACCGGAACACCTCGACAGTTCACGCCATCAATGCAAATCAGCTGTTTCTGATGTGCAGGAAAGCGGCTTTTCATATCGGCCTTGCACCGGAATGCAACACATTACTAACATAAAGTGTTGCAAAACTGTGATTTATTCAGAATCCGCTGGAATCACATTAAGTGCGTCAATGGTTCATGTGTTAAATCAGCCGAAAGACTGTTAACATTGGAGTTAAAGTTAAAGTCACATTTGACTTCTGATCCAACATGGTAGCTTTTACTGAACAAACCACAGAGTTCAAAAGTTTTCCTGTCTTTGTTCATACTGGTTGCCAAAATCTGAGCAATTATCCACAAACATTTGGGAATAACGAGAAAACATGCAGCTTTTGACACAAGATCTTCCAGCAATTTTACCCAGAGGTAAAATCCTGAAAATTACATAGTAAAAGGTGAATAATGTAGCGAATAATCAGGATTCAGCAGGAAAAACAACATTTATAGGAACAAGTGTTAGACAAAGGTTTGTGTACATACATGACAGTAATAATTGCAATTGTCTTTGAAGACCCACTCTCATGAAAATGTTTTTTTGTGTGTTTTTTACATGTTCTTGTGGCCTCTTTCCGATGATGGAAGATATTTATAGAGAAAATAAGATAAAAGGTTTTTTCTGAATATTTCTTTATTCAAATTGTTGTAATTCGGTAGCAGACAGAATGCTTTTGGAAAAAGATATATGTATTTAATGCTGGGTGGGCCACAAGCGCCCGGCTCCGCTCCATTCTGATGGATCCACTTGCAGACAAACAGATCTGTGTACGTCTTTGTTTTCCTCGTCTGAGCTGGAATCTGGATCAAATCTGCAGGACTGGATAACTACAATATTGCTCACCATTTTTGTTGCACCGCTAATGTTAGCTAGATAAAATATAAAAAAAATATGAGTATAAAAGTAAAACATATAAACAAATCTGATGGATTTGCTGAAACTTCAGGTTTTTATGTCAGATGAATTCAAAACCCACTGAATCCTTTTGGGGTCATAAGGTTGCTGGAATCAATTCCAACTACTGTAGGTTGAGTGCGAAGTACACCCTGAACGCTGCACCACCGTTCAGCCCAATTCTATATTACAAAAGATTCAAATAATTATATCACACAATTTCTGTTCAAAGGAACAACATCTGATAACATTTGACTTCTGCTGGTTGGATAAAGTCACACACAGATGCGAAACAGCAACCAAAAGACAAATGTTGCTGCTTTTAATTGCATTTTGAGAAAGATTAATGACTGTTGAAAATGAGAGTTTGTCATTATTGATGAGGGTTCCTCTTTAATGAAGCGCCAGCCGTTAAGATAAAGGCTGAAGGGATGTTTGGATGGAGCTGTTGTCATGAGGTGAAAATGAAAGGAGCTCCTCATGAATGTAACCACAGGTTCCCAAACTGCATTACTCTGGTTCATCGACTCGCCGCTGACGGATGGTCCTGCTGGGCGGGGAGGACAGTTATCCCAGGATGAAGTCAGATCGCTGTGTTGTCCTCGCCTGCCCCCACCCAACAAAGGTGGAGCAGCTGTTGAATCATGACTGTCAGGAGAGGAGCTTGTTCTTCTCCTAATTAAAAGAACATGATTAAAAATGCATCCATTTGGATGCTTTGAGCCCTAATCACGTATTACATTTTTAATCAGGCTGTTTATTTATTGTTGTGGGCCTGAGGATGCAGAGCAGAGACTCGTGAGGAGATCACGAGGTTTGGGATCAATAATGTGACGCCCCGATGCTCAGTATACCCACAACTGTGCCTGACATTCCCTGCAAAAGAATATGGGATAAGGGAATAGCACTTTTATTTACATTCCTAGACTTTTACTCTGAAAAACAGCAGGAAGTCACAGTTTGGCCCTCCAGAAAGACGACAAACACAAAATATTTTTATGTTACCAACTCAAAAACATGGATCAATTGATTGGAGTTATCTTAAAGCAAACTTAACCCTGTTTAGTTTTGTTAGGTGGACTAAGTAGCTAAAAGTTTGCTTATTACCCATAATTCCAACATTTTATAGCTCAACACAGAAAAAACTTCCTCAAAACAATTAAGACCAAATGAATGAATAAAACATTAACAGACGGAAAATGTCAGAAAAAAAGTCATATTTCATGTTAGCAGATTTTTCAAATTCTTTTAACTCCCCCTCATCCCTTTGTACAGAAACACAGAAGGGTGGTGGAGATTTGTCAAAAAGCTGTCAGAGATAGACATGAGCTCCATTTTTCCAATTGCTGTTTTGTTTACATCAATGAGACGAGCACTACATATTTTGTAGGATTGGGAGAGTCACCTCAAACATAACAGAGATAAATAAAAACAGAATGTGGACTCTAATGGTAGCTTTAGGTAAAACATTAGTCATCCGCACTGGTTCACGGGTCCCGGACCTGTGGAGGCTCATAGAGAAGAGAGGCTACATCGTAACCCTTGTGCTATCCTAGGCACTTTAACATTGGGAGTTGGGTCATCTAGACCCACTAGACAGTGTGCTAAACCTTTTTTCTCCAATGATTTGTGATCTTCACTGGTGTCCATGGATTACATGAAATCTTTCCACCTTTGTCCACCTTTGTCATGGTAGGAATAACACATCAATGTAAGGATCGGGTCATCTGGACCCCATAGGATAGCACAAGGGTTAAGGGGAATGCAGGTGTTTTCAACAGATGGCATTGAAAACAAATGAGTGTCATGCGTGTGGTAAAAGTATTTGTAAGGATAACATAAGTTACTCACTCTTATAACGTACGTGTGATGCTGTTCTTGTGCCACATTCTTTTAGAAGCAAAGCTGCAGGCAAGAAGAGCACAATTGCCAGTTGAACAAAACTAACACGCTCCTTGAGAAGTACCAAAAATATGGGGGGGGTTGAAAATACCTGCGCTTCATCTATTTCAGGCTTACCCTTACACGTTGTGCATGAACATTTTCCCCCTAAGAAATCACCTAGTGGTCTATGAGCTTAAATTTCCCTGCAGGTCGCCTGCAATGCCCCACACAGGTTTGTCCATTTTTCACCTGCAGACAGCCAGGCCAAATCCAAAATTCCGACGATACTACCACTCGATGATGTCATCAATAGTCGCGGGTCATCCATGTTAACGCTAAGCTGCAAGCGCACAGAAAATACATAACATCGGTTTTATAACTTTAAAAAGTCATGCAGAAAGGGAAAACTCGTTACTCCCACTTAAGTGTAAACTTATGAGACATTGAGTGGTCCGAGTCGGTCTGAGTCACGTTCCTTGGGCAACTACTGTAGCCAATCAGGACTGAGCTTGTTGGAAGTCCGCACCCCTTCTATAGAAAGCATGTTTAGGAGAATCTGTTAATCGAAGACTTGACGTGGGCACCAAAAGATGGCACCACATGCTTTTACTGAGGTATCTGATTGGTCCGTTTATAACTTGAATAACTTACAATAAAAATAAAATAAAGAAAAATAGGATTAGCAAGATGTTAAGATATTAAGAAAAAGGTATCAAAGCAAAAATGGTTCTTCTGACAAATAACAGAGTAAGAACCAAGTCTTTGTCCTCAAGTCCGAGTCAAGTCCCAAGTCAAAAGTAGGCATGTCTCAAGTCAAGTCCAAGTATTACCATTGAATGTTTCAAGTCCTATAAACAACAAAATAATATTACCTAGACCATGTGTGCTTTTAGGGACTAGATTCCATTCATCTTTGAAGCCTGTTTTTGTCCCTTTCGGGGACTGCTTGAGCCTAACCCGGCCAAATGTAGACGAAGGCAGGGGACAAATGTTTTTTATCATAAGTATGCAGCTCGTGATGAAAGGTGAGGATGATGACAGGTGAAGCACTAAATGTTGAAAAAAAGGAAGGAAAGCAGCAAATATTAAAGGAGTGAGACCCTCAGAGTGAGAAAGGGGGCTCTTTCACAAAACACACAGCACAGCAAAAGGAGCAAACCAAAAAAAAAAACAAAAAAAAAAACCTCATGCAGGAGCTCACCAGTAGCAGCCAAGACTCAACTCCTTCAAAACAACAACAACAATCATTTAAAATACAGAGAACAATGTCCAAATCATGAAGAAATTCTAAATCTGAGCTCCAGGAAGTCTCCAACCAAGTCCTGATAGTTTCCTGCGATTCTGACCCGCTATGATCACCTGCGTCCATTGTGTGTGGAAGAGAGCAGGAGGCGAACGGAAACTGAAAAAGCACCAAAGGTCTGAGACTGAAGACTCAAAAGTGAACTGCGGGACGGTTCAGAAAGAGCTGAGATGAGTCTGAACCGACTGCAGGTGTGATCACCACATGTGCAACAGAAGCACAACAGAATCTTGACGCCAACAAACCAAACACATGTCAAAGAATTAAAGTAGACGGAGACAATGACAGCAAACCAGACACGTCCTCACATATTGAGTACAAATCTTCAGCAAAAGAACATTTTAGATCCACAAATCACCTCTTTAGTTTTGTGTTTGTTTGATTTTTGGTTACAAAGAGAAAAAAGTGTTTTCAGTGCATTCATCTAACACGCTCATCCAAACTGACTGAGATCAGTGGGCAGCAGCAGGGGTGGTGGCTGCTTCTCTCTGGGTTTTTCTTTCTTGAGTCAAGGCTTGCTGTGTCACCATGGCAACCACCTTGACTGCAGCACAAAAAAGGGGGACGAGGCGATCTGCAGAACTGTTCCCCTCCTCTTCTGGGCTCCATAGCTTGACCCCCCGTCAGAGGTGAGGCAGCTGCTGGAGCTTCACGCGTCTCGTGGTTGGAGTCGGTCAGGTTTGGTGCCAGTCATTCCCAAACATCTAGCCTCACAGCATCTAGCCTTTCTGTGATCTTGAGTGTTGGAGCGGCTGCCAAAGCGTCGAGGAAAGCACATCCCGTCTTGATTTGTTTCCCGTTTGCACTCATGAAAAATGGAAGCGCTTCAACTGGCGGGAAAAGCTCAATGACTGACACGCATCTGAGGAGAAATGAAAGGCTTACCACTAAAAGCCACTTTCGGTGCGCAGCTTTGACTGAGCTCATTAGGCTTTTCCACAATCTGGGGGGACGTCCCACCAAAGTCCTACTTTCACAAGTGTGGAATTGCTTTTGGAACCGTGAAGAAGCCGATCGGCTGCTAAATTATTCACTTTAAAATGTGGATTTGTGGCTGGTCGGTGTGTTTAGCCTGTTATTACAATATTCTCCTAATGAAACCATGACTTAAAGTATGTCACGCTGGTTTGTGGGAGCATGCTTTTTCATGTCAGCAGCCCTGCAACACTGAATCAACACTGCCCCCTAATGGAGAAAATGTATAGTGCTCTGAGTCAAAGAAACTGTGGGTGCAAAAACAGACATCTAGTTTTGGGAGTTTTTTTTTCCTCAGAAGCTGCAACAAAAAGACTCTCCTGAGCCATGTGCACCCAGACAATGCAGAGCTGCATTAGATCATATTCTAATTGCCCATTTCTCATTTTGGCTTAAGCAAACCCAAACACATCCAACTAATACATGAACCCACCTCCTCCACCTTCTTTCAGGTCGTAAGAATCCACGATGACCGGTGTCTTAAAAAGGAAAAAGCCTCAATAAGTGTCTGTTTAACACAGAGTGGAGGGGGAGGATTTTTGGTTTGCTGCAGTGGCCTCCTGATGATTCCATGGCAACCACCCAGATTTATGTAGTCTGGGTCTGACAGGGATTCTGGACAGCTTCAATGACAGGATGGTAGAAAACCATGTAGGACATTGGCCCTTGAGGCCTGGATTCTGGCACCCCTGCTATGGACCATGAATGTGTAGTTCTTTTTTGTGAGAAATACCTTTATTTTCTAGTTTTTGCAGGATCATCTTTGTGAAAAGGTTTTAAGGTCAAAGTCTCCCACGTTTTCGTTTTCCACAACTAACTACATCATTTGTCTTTGGTGTGTTTTTATATTTTACCTCTAGGTGGTGCCCTCTTGTCTTATGCTGCGTTCATGCCATACATTGACAAAAAATGCGAGGCGTCAAGCTCTGATGAAATGACACAAGAGCAAAAAAACAGAATTTAATTTATTGCTGAAAAACATGAATTGGATTCCTAATTAAAGCTTTTGTTTGTTTTGTTATGCAGCATATTCCTATTTTGAATTTGTGTAATTTTGACATAGGAGTAAAGAAATGTTAATGTATTTTTCTTTTAACTTGTATAATTTTAACAGGATATAGTTTTATGGAGAGAAAAATATTGTAAATTATTTAAGGTTTAAGTTTATTTATTCCAGAATAATATTTTCTGTGTATTTTTTTTCATATGTATGTAAAAAAAAAAAAACTTTAAAAATTTAGTTTTAGTGTTTTCAATAAAAACATCCTGTTTGACCCGCAACCTTCAGCTTATTTAGGATTTTGGCCCCCTGAAGGTTAAGGGATCATCTACATCCCATTTTAATGGTTCTTACACTAAATCTAATGTACAAATAAGGTTTAAACCAACTGTAGATTTTTTTTATAGAGAATGAAGATAAACTGAAAGGAAACTGCAAAAAAAAAAAAAAAAACAGACGCCCACTTCAGCCTGGTAAAGGCCAGTCCATTGTTGTCATGAGTGGAAATCAAAGCAATAACAGTCAAAAAGGGTTGAACACCAAGCTGTACATATGATTATTGTTGGGCATAAAATTTGAGTTTTACCACAATACCACTTGGAGTGGAACCTCACTCTGGTGGTCTCTGGAAGAACTGCAACTTTTTGAACTTCCTGGTCTGCTTTAAACTGGGAATTATTTTTTTGTTTGCCTCATTTATTCAAACTTTATGTTTCATATTCATTCAATATTAGATCTTTGAAAAAATTGTAGTCATTTGTTAAAAATTCTAAACAAGATCTAAAAAACGTACTCTGCTGCAAAATTTCACTCTAATCCAATAATGGATGTTCTCGTTATTTCATCTTAAACTAAAAAAGCTAAAATCTGTAGCAAGTTTTTTGGATATTTGGTAGAAAAAACAACCTTATCACAGCAGCAACGTAAACAGACAGTAGTTCCGTTCAGTGAGGAGCCGTTGTAGCAGAAGCTCATGTGTGGATTCCCGTCTCCGCAGGAGCTGTACTCCCAGTCGTACGACGCCGTGGGCGTGATGTTCGCCTCCATCCCGGGATTCGCAGACTTCTACTCCCAGACCGAGATGAACAACCAGGGGGTGGAGTGCCTGCGGCTCCTGAACGAAATCATCGCCGACTTTGATGAGGTGAGGCTTTTACTTTATTAGAGTACAGGACTCTGATAACTGCTTTCACTGCAGCAGGAACAGAACAGAAATAATTGGAAATTCAGGCTTCTTTTAAGCAATTTCTTCATCTACACACTTTACTATTCATTTCCTGGTTAAAACATTCAGTTTCCCACAAAAAAAAACTTTATTTCATGTAATTCTTGATCATTTCTTTTTCCTGCTGCCCTGAACTGACAGATAGTAAGTGTGGATATAGAGTGGTGATGTGTTGTTTTTCTTAAAAAAATATCTACTAAAGCAAAAAAACAAAAAATAACTGTTGCAAATCCTAAGTTAAATAATTGGATTCTTTGCTTGTGAGCTGTAAAGGTTATGGCTTTAAAATTCAGACGATTGATTCATAAAAAATAAAAACCACAGCAAAGTAAAACAGGAAATAGTTTTATACAGTTATGCTTTCAAGCTGTTTGGAAATGTTGAGTATCCTGAAAAGCCCTGAAACAATCTCGCTTCCAAAAAGAGAAACAGAAACGAGGAAGATGGAGATGAAAGCGCTTATCAAATCAAGGATTCAGAGCGCTTCCTCGTCTCTGCTGACGTTCTGGTTCCCAGAGGATTCTGGGAATCCTGCAGGAAGGTGTGGTCCTGATCAATCTCTGAGCTGAAGCCAGTTTCTGCCTGACAGACTCAAAGGGATCTATCTGATCAGTGCAGCAGCAGAGGCGCTCGCTTTCACCTCCAGACAAACAGAGAGCTCCCTGAGATGAGGAAGACTCCCAGCTGCTGTGTGTTTGGGAGGAAGGATCCGGGCGGCTCCAGAAGGAGGATTAAGAACTTTTTTGCTTCTCTACAGATCCTGAATCCAGAAATATTCCAACCACGTAAAAAATATAGTGTTTTTGAAAACTGAATCTGCAGGAGCTTCATGCTTCAGTCGTAGTTTCACAAGTTTGAAGAAGCAAAACAGACGATTTATTCCAGACAGACGACTCAGATCAAGGCCCGGCTTCGTTTCAGATCCTACAGACAGACTCATCTAAAGGCATCTGTTGCTGTGCTTTTTCCCAGTTGCTGGGTGAAGACCGTTTTCAGGACATCGAGAAGATCAAGACCATTGGCAGCACCTACATGGCCGTCTCTGGCCTGTCACCTGACAAACAGGTGAGTGCTTCAGCAGCTTTCATGTTTCTCACCAAAGCAGAAGCTTCTAGTGACTCAGAGGGTGAGGGCAGTGCACATGGTTTTGTAAAACGAGGACGTTTGCAGAATTCAGTGAGTGGCAGAGTTAGGGTTATGTCTTCTGACATTTTTAAACTGCACATTTTTCTCTAGACAGTCACAGATTTGTCTCTGGTGTCTCAAACCCATCCCAGAACAGTCTCATTTAGGTCAGTAAAGATTCTCTATTTGGGCTGAAAACACAAAATAAGAAGAATGACACAAATTAGCAACTGTTTTTATGTGAATTTATACGGAATCTCGACTCTCATTCATTCAGTTCTAACTTTGTGTTTGGGATCTTCGAAAACAAATAAAAACAAAAAAAAGAAAATCTGAATTTGTTAGTATGAAAATTTTCCAATTTTGGCCTCCAACCTGTTTCAAACCTGTACAGAGAAACGACCCCGATGCTACCCGATCGGTACCCCGCAGGTGCAAATCTTACGTCCCTTCCTCTTGTTGCCAACATTGCAGCAGTTAAGTCATTTAAATTAGATTTACTCCTGTAATTTGTACATTTTGTATGTTTATTGCTTCGAGATTGTAAGACTTATTAATTAAAAAAAAACATCAGCTTCCACGACAGTTCTGCCTCCATTACGACTGTCTGAGCGGTTCAAACAGCAGATAACTCCGTGATCTGTGTTTTTCTCAACAATGGAAAAATTAAAAAACGTTGCCTAATTTCAACACTGTATAATTGGATATTGCTGTCATTACAGCACAGCTGACAGCCACACGGTCAAAGTCATTCTCTCTCTGTTCGATCCTTTTTGTTTATGTCAGCAATGTGAAAAGAGAAGTGAGCGCATTCTGAGGCAATGTCTGTGTTGACTAAGTTGGTGTATACCACCATTGAATGGTGGTATACACTACTAGAATGAGTACGGCGGTAGAGGGGTAATGATCTGGGCTTGAGTCACTAACTTCTTGAGTGTTTTGGAGGTAAGTTCTACTATCTACCGATAGGTTGTGGAGTAAAAAAGGAGGCCCTGGAACTTCAGTAAACTGAACAAAAACTGAAACGTTTGGGTTTGGAAATGAATTTTGTGTTCCGTTAAGCTAAGCTCGGTGTTCAGTTAATGTGTTTTCCTTTAGCCATTTTTCTGAAATAGTATTGACAGTGGATGCTCACTGAGATGTGCCAGCTGAATATTAAAGCCTTCACTGTTCATTCAGGCACAATTAAATCAAAGCAGGAGAAGATAAAGTCGCTTTAATAGCCAACCAAGACATGCAACAACAACCATGGGAATGAAGGCAGAGGAGACCAGAGGCAGCCGTCAAGAAAATGTACTTTTTAAATGAAATATAGTGACTGTAAACACAGGGCAGCTCAGACATAACAAGAAAACAGTTTGAAAGTTAACTCTGCACGTAAAAAGAAAATATGACCAGGATCTGCCAGGAAGTAAAGGAAACCAGGAGGACAGCGGACGTCAACAACAATAAAGGTAGAAAACAAACGTTCTTTCTAAACCTTCAGGGTTTAGGATTTCTAGGGCAGATTTAATGACGGGGATCCCTCCTTAAAATGGACATAATTTACAAAACCTCAGCATTTAAAGCCTTAGTCATAACTTCCCTTACGGGTGGATATGGCTGTCTGTCGGCAAAAATGTCAGCAAAACAATGGACAAACCTGTACGAGGCACATGGTGGCCTACTCAGAATACTTGGATGGTCGACCGCTTGGTAAACAAGTCAGGTCATAGCGAACACTTAACATGTAAGGGTAGTAAATGAAACACAGGCGTGTCGTACAGATTTTTCAATCGCTCCCAAACCTGAGAAAGCGAACTACAGGCTCATTACTGCCATTCTAGTGATACGTGCGCGTTTCTTCCAATCCATGCTTTGCAGGACATTGGACAATGAGAAAACAGTTTGTGTTGGCGTTCTTCGGGTGTCCTACAGACACTTACGAATCACATGCACACCTTGTGTGTGCAGCATTTGGCTGCGGTCAGTAAACAGCCAGTGTGCTGTTGCGACAGTGTAAGCCAGCGTCCATTTCCCATCAGCCCTTTCTTTTTTTTTTTTTTTCTTTTTTTTTTTTTAACTTGTCCTGTCCAACAGCTGGGCAGACAGACGAGAGCTGATGGCCTCTTGTGTTGGACATATTTTGCTTTAACAAGAGGGGTTATTAATCTTCTGACAAACCAAAGGTATGTCTGAATAAACCCCTTTTGTAATTGAGGCCAAACTTTATTAATTTCAATCATGTCTGAAAATCTTTGGTGTTGGACCTGACGGAAAAGGAAAGAGGGGAAGAAGAGAGAGGGACGCTAGAGAGAGGGGGGGGTAGGGGGTGATAATAGGAGGGGAAGGGGGATAAGACCATGAAGCAGCATACAGCAACAAGTTTACTGGTTGTTAATCATTATGGTAAGGTTCAAATGCAGTACAAAAAGGGCGGGGCCCGTCCACACACACACTCAAATGTTATAAACACACCTGCTAGCTGCAAAAATGTCCACCTGTCGACATGTACACAAAACAGATAGTGTTCACACGCATACTTATGCCTTAAAACCAACTAGTGTGAAATATTTCATTCAGTCATGCAAGCAATTAGTGCAAAGGTGAGCTAACACCAGTGCTCAGGTGAGGTTTTATGTTCTTCTAAAATGGATGGTGGAACGTGAAAAGAAGGAGGGAGAGTGCCCAGCCATCCCCACCCCAAGACCCCCACCGCAGCAGCAGCGGCAGCCGGAATCCCCCCAACGCCACACGGGAACCGGCAGGGAACAACCGCCGCCCGGGCGACCAAGCCCGCCACCCAGGCCAGGGCCAGCAGGGCCGCCGCAAGGCCCCCAGAGCCAGAGGCCAGGGAAGCACGGAGGGAAAGAGAGCGCCGCCCCAGCCCAACCAGGAGAGCAGCCCCCCCGCCGCGCCGGGAGAACCCAACGCAGAGCCCCACCGGAGAAGGACGCCCACAGCCCCAAACGAGCACCCCACCACCACCCAGGAGTTCCGGGCATCCCCCCGCCCCAACCCCAGGTACGAGCCAGGACCCCCCAAGGGAGACCCGCTCCGCACTCCAGGCAGCCATCCGCCCGGCCCACGGTTGGTCCAGGGAGGAGCGAGGCAGGGGGCCCGCCGCCCCCGCCCAGGAGGGGGGAACCCCGGGGAAAAAAAGAGGGCCCACAAGGGGTGTTATAAATATGGCCCGACCAGGCTCGGCCACAGTTGGAAATTTGGCGGGGCCCAGCACTCAGGAGCAAGGACCAGAACCCACCCCCCAGGGACCAGACACCCCCGGCTCAGATGTAATGTGAACTCCCCCACCGCGCGGAGAGAGCACCGCCGGGCCCAGGAAGCCGGCACCCCGGGGACACGGCCGCCGTTGCAAAGGGGCCCGCACCCCCCACCAGGGAAGAGGCAGGGGACAGATGGACCCAGGTCCCACCTTCCTTGCAAAATGTGTGCGCGTGTGTGTGTGTTTGAGATGGTGTGTGTGTGCCTGTGTGTGTGTTTATGTTGGGATGTATATATTGAGGGGGGAGGGGTGTGTGTACTAAGGGGGGTGCAGTTAAAATTGGCGGGTAGGGCACTAAGGGGACATCTCCTGATTACTCACAGTGACGTCCCCTCACCCTCCCCACCAAGGGGCCCTAAATGTCTAAGGTGCGGTTAAAATTGGCGGGTAGGGTGCTAGGAGGACATCCGCTGCTTGCTGGCAGTGATGTTCAAGCACCCCCCCCTACCAAGGGCCCTACATGTCTAAGGTGCAAATAAAACCGAAAGAGGGGGGGCCACTCCATACGGCAACCATAGGAGGGGGGCCACTGCCTAGTAAGCCCCCCCCCAAGGCTCATCGCAGGCTAAGCCCCCCACCCCCTCACCCTATTATGAGGTTATATGAGGAAGGGGGTAAGTTGGGGACAGCTGATAGACTGTCCCCCGGTGGTCAAACAGCTGTCCCCCGCCCCCCCCCCCCCAGCAAGGGGGCCAGGCTCACCCAGCCCAGGGGCCCCACCCCCGGAGGCGCCGACACCCCAGGCCCAGCACCACCCCCCCACACAGAGAGAGAGGAGCCAGAAAGCACCGGCCCCCCCCGGAGCAAGCCCAGGCCCCCACCCCCAAACGCCGGCCCTAGAAGAGCTCTGGTCAGGCCTCGACGGGACCGAGGCAGCCAACCGGCCGGGGAAACCGCCGATGGCCTCAGCGGAGACCCCGACCCGTCAACCCCCCCTGCCCCGTACCAATAGTGGAACCCCCCCTCCCCCAGAATGCCCCCCCACAGGTCAGGGCCGACAAGACCCCCCACCCCACCCCCCCCCCCAGACCCCACAGCCGAAGCGGAGGACACCCAGAGCGACCGGGGGCCCCAAGAGGGTTGTCCCGTCCCGCCCCAGAGCCAGGGAAGGGCCGATCCCAGCCCCAGGCGTAGATGGGAAGCCCATCCAGCGCCGCTGGGCCCCCCCCCCCCCCCCCCGATCAGCGCCCCCCGCCAACCCCCCCCAGCACAGGCAAAGGGACCACCCCCCCAAGCCAAGCCAGACCACCACCCCACCCCCCCACCACGCACCCCCACACCCAAGCCCAAAGGACCACGCAGCGCCCCAGCCCGCCCCACCCAGGCGCCGGACCCGATCCCCCGACCAACGGAGCCCCCAACAACCCCCGCCAGGCACCGGAGGCCCCGACCCCCACCCCAGCCCACGGCAGAAGGGCAAGGAGCAGCGACGACCAGGCCCCCCCCACCCCCTAAGTCACGGAGTTAGCTATGGGAGACCAGAGAGACCGAATTCTTTCGAAGTTACTTGAACTTTGGGCTGACATTTTTTCCAAGCTGATATGATCAAGCAGCAGATTTCTGTGTTGACTTATATTTATATTTTTTTTGCTTTTCCAATTTATTAAAATAGTTTTTTTAGCAATGCAAAGAGTTATGAAAATGATAGAGCCTAATCCTCCTTCTACATCGATGGCACTCATGTCACCAAGCACACAAAGTGACGGTGAAGCTGTGATTGAAACCTTAAGCCAGACTGATAGATCGGCACATACCTGCCGCCAGAGAGCCTGGACAGGCGTGCAGAACCATAGTGCATGCATGTAATTGTCGGGTAGATTACTGTCACAGTGCTGACAAATGTCTGAGTTACTGAGACCCATCTTGAACATCCTCTGTCCAGTGTAGTGAATTCTGTGAAGAGTTTTGAAATGGATTAGCTGCAGATTTGGACTTTTTGTCATTTTAAAGGTGTTTAGACAAACTTCTGACCAAAAACTTTCATCTGTGCTGATGCCCAAATCCGCATCCCATTTTGTTGTCGGAAGTGAAATATTGTTATCTAAATTGCATAAAAGTTTGTATATTTTGGAGAGAGTTTTATTCATTGAGAAATTGATCAGAGTGGTAACTACATCTGGTAGCTTTAAATCGTTGTCTCTGTATTTAAACTTTTTAGTAATAATTGATTTAAGTTGCTGATATTCCAAGAAGTTATATATTCCATGTTTGTCTTGAAGTTCCTGGGGAGTTATGAATCTTCTATCAATAATTATGTGCTCTAGTTGTTTTATGCCCCCTGCTTGCCAAGCTGGGAAGTGGATAATTTTTTTGTTTATGAGGATGTCTGGGTTGTTCCAGATGGGTGTCATTTTGCACGGTTGAATTGATGATTTTGATATTTTGAGAAATTCCCACCAGGCTGTTAAAGTGGCATTTATATTAATACTTTTGAAACAATCCTGTTTTTTAACTATTTGTCATCAGCCCTTTCTTTAAACTGTCTCCAGCTAGCTTACAGTCCCTCAAAACCCCAATCTAAAGGCCCGTACACACCGGGACGAATATTCGCCAGGCGTTATTCGCCAGGCGTTTTTCGCCACGTTTTTTGTGTTCACACCCAGGCAATTTTCGCTGACGATGAGCCGAGTGATCATGCAATTTCATTCCCTGACATTAGATGGCGCTTAATGTAAAACAGAAATACCCCTGTACACAAGGTGGCGCTGCGCAACTTTACGATTCTTAAAGTTGCTTTTCACTCAGAAGAAGAGAGCAAGTATTTACCCGCTTTTCAGAATCATTCAAAGAAAACATGAATATTTCAAGCACCAGTTGCTCCAACTGGTGCTTGGTTCGGGGATATTTTAAAATGTCCGTCATTATTTCGTCGTGGCAGTGTAGACGCTACTTGGCGTCTATCTTCTTCGCTGGTATGTGTGCTCAGAAAGGCAGTTTGATGTTTGAGCGCCCCCAATTTGTGTTTTACTGTAACTTCAGAAGCTCCAGACACGTGTGCAAAAGCGCTGTTCTCATTGGTCGTATAGTTTTCGACGCGGCGCATCGAACCAAAAAAACGAACCCGAGGCGTTTTTTAAAAAGTGACGCTTTGACGCGTGGCGATTTTTCGCATCGGTGTGCACACTCACATTGGTGCCCTTTGATTAGTCACGAGGCGTTAAACGTCGGCGAAAATCGCAGGCGAAATTCGTCCCGGTGTGAACGGGCCTTAACATTAGCAGTGCAACAAAAATGGTGAGTAATGTCGGAGCTATAAATACCCCTGTACACAAGGTGGCGCTGCGCAACTTTACGATTCTTAAAGTTGCTTTTCACTCAGAAGAAGAGAGCAAGTATTTACCCGCTTTTCAGAATCATTCAAAGAAAACATGAATATTTCAAGCACCAGTTGCTCCAACTGGTGCTTGGTTCGGGGATATTTTAAAATGTCCGTCATTATTTCGTCGTGGCAGTGTAGACGCTACTTGGCGTCTATCTTCTTCGCTGGTATGTGTGCTCAGAAAGGCAGTTTGATGTTTGAGCGCCCCCAATTTGTGTTTTACTGTAACTTCAGAAGCTCCAGACACGTGTGCAAAAGCGCTGTTCTCATTGGTCGTATAGTTTTCGACGCGGCGCATCGAACCAAAAAAACGAACCCGAGGCGTTTTTTAAAAAGTGACGCTTTGACGCGTGGCGATTTTTCGCATCGGTGTGCACACTCACATTGGTGCCCTTTGATTAGTCACGAGGCGTTAAACGTCGGCGAAAATCGCAGGCGAAATTCGTCCCGGTGTGAACGGGCCTTAACATTAGCAGTGCAACAAAAATGGTGAGTAATGTCGGAGCTATCCAGCCATACAGTTTGGAGTCAGGTGCCAATTCAGGTGAGGAAATCGTAAAGGACGTACACAGATCTGTTTGTCTACAAGTGGATGCATCAGAATGGAGCAGAGCTGGGAGGTTGTTGCTTGGCGATTGTTGGTATTATTCTTCAAACGGCATATTTTGCACCTGCTCCTGATACACCACAATTTGAATAAAAAAATACACGGAAACACAGTTTTAATCTTAATTTTCTTTATTTAGTTAAAAACACCAAAAACTATTTTTTTATTGAAGTTTTCATTAGAGTTGGTCATACATTCTCAAAGGTGTTTCTCAAAACCACAGAAATTTTCTCAGTACAGGCATGAGAAGCATTACAGATTTTAAACATCTGTGCTAGTGTGGAGAAACACTGTGGACTGTGACACTGAGATGTGAAAGAGCTGCAGGTTCAGGTAAGCGGTCCTCCAGCTGCTGCTGACTCTTTAGTATCCTCTGACTTCCTCAGCAGTGTGAAGATAAATGGGGTCACCTGTGCGAGCTGGCGGACTTCGCCATCGCCCTCAATGAGAGCATCCAGGAGATCAACAAGCATTCCTTCAACAACTTTGAGCTGAGGATCGGTAAGAACTTTGCACCATTCATGGTTCCTGTCTTAATACTTTCTTTATTGATTAATTATAAATTAGACTGAAAGTTGAAATGTTGAATGTAGGAATTATATTTGTTTTGCTTAGAGGAAAGAAGCAAACAGGTAAAAAGAACAAAAAAAAGTAATTATCTTGTTATTGGTTTATTGCAAATTACAACTTAAATTATTTTGTTTTCTTTTTAGAATCAATTATCTTTTTCTAACAGTTACAGAGTGTACTTGGTGCTTTCTTCTTTTATGACTGTTAGACTTCCTAAAAATATTTGGCTGACCATAAGTTCCTGCTAGCATGCTAGCATTGGTATTAGTGAACCAACAGTGATCCTAGAAAACCGGCAGTGCACTATATAGTGCGTTCGCCAGTTTGTAGTGCTGTCCGAATGTACAGGTCTAAAATCAAGTGTTCTAGAAACTGTGTCTTGTCAAACAGGCTCTAGGATGGACTCAGTTGGTTGGGCCCCATGGTTGTTGTTGCATGTCTTGGTTGGGCCCCAATACCGCTTTAACTTATCTTCTGGATAATTTTAACAGCTAATCATGTGATTATGTTTGGCAGGAATGGCTCATGGTTCCGTGGTGGCGGGTGTGATCGGCGCCAAGAAGCCTCAGTACGACATCTGGGGGAAGACGGTGAACCTGGCCAGCCGCATGGACAGCACGGGCGTTAGCGGCAAGATCCAGGTGCCCGAGGACACCTACCTGATCCTGAAAGACCGCGGTTTTGCCTTTGAGTACCGCGGCGAGATCTACGTGAAGGGCATCAGCGAACAGGAGGGCAAAATCCGAACGCACTTCCTGCAGGGCCGGGTTCAGCCCAACCCGCTCATCCTGCAGCCACGCAAAATCACAGGGCAGTACTCACTGGCAGCCGTGGTGCTCGGCCTGGTGCAGTCACTCAACCGGCAGAAGCAGAAGCAGATTCTCAACGAGAACAACAACTCGGGCATCATGAAGGGCCACCACCACTACAACCGGAGGACGTTGTTAGCGCCCGGCAGCTCAGACGTGGGAGGGGGCCATCACACTGAAAGCACTGATAAGACGGAGCTGTCCTGAGGAGGGGGGGTCTTTGCTTAGATCCAGAGCTGTTTTCAGGCAGAAGTGGGCTTTCTGGTTGAGTTAAACCTAAATGCAATGTGCTTTTGTCCTGTAGAAAGCTTTTCTTTTCCACATGGTAAGCCTCAAATGAGTAAAGAGTGTTCATTCAGTAGAACACGGTCAGCACAAAGGCAACATGCTGTCCAAAGGAGCTGCTGAAGATGCTCACAGTGGTTCAGACCAATGCAAATATGAAACCAAACCTTGTAATGCATCGAAAGGTCCATTTTATGAAGGTTTAGCCTCATTTTTCCGGGTCAAACATAAAGCTTGTGGAGTCTTGGAGCCTAAACCTCTTTGCCACTTGGAAAATGTTTGGTTGATCAAAAGCAACATAAGGAAGTGCGTTTTTAGTGAGAAGAAATAAAAGAAGAGCATAAAGATCAATGAGTTCTTGAACTCAAGATGAACATCCCCTTTAGGTGCATTTCTGCTCATGATAAAATGACGTTTATTAAGCTCCACCCACAGCACAGATCCTTGTAAAAGAAGGTTGAGAAGTTTAATAAGAATCATCTTACATCAGAGGGAACATGTACCATGCCACCCTTTGGTTACCTGATGAACTGATCTGACTCTTGTCAATCAATCATCAAGGAGGAACTTTTCCTTTAGGTTTAGCTCTAACCAACACTCTGGACAAGGTTTCCATCAGTCAAATGTCATCTATCCTTAAAGACTTAGAGCTCCAGAATATCTCAGTCTATAAATTGTTTCGAAGACAAAAGGTTTTGATTTTTTTCTTTATTCATCATTCCCAAAATACTTTCCATTCAACAGATTTCTTCTGGTGAAACTATTGACAATAAATAACACACAAAAACAAAACTAGTTAACATACAACACTAAAGATTTTCAACAACTGTCTGTCTGGAAATGAAAACCTGTTTTTTCAGGACTGAATCAGGACTTTGACACTCAATAAAGATGCAAAAATATAATTTAAGTCCCACTATGATGTTAAAGCATCAGCTAGTTCTAAAGACAGACTAAAATACTGCAGTGTGAGTCACTCAAAAATATTGAAGAAAATATCATTTAATTAAAGAAAAACAGTGTTCAAAGCTGCCTGCTCCTATGTAAAAAGGTTACAGTAGTTACAGTCCTCTAAACTCTCAGACTTGTTAATTTTATTCCACTATCACTTCAATTAAAGATGCATTTATTGGTTTTTCTGACATTATTGACTGTTTCAAGTCCAGAAACAGAATCTGAATGAGATTCCGGTTTAGTCTTTGACTAGATTGTTCTAGAACCTCTATTCAGAGGTGGAGCTTCTGGTGTTTTGGGGTTTTGGTTCTGCAGCAGAACCCAAGTGCTCCTGAACTTAAAACTGATGAATTGGCTGCAGAGTGTCTTTAAAAATAAAAGAAAAAAAAACGACGTTGTGGTTTCATTAAACTGGCAATTTCCAAACCATCAAACTACCACCACCATGTTCACCTGCTGTGTTCTGATCTTTCATTTTAATTTTGGGTTTACTTTTTTCTCAGGTTTAAGTGGAATCGTCATTGAAGAATAATCTGGGTATCTTTGAGCTACATTATTGGTCTTTATTTCTTTTTTTAAATATTTAATATGCAAAAATACATATAAAGACATCAATTGGGACAGAAACTTTAACACAGTTGATTTCATGGTTAAAATCTAAGGTCTCAGTGTGATCCCGCCCCTCTGTGTCATCTGCAGGATTTTATTGTTCGTGCTCTTTAAAAACAAAGTTTTTCTACCAAACTCCTAAGAATGAGCAGATTTTAAGCACAAATTACGTCTTTTCCTTCAAAATAAAAGCTTCTCAAAGTTTTACTACTAGACCCAACCTGGTGTGCACAAACTTTGTTCCCATGGAGACAGAGGGGAATCCTCCAGTGTCTTTGAGGGTTCAGGACAACATGAATGTCTCACAGACAAACATGAAAATCACTAGAGCCACTATCAGCTGAAAGCCCACTGAGGTTTAACTCAACCAACAAGAAGAGCCTGGGGAGTTGAACAATTCTGCTTTTTAATGAATGTTTGTGTGTGGGGGGGTGAACCTCTGCTTTGGGAGGGTGAAGAGGTGGATGCTGGGAGGATGAGTTTGGTTGTCCTCCGCTCACAGCCTCAGACTGTCAGACATGCCTCTTTTTGTTTCCCCATTTATATGTTGCCCCCCCCCATCCTCCCCTCACCTAACTCTGACTCTCCCGGTATCGATGTTTCTTTTTTGTATTTCTTTTATATATGAGAACACAATAAAAAGGGGTCTAATTTTTTATACAAACCTCGTGTCCTGCTGCCTCTTTTGTCCTTGTTTGGTATTTCAGCAAAACTCTTCAGTCTTATGAGAAGATGAACCAGTGTGGCCTGCGCTACAGCCTGTGGGGGAAGTGTTATGATATGGGGCTGCTTCGGCTGTGGTTGAGCTTCAAAGCTTCAATAACCCACTAACTTTTACCCGCCAAAGAGGAGAAAATGCTCTCAACTGGTGAGTGTTAATTGCTTTAAAATAACAGTCTATCACAGTAAACTCATGTATCTATTGAGTTCTAGGCGGAAGAGGTCCCGGGACACGCTGGAGAGACTTCTCTTGGCTGGCCTGGGAAAGACTCGGGGTCCCCCCAGAGGAGCTGGAGAAAGTGGTTGAGGCGAGAATAGTCTGGTCTTGGACTGCTGCCACCGCGACCTGGTCCCTGATGAGCGATGGGAGATGCATGGATGGATGGATGGATGGATGGATGGATGGATGGATGGATGGATGGATGGAAAAAGTTATATGATGATAAATATAGTTATCTTATCTCCCAGCCCTACTCTGGTCCTCCAATCAGCTTCTTTCTTCTCTTACATGTCAACCCCATCCTGACAGACAAAAATATTGTTTTCAATTATGAGGTTGAGGAAAACTTCTCATTTGACTGGAATGAAGCTGTTTTACTGCAGAAAGTCCAAAGAACACAGACAGACTGACAGATGTTTCTGCTGTAAACATGAACTCTGTCATTTCTGGAGTTCCAGGAAAACTGCCTCAGTTCTTCCCTCATATTATTCCCACTTTTCTTCATCAGATTTCACATAAACTCTGGAATGAAGACAAAAGAATCAGGATGTTTTTATTGTCAAATGATCAGAAACAACTTTTCTCTGAAGAACAAAGAAATGAAAACACAAATTTTCAATCCAAAGTTGAAATGAAGCAAAAAGAAAGAAAACAAAGTTGTAAATGTTCTTCTTTCTACAAACACAATCTTCTCCATCATTTTCTTCTCTTGTCGTTTCTGTGTAGAACAAACAGAGACTTGACAGAGACTTCACGGTTATCTTTAGAATGAGACTTTGATTGTGACGTCACTGATTCCATTTGTGTTGCAGCTTCCTTCAGTTCACATGACAACAACACAAAAACATGAACAAAACATTTGTGTGAAATTTGAATTCAAACAGTCAAATCCCAAAGTTCAAAGAAACAACAAGAAAAAAGATTTTACTCCAAAAAGTTTGAGATTCATGTTCAAAAATGTCTCAAATCCACATTCTAGAGATTTTTCATTTCTCTCTTTATTTCTGACTACAAACATTACTCCACAGAATATTAACAGTTAAAACGTTCAGTTCAAAATGATCCAAAGCAGAGAAATCACTAAAAACAAAACATTTCACTTCTTTCAGGAACTATTTGAGTTTACAGAACTCTGCTGTGGCTCCAACATAATCCCACCTCAGTCCAGCATGTAGCGTCTGAGTGAATGTGGTCTGGACTCTGTGGAGGAGAGTCATGCTTTCAGAGACGCTGTAGAAGGACAGAACACCTGCTCTGTGATCCAGGTACACTCCTACTCTGGAGGAAACAGGAGCTGAGATGGAGGTTTTTATGTTGTTGTGGTGAAATGAGAAACTATCTGGAAAACAAACTAATGACCAAGATTTGGCATTTAAACCCAATCCACTTTCATCTCCAGATCTGCTGATGTTCTTGTATGCGACTGCTACACGAACAGAAAAACCTCTCCACTCCACCTCCCAGTAACAACGTCCAGTCAGACTCTCTCTACTCAGAACCTGAAGATAATCAGTAAATCTGTCTGGATGATTAGAATCAGACTGAGGTTTTTTCATCACTGTCACCTTTCTGTTCTCCTCTGACAGTAACAGTTGTCTGTGTGCTGTGTTTGGATCCAGTGTGATTTGACATGAATATTTGAAGAAGTCAGCTCTGCTCTTTGGTTCTGGTTCTGGCAGTAAAACATCCACATGAGTGACTGTCAGTGAGATGTTTGTCCATTCCTCTCTCATGTCCTGCAGTTTGTCTCTGAGCTCTGACACAGCTGCTGTCACATCCTCAAAGTATCTCAGAGGACGGACATTGATGCTGGATGAGTGTGTGGACTCACTGAGTGGTGGCAGTGAGGGGTAGTTGAGCAGAAACTGATTGTGATCCTCTGTGAGTGAGAGCTGCTTCAGCTCAGCGTCTCTCCTCTTCAGCTCAGTGATCTCCTGCTCCAGCTCCTCCTGAAGATCTTTGACTCGACTCACTTCAGTTTGCTGCTGGGATCTGATCTGCTGCTTCACATCACAGCTTCTTTTCTGGATGAGACGGATCATCTCAGTGAAGATCTTCTCACTGTCCTTCACTGTTTGATCAGCAGAGTGATTGATGGCCTCCACCTCCTGTTGAAGCAGCTTCACCTCCTTCTCTCTGTCCTGGATTCTCTGCTGGATTTGTTGTTGACTCTCCTCCAGCTCTCTCTGCCTCTCAGTCCTTTCTGCTGCAGCTGAGACTGTGTCGTGGCCTCTATGTTCATCCACAGAGCAGAGATAACAGATACACTTCTGATCAGTGCGACAGAACATCTTCATCACCTCATCATGACGGGAGCAGATGTTCTCCTGCAGGTTCTTGGAGGGTTCCACCAGCTTGTGTTTCTTGAATGCAGCTGCATCCAAATGAGACTGAAGGTGTTTCTCACAGTAAGAGGCCAGACAGATCAAACAGGACTTGACGGCTTTCCGTTTTCTTCCAGTGCAGACATCACAGACCACATCTTCAGGTCCAGCATAGCAGAGATCAGCAGGAGCAGCTTGGAGTCCAGTCTTCTTCAGTTGATCCACTAAAGCAGCAAACATGAAGTTTTTCACCAGAACAGGTCTCGGTATGAAGGTCTTCCTGCACTGAGGACAGCTGGGAATTTTCTCCTCTGCATCCCAGAATCCTTGAATACACTTCATGCAGTAGCTGTGTCCACAGGGAATAGTCACCGGATCCTTCAGCAGATCCAGACAGATGGAACAGCAGAAGGTTTCTTGATCCAGATCAACTCCTTTCTGCGCCATTTCTCCTCTCAGACACAAAGACTGTGAGAGTTTCACTTCCTCAGAAACCAGTTTGACTCTGATCCTCCCATCAGGTGTTTTCACTGTGAGTTCAGCCAATCAGCTTCTTTCTTCTCTTCCTGTTGGTTACGCCCATCATGACAAAGGAGGAGCTGCAGTTCTTTCTGCAGTGAAGGTTTCCTCACAGATGACTTTGAACTTTTAAATGTTTTATCATCAGGAGGAGGGATTTCAGTATCAGATTCCAGGACAGTTTTTGGTTTCCCAGAAGACTTTAATGCAACTCAGAAACATTTATTGGTTTTACTGTCAGTCAAAGATCATGAAAGAGACAAAGTACAACTTTTTTCATGATTACCAACAAATGTGTTATAGCAACAAGTCAGTTGTAGTGCTTTACGTTGTGATCTTTAAATAAAATGAATTTTACCATTTTATTACAATGGTAGGCGTATTCATATTCATAAACATTTATTGGTTTTACTGTCAGTCAAAGATCATGAAAGAGACAAAGTTCTTCACGGTTATCAACAAATGTGTTTTAACAACAACAGTATTAAGTTCTTTAGAATGAATTTAAGAAAGACTCTGGTCTATGAAGTGTTGTTTATGCTACTAAACAGAAAAATCCCATCAGTTTTCAGCAAGGAGGTGCTAAAAATCTAGATTACTTTAAACTTTATAGAGTTTATTATTGGAACATGAAGCAATAAAGACCTGTTTCAATTCAGATTAACAGCAGCAGTAATTATGAAAATGTGATGACGGATCAGCAAAGTAAACATAGAGCTATACTGATAGAAAATATAATTTTCTCTTGTGTTGTTGACATTTTTCATCAGAGAACATCAGGAGGATTTTGTGTTGAACAATGTTTTATTTTGAAAGGAACTCATGAACAAAAGTAAAAAATATCAATATTTTAGTTAGAGAAAATGCTGTTTTCAATGTTTTATCCATTAAAAACTACATATTATGGCTAATTGTAACATTAACAGTAATATAAAGCAGTGTTGTGTTTTTCTTCTGTGCTGCTCTTACTGGGTTTGATCAGAGAAAAACAAACCAGATTGACTCTTTTGGTGTGGCTCATGAAAGAAATGTGTAATTGTCAGCAGGTAGTTTGTGACTGCTTGCAAAACTTGCTGATGGTGGATGAGTGACACCTGTGTGGGAGGCCGTGGTTACACACAGAGTAGGGAGGCTGTTGTTTTCTTATAGAACACCAGTGTGCGGCCGGCGAGGGCAGCAAGAGGACTGTTGGAGCCAGCACATGGAGTCTGTGGCGTTTGAGCTTGGCCTGCTGTTGGAGCCAGAGGCGCTTGGTCCGTGACGCTTGGGCGCAACCTGCAAGGTGCAGGCAGGAGGAGGGAGGCATCATACCCCCGGGAAGATCTCACACTGCCATTTGGAGACGCAGAGGGGTGAACAGGCTTCACCCCTCCTAAAGTTAAGTGTGCCAGTTACACCCAGAGATTCTATAAACAGCCTGTAGCTCAGTCACCAGTGATGCCATTTTTATGGGTTGCCCCTTGGGTGCAAAAGTTTAGGGGGGAAAATGCTTAATTCAAGTTTGGGGAGTGGAAACATCAATCTGTGCTACTTGTAAAGAAGCGGGGCATTTTAGCTGAAGCTGCCGCTCTAGAGTCCCCCATCAGGATTTGTAGTCCCACCGGCCACCGTGCGTCAGGTGACTGGACCCCTTAGCGCTGAACCACCTAGCTCCCCACCCCCAGCCAGGTTTACAGAGAGCTGCCCATATGTCACGGTTAAAATAGACGACGTAGAAGTTAAGTGTTTGGTAGACAATGGGTCGCAAGTAGCACTTTTTAGTTAGAGTCTGTGTAAGGACCTCTTCGAGGAGAAGCATTTGGGTGGAGTCCTCTCTTGGCTTAAACTAAGCATCCCTTATACAGGCTACATAGTAGTTGACTTCCAGGTGGGGGGGTTTTGAGTCCCAAATTGTGGGGTTGTGGTGGTAGAAGACGGCTATTTGGGTGAGAAGAAGGCCATCTTGGGCATGAATGTAATTTCTGAGTGTTGGGAAGAACTGTTCCAAAAGCACAGACCACCTCTTATAAAAGGCCAGCCCCTTAGGAGGGCATGGTAGGATGTTTTTGCTGACTGTCAGCGTATCCAAGCTGTTTCAGCTATGGAGCCCTTGACCAGTACAGTGACTGTACTGGCAAACAGCAAAGTGATGCTGTGGGCAAAGACAGCGCCTTGGCCCTAAGTGCCAAAAGTTTGCGCAATGTGGGTACCGTTCGCCGAAGGCGGCAATATCGAGGTTGCACGGACTCTAGTGACTGTAGACCAGGGTAGATTACCTGTGCGAGTAAGGAACTTGAATCCCTTCCCTGTGGTCCTTAGTCGATTTCAGAAGCTAGCCAAGGTCTTTTCGGTCATCCCAGAAAATGTAAAAGGGTGCAAAGACATTTCCCTTTGTGAGGTGAGCACAGGTGTTGTAGAGGTGGCCGTCATTGTGTTATGATGAGTGTGGCTGGACCCAGAAGCAGGACAGAAACAGAAGGTGGCTGAATAAGTGATATTTATTGAGTCCCAGTGGGGGTGGAGGCTTCAGGCTTGGATGTTTTGTGGATGTGACAGGATGTCGAAATTGAACCTTGCTTGGACTCCAGAAGAGTGACAAACGGTGATCAAAGGACTGGAGGTGTAGCTGATGTTGATTCCTGGAGGGGCAGACATAGACATAGAGCGTAACATGGGTCTGAACTATACCGCATGAAGCAGACGCAGACATAATAAGGCTGCAGGCTGATGAGGTGATCAGTGGCAGGTGTGATGAGGATTCCCTGGTAGGTGTGGGGGAAGACCAGGATCCTAACAGGATTCCCCCCTCAAGGGACGCCACCTGGCGGGAGACATGAAAAACTGAATGGACTTTCATCGAGCGTGTTAGGCGCAGTTTCACACAGGCAGGATTGATAATAGAGTCCACAATGAATGGGCCTACGTAGCGGGGGGACAATTACATGATTCCGTGCTGAGAGGAAGGTCCTTTGTTGACAGCTAAACCTTCTGTCCTGGAGAGTAAGCAGGGGCTGGGGAACAACGCCTGTCAGCTGTAGTCTTGGCACGCTGTGAAGCACGGAGCAGAGACTGCTTAGTCGCAGACCAGACCCTGCGACAGCGGTGGATATGGGCTGCCACAGAGGGAACGGCTAGATCAGCCTCCTCAGAGGGAAATAGAGGGGGCTGGTAACCCAAAGAGGCTTCAAAGGGAGACCTTCCAGTAGCCAAGGAGACTAGGGAGTTATGCGAGTACTCTACCCAGCTGAGATGTTCAGACCACCAGGTGGGGTTCTGGGAGCACACGCAACAAAGAGCAGACTCCAAGTCTTGATTCGTGCGTTCGGTCTGGCCATTTGTCTGAGGGTGGAAACCCGAGGATAAGCTGGCAGTAGCAACCGACCCCTGGTAAAAAGACTTCCAGACCTGGGATGCAAAATGGGGACCACGGTCGGAAACGATGTCTGAGGGAATGCCATGAAGACGAAATACATTGTCAATGAGGCTTCTGGCAGTCTCTGTAGCAGTGGGCAGCTTGGGCAAAGCCACAAAGTGGGCAGCTTTAGAGAAGCAATCCACGATGGTCAGGATAACTGTGTTGCCTTTAAAGGCAGGAAGTCCAGTCACAAAATCCACTGCAATGTGAGTCCAAGGTCTGGAAGGGATTGGCAGTGGATTTAGAAGGCCAACAGGAGCTTGATGGGCTGATTTACTGGTGGCGCGAATTGTGCAGGCTGCGACATAAGACCTAGTGTCAGAGACAATGGAAGGCCACTAGAAGTGACGTAGGACTTTGAGCAGTGTCCGACGAAAACCTGGATGGCAAGAGAACTAAGATGCATGGACCCAGGTCAACACTTGTGACCGGACCGAAGCTGGAATATATTGGCGGTTTGGAAGTCCGTTTCCGGGGTCTGGATCAGTGGTCAGAGCATGCTGTATGGCAGTCTCAATCTTCCAGGAGAGACTAGCTAGTACACAGGAGGGAGGAAGACTTGAGGAGGTGCCAGGCTCTTCTGAGGTATGTAGGCGGGAAAGTGCATCAGGCTCGACGTTGCGCAACCCAGGGCGAAAAGAAACCGTGAAATTAAATCTGCTGAAAAACAGAGCCCGACGGGCCTGACGAGGATTGAGTCTTTTAGCTGAACTGATGTATTCTAGATTTTTGTGATCAGTCCAGACTAAAAAGAGATGTTCAGCACCCTCCAGCCAATGGCGCCATTCTTCCAGGGCCAATTTGATGGCCGACAATTCCCTATTTCCAACATCATAATTATATAAGGTGCCAATTTAGGTGAGAAAAACGTAAAAGACGTACACGGATCTGTTTGTCTACAAGTGGATGCATCAGAATGGAGCAGAGCAGGGAGGTTGTTGCTTGGCGATTGTAGGTTGTATACTTTTTTAAACGGCATATTTTGCATCTGCCCCTGATTCACCACAATTTCAATAAAGATATACTCAGAAACACAGTTTTAATCTTAATTTTCTTTATGTATTTCTTCCATCATGAAAAAAAAATGCCACAAAACAATATTTTTAATGAAGTTTTCATTGAAGTTGGTCTTACATTCTCAAAGGTGTAAGAACTTTGGACCATTCATGGTTCCTGTCTTAACACTTTCTTTACTGATTAATTATAATTATAATTTAGACTGAAAGTTATAATTCCTTCATGTTGAATGAAGGAATTATATTTGTTTAGCTTAGAGGAAAGAAGCAAACGGGTAGAAAGAACTAAAAAAAAAAGTAATTCTCTTGTTATTGGTTTATTGCAAATTACAACTTAAATTATTTTGTTTTCGTTTTAGAATCAACTCTCTTTTTCTAACATTTACAGAGTGTACTTGGTGCTTGCTTCTTTTATGACCGTTGTACTTTTTTTAAAATTACCATTTTTGGCTGACCATAAGTTCCTGCTAGCATGCTAGCATTGGTATTGGTGAACCAACAGTGATCCTAGAAAACCGGCAGTGCACTATATAGTGTGTTCGCCAGTTTGTAGTGCTGTCCAAATCTACAGTTCCAAAAACAAGTGTTCTAGAAACTGTGTCTTGTCAAAGAGGCTCTAGGATGGAGTCAGTGGGTTGGGCCCCATGGTTGTTGTTGCATGTCGTGGTTGGGCCCCAAAACCGCTTTAACTTATCTTCTGGATAATTTTAACAGCTAATCATGTGATTATGTTTGGCAGGAATGGCTCATGGTTCCGTGGTAGCGGGTGTGATCGGCGCCAAGAAGCCTCAGTACGACATCTGGGGGAAGACGGTGAACCTGGCCAGCCGCATGGACAGCACGGGCGTTAGCGGCAAGATCCAGGTGCCCGAGGACACCTACCTGATCCTGAAAGACCGCGGTTTTGCCTTCGAGTACCGCGGCGAGATCTACGTGAAGGGCATCAGCGAACAGGAGGGCAAAATCCGAACGCACTTCCTGCAGGGCCGGGTTCAGCCCAACCCGCTCATCCTGCAGCCACGCAAAATCACAGGGCAGTACTCACTGGCAGCTGTGGTGCTCGGCCTGGTGCAGTCACTCAACCGGCAGAAGCAGAAGCAGATTCTCAACGAGAACAACAACTCGGGCATCATGAAGGGCCGCCACCACTACAACCGGAGGACGTTGTTAGCGCCCGGCAGCTCAGACGTGGGAGGGGGCCATCACACTGAAAGCACTGATAAGACGGAGCTGTCCTGAGGAGGGGGGGTCTTTGCTTCGATCCAATGCTGTTTTCAGGCAGAAGTGGGCTTACTGGTTGAGTTAAACCTAAATGCAATGTGCTTTTGTCCTGTAGAAAGCTTTTCTTTTACACATGGTAAACTTCGAATGAGTAAAGAGTGTTCATTCAGTAGAACACTGTCAGCACAAAGGCAACATGCTGTCCAAAGGAGCTGCTGAAGATGCTCACAGTGGTTCAGACCAATGCAAATATGAAACCAAACCTTGTAATGCATCGAAAGGTCCATTTTATGAAGGTTTAGCCTCGTTTTTCCAGGTCAAACATAAAACATGTGGAGTCTTGGAGCCTAAACCTTTTTGCCACTTGGAAAAAGTTTGGTTGATCAAAAGCAACATAAGGAAGTGTGTTTTTAGTGAGAAGAAATATAAAAAGAGGTCCCACCTAAAGATCAATGAGTTCTTGAACTAAAGATGAACACCCCCTTTAGGTGCATTTCTGCTCATGATAAAATGACGTTTATTAAGCTCCACCCACAGCACAGATGTCAGGAATAATTAATACAACCATCCTTGTAAAAGAAGGTTGAGAAGTTTAGTAAGAATCATCTTACATCAGAGGGAACATCAAATCAAATCAAATCAAATCAACCTTATTTATTTATATAGCACTTTTTCGACAACAGATGTCACTCAAAGTGCTGTGCGTAAAATACAATAAAATTTACAAACAAGATGACAAGACAAACCGTGCGAACCCCCCCCCCCCCCCCCCCGCAAAAACACACACACACACACACACCCACACACACACACATCAATAAATAAATAAATAAATAAAAGAGTGATAGAATGATAGAATGTAGAGACCTGGCTTTGTCCTGAGGTGGGAAAACGATAGTTTGGGGACATGTCCACACCAGCAACCCCCCAACCCAAGTTCACGGAGTACACTACCACAGAACCCCCCAGATCCGATCAAAAGAATCAGACCCAGGAGATCCCACTGCAGCGACCCCGCTCACTGAGAAGGGTCAGTCACCGATGTGGAGGATCCCTCAGAGGAAAACACTGGAGTGTAATAAAATGTAAAAGGAATAAAATTAAAATATATATAAAACATAGACAAAAAACAAATAATTACATAAACCTTAATAGGCATATGAAATAGTAAGAGCGACTTAAAAATGAATAGAATAAATAAATGTATTTACATACACATATAAAACTAGTTAAAAGAAAAATAAATTAATAATTAAAATATTTAAAAATAATAATAATAATAAATTTAAAAAAAAAATAATACTAATAAAAAAATAAAAAAAATAAAATAAAAAATAAAACAATTAAAAATCCTACATGTACATGCCACCTTTTAGTTACCTGATGAACTGATCTGACTCTCGTCAATCAATCATCAAGGAGGAACTTTTCCTTTAGGTTTAGCTCTAACCAACACTCTGGACAAGGTTTCCATCAGTCAAATGTCATCTATCCTTGAAGACTTAGAGCTCCAGAATATCTCAGTCTATAAATTGTTTCGAAGACAAAAGGTTTTGATTTTTTTCTTTATTCATCATTCCCAAAATACTTTCCATTCAACAGATTTCTTCTGGTGAAACTATTGACAATAAATAACACACAAAAACAAAACTAATTAACATACAACACTAAAGATTTTCAACAACTGTCTGTCTGGAAATGAAAACCTGTTTTTTCAGGACTGAATCAGGACTTTGACACTCAATAAAGATGCAAAAATATAATTTAAGTCCCACTATGATGTTAAAGCATCAGCTAGTTCTAAAGACAGACTAAAATACTGCAGTGTGAGTCACTCAAAAATATTGAAGAAAATATCATTTAATTAAAGAAAAACAGTGTTCAAAGCTGCCTGCTCCTATGTAAAAAGGTTACAGTAGTTACAGTCCTCTAAACTCTCAGACTTGTTAATTTTATTCCACTATCACTTCAATTAAAGATGCATTTATTGGTTTTTCTGACATTATTGACTGTTTCAAGTCCAGAAACAGAATCTGAATGAGATTCCGGTTTAGTCTTTGACCAGAATGTTCCAGAACCTCTATTCAGAGGTGGAGCTTCTGGTGTTTTGGGGTTATGGTTCTGCAGCAGAACCCAAGTGCTCCTGAACTTAAAACTGATGAATTGGCTGCAGAGTGTCTTTAAAAATAGAAGAAAGAAAAGCAGACGTTATGGTTCCATTAAACTGGCAATTTCCAAACCATCAAACTACCACCACCGTGTTCACCTGCTGTGTTCTGAGCTTTCATTTTAATTTTGGGTTTACTTTTTTCTCAGGTTTAAGTGGAATCATCATTGAAGAATAATATGGGTATCTTTGAGCTACATTATTGGTCTGTATTTCTTTTTTTAGGTATTTAATATGCAAAAATACATATAAAGACATCAATTGGAACAGAAACTTTAACACAGTTGGTTTCATGGTTAAAATCTAAGGTCTCAGTGTGATCCCGCCCCTCTGTGTCATCTGCAGGATTTTATTGTTTGTGCTCTTTGAAAAGGGTTAGCCGATTTTAAGCACAAATTACACATTTTCCTTCAAAATAAAAGCTTCTCAAAGTTTTACCACTAGACCCAACCTGGTGTGCACAAACTTTGTTCCCATGGAGACAGAGGGGAATCCTCCAGTGTCTTTGAGGGTTCAGGACAACATGAATGTCTCACAGACAAACATGAAAATCACTAG
Source organism: Oryzias latipes (assembly GCF_053564925.1). Taxonomy (NCBI): domain Eukaryota; kingdom Metazoa; phylum Chordata; class Actinopteri; order Beloniformes; family Adrianichthyidae; genus Oryzias; species Oryzias latipes. The sequence goes on along the minus strand of NC_136253.1, from coordinate 11,457,722 downwards.
AGCCACTATCAGCTGAAAGCCCACTGAGGTTTAACTCAACCAACAAGAAGAGCCTGGGGAGTTGAACAATTCTGCTTTTTAATGAATGTTTGTGTGTGGGGGGGTGAACCTCTGCTTTGGGAGGGTGAAGAGGTGGATGCTGGGAGGATGAGTTTGGTTGTCCTCCGCTCACAGCCTCAGACTGTCAGACATGCCTCTTTTTGTTTCCCCATTTATATTTTGTTGTTTCTTTTTTGTATTTCTTTTATATATGAGAACACAATAAAAAGGGGTCTAATTTTTTATACAAACCTCGTGTCCTGCTGCCTCTTTTGTCCTTGTTTGGTATTTCAGCAAAACTCTTCAGTCTTATGAGAAGATGAACCAGTGTGGCCTGCGCTACAGCCTGTGGGGGAAGTGTTATGATATGGGGCTGCTTCGGCTGTGGTTGAGCTTCAAAGCTTCAATAACCCACTAACTTTTACCCGCCAAAGAGGAGAAAATGCTCTCAACTGGTGAGTGTTAATTGCTTTAAAATAACAGTCTATCACAGTAAACTCATGTATCTATTGAGTTCTAGGCGGAAGAAGTCCCGGGACACGCTGGAGAGACTTCTCTTGGCTGGCCTGGGAAAGACTCGGGGTCCACCCAGAGGAGCTGGAGAAAGTGGTTGAGATGAGAATAGTCTGGGCATCTTTACTTGGACTGCTGCCACCGCGACCTGGTCCCTGATGAGCGATGGAAGATGGATGGATGGATGGATGGATGGATGGATGGATGGATGGATGGATGGAAAAAGTTATATGATGATAAATATAGTTATTTCATCTCCCAGCCCTACTCTGATCCTCCAATCAGCTTCTTTCTTCTCTTCCTGGTCACGCCCATCCTGACAGAGCAGATCTGAAGGAAAAATGGAAAAACTGAAGCTACAGATCAGGAAGAGAAGCGCTTAAGGCGACTCATATTTTTTACACAAAAATATTGTATTAAATTATGAGGTTGAGGAAAACTTCTCATTTGACTGGAATTAAGCTGTTTTACTGCAGAAAGTCCAAAGGACACAGACAGACTGACAGAGATGTTTCTGCTGTAAACATGAACTTGAACATGAACCGCGAAGGGGGGTCTAAGGGCAGGGATGCCAGTATAGCTTAGTCAGTTTGTTAGTTCATTTTACTATATTCCTATTGAACTCTCTGTATTCGTGATCCTTTTGAGTTCATGTTTTACTTTGAAGCCCATCGAGACGACTGTTGTTGTGATTCTGGGCTATACAAATAAAATTGAATTGAATTGAATTGTCATTTCTGGAGTTCCAGGAAAACTGCCTCAGTTCTTCCCTCATATTATTCCCATTTTTCTTCATCAGATTTCACACAAACTCTGGAATGAAGACAAAAGAATCAGGATGTTTTTATTGTCAAATGATCCGAAACAAATTTTCTCTGAAGAACAAAGAAATGAAAACACAAATTTTCAATCCAAAGTTGTCAAATGAAGCAAAAAGAAAGAAAACAAAGTTGTAAATGTTCTTCTTTCTACAAACACAATCTTCTCCTTCATTTTCTTCTCTTGTCGTTTCTGTGTAGAACAAACAGAGAAAGTCTTTGATTGTGACGTCACTGATTCCATTTGTGTTGCAGCTTCCTTCAGTTCACATGACAACAACACAAAAACATGAACAAAACATTTGTGTGAAATTTGAATTCAAACAGTCAAATCCCAAAGTTCAAAGAAACAACAAGAAAACAGATTTGACTCCAAAAAGTTTGAGATTCGTGTTCAAAAATGTCTCAAATCCACAATCTAGACATTTTTCATTTCTCTCTTTATTTCTGACTACAAACATTACTCCACAGAATATTAACAGTTAAAATGTTTAGTTCAAAATGATCCAAAGCAGAGAAATCACTAAAAACAAACATTTTACTTCTTTCAGGGACTATTTGAGTTTACAGAACTCTGCTGTGTCTCCAAAATCACCATACAACCTCAGTCCAGCATGGAGCGTCTGAGTGAATGTGGTCTGGACTCTGTGGAGGAGAGTCATGCTTTCAGAGACGCTGTAGAAGGACAGAACACCTGCTCTGTGATCCAGGTACACTCCTACTCTGGAGGAAACAGGAGCTGAGATGGAGGTTTCTATGCTGTTATGGTGAAATGTGAAACTGTTTGGAGAACAAACTAATGACCAAGATTTATCATTAAAACCAAATAAACTTTCATTTCCAGATCTGCTGATGTTCTTGTATGCGACTGCTACATCAACAAAGTTTCCTCTCCACTCCACCTCCCAGTAACAACGTCCAGTCAGACTCTCTCTACTCAGAACCTGAAATCTATCAGTAAATCTGTCTGGATGATCAGAAACAGACTGAGTTTTTTGCATCACTGTCACCTTTCTGTTCTCCTCTGACAGTAACAGTCGCATATTTGCTGTGTTTGGATCCAGTGTGATGTGACATGAATATTGTAAGAAGTCACCTCTGCTCTTTGGTTCTGGTTCTGGTTCTGGCTCTAAAACATCCACATGAGTGACTGTCAGTGAGATGTTTGTCCATTCCTCTCTCAGAATGTCCTGCAGTTTGTCTCTGAGCTCTGACACAGCTGCTGTCACATCCTCAAAGTATCTCAGAGGACGGACATTGATGTTGGATGAGTGTGTGGACTCACTGAGTGGTGGCAGTGAGGGGTAGTTGAGCAGAAACTGGCTGTGATCCTCTGTGAATGAGAACTGCCTCAGCTCAGCGTCTCTCCTCTTCAGCTCAGTGATCTCCTGCTCCAGCTCCTCCTGAAGATCTTTGACTCGACTCACTTCAGTTTGCTGCTGGGATCTGATCTGCTGCTTCACATCACAGCTTCTTTTTTGGATGAGACGGATCATCTCAGTGAAGATCTTCTCACTGTCCTTCACTGTTTGATCAGCAGAGTGATTGATGGCCTCCACCTCCTGTTGAAGCAGCTTCACCTCCTTCTCTCTGTCCTGGATTCTCTGCTGGATTTGTTGTTGACTCTCCTCCAGCTCTCTCTGCCTCTCAGTCCTTTCTGCTGCAGCTGAGACTGTGTCGTGGCCTCTATGTTCATCCACAGAGCAGAGATAACAGATACACTTCTGATCAGTGCGACAGAACATCTTCATCACCTCATCATGACGGGAGCAGATGTTCTCCTGCAGGTTCTTGGAGGGTTCCACCAGCTTGTGTTTCTTGAATGCAGCTGCATCCAAATGAGGCTGAAGGTGTTTCTCACAGTAAGAGGCCAGACAGATCAAACAGGACTTGATGGCTTTCAGTTTTCTTCCAGTGCAGACATCACAGACCACATGTTCAGGTCCAGCATAGCAGAGATCAGCAGGAACAGCTTGGAGTCCAGTCTTCCTCAGCTTTTCTATTATATTTGCTAACATGGTGTTTTTCACCAGAACAGGCCTCGGTATGAAGGTCTTCCTGCACTGAGGACAGCTGGGGATTTTCTCCTCTTCATCCCAGAATCCTTGAATACACTTCATGCAGTAACTGTGTCCACAGGGAATAGTCACCGGATCCTTCAGCAGATCCAGACAGATGGAACAGCTGAAGGTTTCTTGATCCAGATCAACTCCTTTCTGCGCCATTTCTCCTCTCAGACAGAAAAACTGTGAGAGTTTCACTTCCTCAGAAACCAGTATGACTCTGATCATCCAATCAGGTGGTTTACTGTGAGTTCAGCCAATCAGCTTCTTTCTTCTTTTCCTGTTGGTTACGCCCATCATGACAAAGGAGGAGCTGCAGATCAGGAAGAGGAGAACTTTATAGATGGTGGCTGTTAAACCTTTTAGAAAGAGAAAAATGAGACATCAAAAGACTTCTTCAGCAGATCCAGACAGATGGAACAGCAGAAGGTTTCTTGATCCAGATCATTCGTGGTCATTTTGCTTCAGAGTTCTAGTAAAACAAGCTGCACTTTTTTCTACAGTTAAGGTTTCCTCACAGCTTGTTTTCCATTTAAGACTTTGAACTTTCAAATTTTTTGTCATCAGGAGGAGGGATTTCAGGATCAGATTGTAGAACAGTCTGTGATTTCACAGCAGACTTTACTGCAATTTTTGAAACGTTTATTGGTTTTACTGTCAGTCAAAGATCATAAAAGAGACAAAGTTCTTTATGGTTATCAACAAATGTTGTGTTTTAGCAACAACAGTATTAAGTTCTTTAGAATGAATGTAAGAAAGACTCTGGTCTATGAAGTGATATTTATGCCCCTAAACAGACAAAAAGACAGAAAAATCCATCAGTTTTCAGAAAGGAGGTGCTAAAAAGTTAGATTTGTTTAAACTTCAAAGAATTTTTTATTGGACCATAAAACAATAAAGTCCTGTTTCTATGCAGGTTAACAGCAGCAGTAAGAAGGAAAAAGGATGACGGTTCACCAAAGTAAACATAAAGCTATACTGATAGAAAATGTCATTTTTTACTTGTGTTGTTGACATTTTTCATCAGAGAACATTTGCTGCATCAGGAAGATCATATGTTGAATGATGTTTTATTTTGAAAGGAACTCATATCATCCTTTGTCAAATGTAGAAAATCAATATTATAGTTGGGAAAAAACTGCTGTTTTCTCTTTACATTTTACTGTTTTATCCATCAAAAACTACATAATGGATACAAATCATAAATGTAAAATTAACATAAATATAAACCAGTATTGTGTTTTTCTGCTTTGGTCAGAGATAAAGAAAACCAGAACGCATCCTTTGGTGTGGCTCAGAAAAGAAATGTGTAATCATCAGCAAGTTGTTTAGATTTCAACATTTATTTCCTATCATACTTTAAACCAGTGGTTCTCAAACATTTTCTCTTGTTCCCCACTATGAGGAGGAAAAATGCCCCCACACATACCCACACACACACTATGAAATGACTGTGACAAATTAAATATGTTAAACTTTAATGCCACATCAAAATATTAAACATTCCTGCTGCTAGAGACTAAAAGCCTCAAATAAAAGATAATTCACTTTGTAAAAACAACTACATCAAACCTATGCGCAAAAAGAAACCAAATGTTAATGACTGCAATGTATGGAAGCATTTGTGTAGCAAATTTAAAAATAAGGGGGGAGGAGCTCTCCCCCTCCCTTGGTTGCCGTATGGAATGGGTCCCCCCTCTCTCGGTTTTATTGGCACCTTTGACATGTAGGGCCCTTGGTAGGGGGGTGCTTGGACATCACTGCTAGCAAGCAGCAGAAGTCTTCTTAGCCCCCTACCTGCCAATTTTAACTGCACCTTAGACATTTAGGGCCCCTTGGTGGGGAGGGTGATGGGACATCACTGTGAGTAATCAGGAGATGTCCTCTCAGTCCCCTACCCGGCAATTTTAACTGCACTCCCTTAGTACACACTCCTCAAACCCCCTGGTAGGGGGAACTGGACCCCTGGCAACAGCGGCAGTGTCCCCTGGGTGCTGGTTTCCTGGGCCCGGCGGCCCTCTCTCCACACAGGGAGAGGGATCCCTGAGCTTTCTGGCAAGGCCAGGGGCCGGGGATCACATCACACCTGACCCGGGGGTGTCCGTGTCCCTGGGGTGTGAGTTCTGGTCCTTGCCCCTAAGCGCTGGGCCTCGCCAAATTTCCAACTGTGGCCGAGCCTGGTCGGGCCATGTTTACAACACCCTCTTGTGGACCCCTTTTCTCCTGGGTGCCCTCCTCCTGGACGGGGACGGCTGGCCCCTGCCTTGCTCCTTTTTGGACCAACCGTGGGCCGGGTGGGTGGCTTTCAGGAGCGCGGAGCAGGTATCCCTTGGGGGATCCCCCCATGCCTCCCTGCTCTGGCTCTGGGGTCCCCCGTGATGGTCCTGCTGTCCTTGGCCTGGGTAGTAAATGTGGTCGCCTGGGGGGTGGTTGTTCTCTATCTGCTGCCGTGCGGGTATTGGGGGGTTCTGGCTGCCGCTACTGCTGTGGCGGGGGTCTTGTTGTGGGGATGGCTGTGCACTGTCCTTCCTTCTTCCTGCATTCCACCATCCATTTTAGAAGAACATAAACACTCACTTGAGCACAGGTGTTAGCTCACCTTTTCACAAATAGTTTGCCTGATTGAATTAAATATCTCACACTAGTTGGTTTAAATGCATAAGTATGCGTGCGTGAACATTATTTGTATTGTGTACATTTTGTCATGGGAATATTTTTGGGAGCCAACAGGTATGTTTATAACATTTGAGTGTATGTGTGGACAGGCCCCGCCCTTATAGACGTGTATTACATCTGAACCTCACTGTAAAGAGGTCATAGTTTTAAACCCTCCCCCCCAATCACCCTCCTATCCCCCACTCTCTAATATCCCTCTCTCTTCTTCCCTCCTTTCTTTTTCCATCCGGTCCAACACAAAAAAAAAATCAAATATGATTAAAATGAATAAAGTTGGGCCTCGATTGCAAAAGGGATTTATTCAGACATACCTCTGGTTTGTCGGAAGATTCATAACCTCTGTTGTTAAAGTAAAATATGTCCAACACAAAAGGCCTTCAGCTCTCATCTGTTTGCCCAGCTGTTGGACAGGACAAGTTAAAAAAAAAAAACATAAAAAAATAAAAGTCAAAACCAGAAATGCTTTTTCATTTTCAAAATGAAGTTGCATTTGTTGACTCAATATTAAAAAGAAAAAGCGAAACCACTTTTTCTTTTTAATCTTCAACAAAAATATTCCATCTGAGTACTATGAACAAGCTTAATGATTTTGTTTCGATGCTGCTATCAGGCACACTATGATACAAGCTTAAGTAACCCCCAATTTCAAGCTACATTGCATATTGTAACACAGAACATCCCAATTTTTAAGGCTTCCACCTGGCAATATAGTTTGCAAACACCTATAAGGCCTATAACACCCCTTCACTTTCAGTGCAGATAGGTACATGGAGTGCAGTCGTCGTTGCGGCTCCAGATTAAGGAGTGCAGGGACAACGATCTGCAGGGAAGCTGCAGGACGAGCAGAGACTGTGGAACTTGGAGCCAGCCGACTTTGTCGAGGGTTTTACATCATCCGCCAGAAACGGTATTGCTGATCAGGGGGTATGAGTCGCAGGCTCAGGAAGCGATGCATTGATAAAAAACAAAGCAGTATTAGTCTTGGGAATGAATACATAAATAATTTAGAACTGATCAGTTTAGAATGCCTAAGATAAAAGGGGATAAAGTGCTATTAAGAACAACTCCGAGAAGTTGAAATCAAGTAGTGAGTTTAAAGAGAAGGTCCTATTTGTGTATTCATCGCACCATAGAAACCATCAGAGCACAGATTCGAACAAGAAACGACAGTTAATATGGGACCTGCCGTAATATTAACACCAAAAATAAATTTTTTACACACACTTATGGTAAGAGAGAAGTAACCTTTCGTCATTTTTGGAGGGACGCACCTTAAAAAGGCCGTCGAGGAGCAGGCGAATATAAGGGTAACCAAGGTCCAAAGAGATTACGTAGATGAGGAAGGTCACCATCCCAAATAGGAAACTGACACATAACACTTCAAACCCCACCTAATCCAGAAGACGCCACCGGGAGGAATGGAGAGACAGAACAGAGAGAGCATCAACAGCATCAGCCTCCCGAGCGATTCACAGCGTCCGGTGAAACAAATCATAGAGATGGCATAGTCAGCCAAGCGCAAAACAAAAAACCGGAAGGATCACGAGGAAAAGGCTGCTGATGCAAAAAAAAATACAAATAAAAAAATGGAGGAACCAAGGCGCCGACAGTTCTCACACAATTGTGACAAACCTGAAAACGTTTGAGTGACCACCTTACCGAAAAAAATGGGGGCCCAGAAAGAGCCCATCACAAGCCCCCCACAAACCAGCCATAAATCTCTAAATCAACCAGAGAGAAGAGAAAACATCAGTGAGGTTGAGAAGACAGGGCCACGTACAAAACTGACACATTCACAATGGGGCAGATGGCAGTTCCCTGAAGGCCAGGGAAACGCTCTTCTTCTCCTTTTCCTTCTTTTACTCACAGAACAGACAAGTCCATAAACTGACCAATCCAACAGCAAGTTAAACTATTAAATGCACACAGCTTCAACAGAAAAGAAAAGAAACAAAACAAAGACACCACAACAAAGCCAGCACCGAATGATGGCCCACACAACAGAAACCGGACCAGGTTTTGAAGAAAAGCAACGTGTCCTTATACAGAACTGTAAGTCCCAGGGTCCTAAGGGCCGTGATGTCACCGATGACCACGTTAAGCAGGAAGCACAACCGGATAAAAACAACACAGAGCACGAAAGATGGCAGCATGCCGCTCAACAAGAGATTTCAGCTCAGCGTCTCTCCTCTTCAGCTCAGTGATCTCCTGCTCCAGCTCCTCCTGAATTCCCGATGTTCTGTAAATAGTCCTTGATGTCTTCAAAGTTGGTATACATGCTTCTGCTGTTAAAGTGAATGATTGACAGTTTTTCTTCTGGGTTAACAAAGTTTTTAAAGTCCTCCATGCTGTAATATTTGCAGTCCATATTAACAGTGGAAAAGAATTGATCAGGGTCGATGTCTTGAAGGTTGTTGTCATTATCACTGAATATTTTAAGGTCGGTTTGCTCACCATTCAGATCTCTCTGAGAGTTGTGGTTGCGGGTGACTGTTGAAGAAAAAGTGTTGTTATTTTTAGAAGCCATGGATAGTAGAGTTTGTCTCCTCATCTTGTAAGACCAGCATCTTCACGTATCTCTTGTTTAGACTGTAGTGGGTAAATATTTTTCCAAATCTTGCAGGCTCCTGATAAGAACAACCTTGTCCTGCTCAGGGGAGCCACAGAGTTTGGCATAAATTTTACAGTCTTTTACCCAGGTTCCCTGAATTTTCCCCTGCTTTTTCAAGTAACGTGCTCTTCTGGCGACGTCGGCATTCCTTTTCGTGAGGTTTTCATTCATGAAAACGTTGGTTCCCCTCATATTTCTTCCTTGCTTCAATAAAGCTGCTTTGTGTTTCCGATTGACAAACTTTAAGAGGATTGCTGGTTTGTCGGTGTCTCTTCTCCTGGGAAGCGGTCTGCAGATCTCCACATTGTTGGTGTCCAGAGAAATTCCATTGGACTTTAGGAAGTCCTCCACCTGTTTTTCCACAGAGCTCGTCTCCTGCTCGTCGGATTCCTCACCGTTCCCGGCGGTCACTGCATGCGCGTATGACCGGGGTTTGATTTTCAATCCGGTGATTATCACGTCCTTAGATCTGGAGATCTGCTCTTGGTCATCCATTCGTTTCTCGATTATATCCATCCTGTTGAAGCACTGCTCCTGCAGAGCCTGGACCTGCTTCACCTCTCCGATAGCATCCAGAATTTGTCCGTGAACAATCTTCATAGCTTTGATCTCTTCCAGCACAAAATCAAGTGTCTTCCTCAAGTCCTCATATTCCTCAGACACTGGGTTTCTTCTCGGCATGTTTAGGAATTGCTTTTCTCAATATTTACGCTTTTATGCGGTAAATAGAGTTGAGAACTGCAGCTGCTCTATGCCTGCGTGGCGTCTTCTCCGAGAGCCGGAAGTTGCACCCAATACTAAAATTAACTCCAGCACTGTATCGTCTGCTCTTCGTTGCCTGAGACATTCACTGAGCACACTATCAGTTGGGGCCTTGAGCTTGATGTACTCATGCATCTTGGATGTTACATCCTGGATAGTGGCTTTTACGCTCACTAGTCCTCGGCCTCCTTCCTTGCGGCTAGCATACAGTCTCAGGGTGCTGGATTTGGGATGGAACCCTCCATGCATGGTGAGGAGCTTTCGTGTCTTAACATCCGTGGTCTGTATCTCTTCCTTTGGCCATCTTATTATTCCTGCAGGCTATCTGATAACTGGCAGTGCGTAGCTGTTTATTGCCCAGGTTTTATTTTTGCCATTGAGCTGGCTTCTCAGGACTTGCCTCACTGGTATTTAGCTGTTGCAGCTTTCCTTGTTGCCTGCTCCAGGTTGCCATTTGCCTGCGGAATTCCAAGGTACTTGTAACTGTCCTCAATGTCTGGTATTGTTCCTTCTGGGAGTGAGACCCCTCCTGTGTGGACTACCTTGCCTTTCTTTGTCACCATCTGGCTGCATTTCTCGAGCCCGAATGACATCCCAATGTCAGTAAGATAAGGTCTTGAGTAGTAGCCTACACACACCAAAGGACCTCAGTCTCCTCAGGAGGTGGAGGCAACTCTGGCCCTTCTTGTGCAGGACCTTTGTGTTATCTGACCAGTCCAGTTTATTGTTGATGTGAATGCCAAGGTACTTGTACACATCCACCCTCTCGATGTCCAGTTGCTGAATGACCACTGAGGGACTGAGAAGCCTTTTTTCAGAAGTCGACCACCATCTCCTTCGTTTTGGTGGCATTGATGTGAAGGTGATTGAGTTCACACCACTCCACAAAGTCCTTGATCACCTTCTTGTATTCCAGATCGTTTCCCTCTGACACGCGTCCAACGATGGCTGTGTCATTGGAGAACTTCTGGATATGGCAGCTGTTTGAGTCATGGTAGAAGTCTGATGTGTAGAGGGTAAGGAGAAAAGGAGAGAGCAATGTCCCTTGTGGAGCCCCCGTGCTGCAGACCACCTGGGCAGACACACAGTCCTGGAGCCTCATGTACTGTGGTCCGTTGGTGAGGTAGTCAACAATCCACGATGTCAGCTGGTTGTCAACCCCAGCACCTTCCAGCTTTCCCCTGAGCAGTGATGGTTGAATGGTTTTGAAGTTCTGTAGATCCTGGTGGTGTGGATCAGGGAGTCAATTGCTCTTTATTTTTTTTTTATTTTTATTTTTTTTAAACTTGTCCTGTCCAACAGCTAGGCAGACAGATGAGAGCTGAGGGCCTCTTGGGTTGGACATATTTTACTTTAACAAGAGGGGTTATTAATCTTCAGACAAACCAAAGGTATGTCTGAATAAACCCCTTTTGTAATTGAGGCCAAACTTTATTAATTTCAAACATGTCTGAAAATCTTTGGTGTTGGACCGGACGGAAAAGGAAAGAGGGGAGAAAGAGAGAGGGACGTTAGAGAGAGGGGGGGTAGGGGGTGATAATAGGAGGGGAAGGGGGATAAAGCCATGAAGCAGCATAAAGCAACAAGTTTACTGGTTGTTAATCATTATGGTAAGGTTTAAATGTAAAAAAAAAAAAAAAAAAAAAAAAAAAAAGGGCGGAGCCTGTCCACACACACACTCAAATGTTATAAACACACCTGTTAGTTGCAAAAATGTCCACCTGTCGACATGTACACAAAACAGATAGTGTTCACACGCATACTTATGCCTTAAAACCAACTAGTGTGAAAAGAAGTAGGGAGAGTGCCCAGCCATCCCCACCCGAAGACCCCCACTGCAGCAGCAGCGGCAGCCGGAATCCCCCCAACGCCACACGGGAACCGGCAGGGAACAACCGCCGCCCGGGCGACCAAGCCCGCCACCCAGGCCAGGGCCAGCAGGGCCGCCGCAAGGCCCCCAGAGCCAGAGAGCAGGGAGGCACGCAGGGAAAGAGGGCGCCGCCCCAGCCCAACCAGGAGAGCAGCCCCCCCGCCGCGCCGGGAGAACCCAACGCAGGGCCCCACCGGAGAAGGACGCCCACAGCCCCAGACGAGCACCCCACCACCACCCAGGAGTTCCGGGCATCCCCCCGCCCCAACCCCAGGTACGAGCCAGGACCCCCCAAGGGAGACCCACTCCGCACTCCAGGCAGCCATCCGCCCGGCCCAAGGTTGGTCCAGGGAGGAGCAAGGCAGGGGCCCGTCGCCCCCGCCCAGGAGGGGGGAACCCCGGGGAAAAAAGAGGGCCCACAAGGGGTGTTGTAAATATGGCCCGACCAGGCTCGGCCACAGTTGGAAATTTGGCGGGGCCCAGCACTCAGGAGCAAGGACCAAAACCCACCCCCCAGGGACACGAACACCCCCGGCTCAGATGTAATGTGAACCCCCCCCCACCGCGCGGAGAGAGTACCGCCGGGCCCAGGAAGCCGGCACCCCGGGGACACAGCCGCCGTTGCAAAGGGGCCCGTACCCCCCACCAGGGAAGAGGCAGGGGACAGATGGTCCTAGGTCTCACCTTCCTTGCAAAATGTGTGTGCGTGTATGTGTGTTTGAGAGAGTGTGTGTGTGCATGTGTGTGTGTTTTTGTTGGGATGTATATATTGAGGGGGGAGGGGTGTGTGTACTAAGGGGGGTGCGGTTAAAATTGGCGGGTAGGGCACTAAGGGGACATCTCCTGATTACTCACAGTGACGTCCCCTCACCCTCCCCACCAAGGGGCCCTAAATGTCTAAGGTGCGGTTAAAATTGGCGGGTAAGGTGCTAGGAGGACATCCGCTGCTTGCTGGCAGTGATGTCCAAGCACCCCCCCTACCAAGGGCCCTACATGTCAAAGGTGCAAATAAAACCGAAAGAGGGGGGGCCCACTCCATACGGCAACCACAGGAGGGGGGCCACTGCCTAGTAAACCCCCCCCCCAAGGCTCATCGCAGGCTAAGCCCCCTACCCCCTCACCCTATTATGAGGTTATATGAAGAAGGGGGTAAGTTGGGGACAGATGATAGACTGTCCCCCGGTGGTCAAACAGCCGTCCCCCGCCCCCCCCCCCAGCAAGGGGGCCAGGCCCACCCAGCCCCGGGGCCCCACCCCCGGAGGCGCAGAAACCCCAGGCCCAGCACCACCACCCCCACAGAGAGAGGGGAGCCAGAAAGCGCCGGCCCCCCCCGGAGCAAGCCCAGGCCCCCACCCCCAAACGCCGGCCCTAGAAGAGCTCTGGTCAGGCCTCGATGGGACCGAGGCAGCCAACCGGCCGGGGAAACCGCCGATGGCCTCAGCGGAGACCCCGACCCGTCAACCCCCCCTGCCCCGTACCAATAGTGCCCCCCCCCCCCCCCCTCCCCCAGAATGCCCCCCCACAGGACAGGGCCGACAAGACCCCCACCCCACCCCACCCCCAGACCCCGCAGCCGAAGCGGATGACACCCAGAGCGACCGGGGGCCCCAAGAGGGTTGTCCCGTCCCGCCCCAGAGCCAGGGAAGGGCCGATCCCAGCCCCAGGTGTAGACGGGAAGCCCATCCAGCGCCGCTGGGCCCCCCCCGGAGCAGCGCCCCCCGCCAACCCCCCCCAGCACAGGCAAAGGGACCACCCCCCCAAGCCAAGCCAGACCACCACCCCACCCCCCCACCACGCACCCCCACACCCAAGCCCAGAGGACCACGCAGCGCCCCAGGCCGCCCCACCCAGGCGCCGGACCCGACCCCCCGACCAACGGAGCCCCCACCACCCCCGGCCAGGCACCGGAGGCCCCGACCCCCACCCCGGCCCACGGCAGAAGGGCAAGGAGCAGCGACGACCATGCCCCCCCCACCCCCTAAGTCACGGAGATAGCTATGGGAGACCAGAGAGACCGAATTCTTTCAAAGTTACTTGAACTTTGGGCTGACATTTTTTCCAAGCTGATATGATCAAGCAGCAGATTTCTGTGTTGACTTATATTTATATTTTTTTTGCTTTTCCAATTTATTAAAATAGTTTTTTTAGCAATGTAAAGAGTTATGAAAATGATAGAGCCTAATCCTCCTTCTACATCGATGGCACTCATGTCACCAAGCACACAAAGTGACGGTGAAGCTGTGATTGAAACCTTAAGCCAGACTGATAGATCGGCACATACCTGCTGCCAGAGAGCCTGGACAGGCGTGCAGAACCATAGTGCATGCATGTAATTGTCGGGTAGATTACTGTCACAGTGCTGAAAAATGTCTGAGTTACTGAGACCCATCTTGAACATCCTCTGTCCAGTGTAGTAAATTCTGTGAAGAGTTTTGAAATGGATTAGCTGCAGATTTGGACTTTTTGTCATTTTAAAGGTGTTTAGACAAAGTTCTGACCAAAAACTTTCATCTGTGTTGATGCTCAAATCCGCATCCCATTTTGTTGTCGGAAGTGAAATATTGTTATCTAAATTACATAAAAGTTTGTATATTTTGGAGAGAGTTTTATTCATTGAGAAATTGATCAGAGTGGTAACTACATCTGGTAGCTTTAAATCGTTGTCTCTGTATTTAAACTTTTTAGTAATAATTGATTTAAGTTGCTGATATTCCAAGAAGTTATATATTCCATGTTTGTCTTGAAGTTCCTGGGGAGTTATGAATCTTCTATCAATAATTATGTGCTCTAGTTGTTTTATGCCCCCTGCTTGCCAAGCTGGGAAGTGGATAATTTTTTTGTTTATGAGGATGTCTTGGTTGTTCCAGATGGGTGTCATTTTGCACGGTTGAATTGATGATTTTGATATTTTGAGAAATTCCCACCAGGCTGTTAAAGTGGCATTTATATTAATACTTTTGAAACAATCCTGTTTTTTAACTATTTGACTAATAAATGGAAGATCTGACAGGTTGATCTTTCCACATAACGCCTGTTCCAAGTCTAACCATGAGTTGGTTTCTGGATTATTTTTTAACCGTTTTAAGATGTATTGTAATCTATTTGCAAGAAAGTAATTGTGGAAGTTAGGTAATTCTAATCCTCCACAGCTTTTTGCAGATTTTAAAGTTTTTAGACTAATTCTTCCAAGTTTATTGTTCCATAGAAAGCTTGATATGGATGAGTCTAATGTTTTGAACCATTTTAATGGCGGTTGTGTGGGAATCATTGAGAAGAGATAATTAACTTTGGGTAAGATTTTCATTTTAACCGTGGCTACCTTGCCCATAAGGGACAAAGGCAGGTTGGTCCAGCGTGTTAGATCGTCCTGTATGTTTTTCAGTAATGGGGTGTAGTTTAGCTGCACCAGTTCTGATATTTTGGGGGAAAAATAAATACCTAGATATTTTATATTGCCTGATTTAACTGGTATTGTGAGTCCTTGCTCCGCATTACTGTTCAGTGGTAATAAAACAGATTTATTCCAATTAATGGAATAGTCTGATATAGAAGAAAATTCATTAATGATTGTTGCCGTTTCATTTACAGAATGTATATTACTTAAAAACAGTAATATGTCATCTGCATAGAGACTAATTTTATGATGGCTGTGTTTGGTTTTAATTCCTTTAATACTCTCATTCTGTCTTATTGCTGCAGCTAGAGGCTCGATAAATATTGCAAAAAGAGAGGGGGAGAGTGGGCAACCCTGTCTAGTTCCTCTTCCAAGAAAAAACCTGTTGGAAGTCTGTTTATTAGTTCTAACTGATGCATTGGGGTTGTGATATAATATTTTGATCCAATTGATGAATGATTCTCCAAACCCAAACTTATGGAGGGCAGCAATGAGGAACTTCCAATTTACTCTATCAAAGGCTTTTTCAGCATCCAGTGATAGTATAGTCATTTCCTGGTTTTTGATGGTGGCAAAGTCTATTATGTTAACGAGTCTGCGGACATTGTCATCCGAGTGTCTGCCTTTGATTAATCCAGTTTGATCAAAGTCAATTATGTGAGGAGTGACTTTTTCTATTCTCTGTGCTAGTGCTTTGCAGATAATTTTTACATCTGCATTAATTAAAGAAATGGGGCGATAGCTTGAAGGACTCGTGGGGTCTTTGTTTGGTTTTAGAAGAAGGATAATGTTGGCAGAGTTCATGTTAGGTGGTAGAGATTGGCTTTCATTGATAAATTTTACCGTTTTATAAAACGTTGGTGCCAGTTGTTCCCAGAATTCCTTATAAAACTCTGCAGGAAAGCCGTCAGGCCCTGGTGCTTTACCATTAGGCATAAGTAACAGAGCTTCATGAAGCTCAGACAACGAGAGCGGAGAGTCTAAATTTGTGATTTGATCTTCGTTTAACTTGGGCAGGTTTATATTGTTGAGAAATGAGTTGATGCTTTGTTCTGATGGATTGATCTGTGGAGTGTATAAGTTTTGATAAAAGTCTTTAAACGCATTATTAATTTTTACCGGGTCATGGGTGACATTCCCTGTTTGGTCCATAATCGAAGTGATTGTTGATTTTTCTTTATTAATTTTAAGCTGATTAGCTAGAAATTTGCCAGATTTATTTGAGTTTTCATATCTTTCCAGTCGAAGCCTTTGTATCTGGAATTGTGTTTGTTTATTGATGATGTCATTTAACTGCAGCTTTAAATTTTTCAGGTCGCCCAGTATGTGTTCCTGTGCAGAAGCAGCATAAGCAGTCTCCAGAGTTTTTATTTTATTTCCTAATTCTAATAAATCTGCTTTCTCCTTGCGTTTTTTATGCGTTGAATAAGAGATAATTTTCCCTCTCATGACTGCTTTTGCTGCTTCCCAAAGAATACTTGGTGATATTTCAGAAGTATCGTTGAATTCTAAGAAGGTTGCCCACTCTTTTTTAAAGAATTCAATAAATTCCTGGTCTTTTAACAGAGACGTATTAAACCTCCAGGTTGAACCCGAGGGTCTGGGTACTTCCCTTGAAATAGTAACAGAAACTGGTGCATGGTCACTGATAATAATTGGATGAATGTTGGAACTTTTAATTTCTTTCAAAAGGGAGTTACTGACTAATAAATAATCTAAACGAGATTGTGAATGGTGAACTGGAGAAAAAAAGGTGAACCCCTTAGTGCTTGGATGACATGAGCGCCAAGCGTCGCAGAGACCCAGATCATTCATGTACTGCTTTAGAATACTTGCAGACTGCCATGTACGCTGGTTTGCTGCTGTGCTGAGTCTGTCAAGTTCAGGGTCCAAAACAAGGTTGACGTCTCTTCCTATAATGATTGTGGAGTCAGAGTGAGCTGAGAGTGAGGTGAAGAATCTGTGAAAGAAGGAAGAGTCGTCAACATTAGGACCGTATACACTCGCTATACAAAAGTCCTTGTTCTGAATGGATATATTAATGATTACAAATCTGCCTTCTGGGTCAGTAACTGTATCCTTATGAGTAAATGTAACATTTTTATTAATCAAAACTGCAACCCCTCTTTGTTTGGAGTTGAAACTGGCAGAATACATAGCTGGATACTGGGAACAGCACAGGAGATGACCAGCTGATAAAGATAAATGGGTTTCCTGCAGTAAAGCTATATCTGCTTTAAGATCATCCAGGTGATTTACACTTTCAATCTCTTTGGCCCAGAACCAAGTCCACGCACATTCCAGCTAACGATGTTAAGACTGTTCATAGCTGTTCTAACCGGGAGAGTGCAAGGCTAAATAGTGCGTGTGCCCGTCCGTGTGCGCGTGCCCGCTGTGCGTACCTGCTACACTGACAAGCGCTGTGCGTTGTGGGTGAACGTTTCTTGGCTGTGAGCTGCATGTTGCGTGCGTCCTGTGTGAGCCTAAGTAAGGTTTTTGCAGTTTATCAACGTGTGTGTGCGGGCAGGGCTGGCCCTGGTCTTCTGGGGGCCCTAAGCGAAATTTAATTTGTGGGCCCTCTAACTGATCAGCAGCACCAAAAAAACACAACTGTTGTTGTAACATAAATGAGATATCTCTATTAATACATTTGTGAATTATTGTTGCTGCCGAAGAATTGAATACAGTATATTGCCTGCATGTTGGATGCACATTTAGTGGTGCCAAACAAATTTTAAATGCAAAGAATGACAAATGTATATAGATATATAAATATATATTTTTTAATGTAACATTAGGCACTCAACAAATGACATTCACAAAACTCCAACTTTTAAAAACAGCAACTTAACAGACAATCAAATAACGATAAAACAATCCAACATAAAGAACAC
Source organism: Oryzias latipes (assembly GCF_053564925.1). NCBI lineage: Eukaryota > Metazoa > Chordata > Actinopteri > Beloniformes > Adrianichthyidae > Oryzias > Oryzias latipes. Next base: position 11,440,082 of record NC_136253.1, on the reverse strand, counting down.
AACAGCTCAATGAGGGGGATTTTGGAAAGTCAGATTCTTTCTCAGTCTGAAAAGGACCTCTCTGCACCAAATCCATTCTTTCTGGATCAGAGAGTGTGGTTGGTCATTCAGCTGGACCAACTGGATTGGAGGTACTGGTAGGTGGAATTTTGGATCAAGTCGGCTCAACTTCCATACACGCCTCTCTTGGAGCCTCTGGAACATGAGATACAGAACTTCAATAAAAGCAAACAGTGAAAAGTCAAACAGTCAAATGTTTCCCTTTCAACAGTAGAAGTGGTGACAGGAGTTTCTTCTGCAGCTAAAAAACAAGAATTATTATTATAGAATAATCACTGATAAAGCTAATAAAACATCTATAGCTGAATATTATTAATGGCTCATTTAAAATCTGTGTGCAGGTTTTTCACAATTTCATGATCTTTTTATACATTAATGAGAGATTTATTGTTTGATTATTTGCATGAGGTGATATTTATTAATTTAATTATGAAGAACTTGGGACTCCATTCTCTTCAGCTGCTGTTTATAAATATAGGGGGTTATGCAGACACTGTTTTTTTTATTACTTTACATGCTATAAAATTACCTGAGATTACATATAGTGATGACAAGAACATCTTGGGATGTGGATGCTGCACCTCCTCCAATACGTTTTGAGAGCAGAAGAAACTGTCGGCTGAAACGGAACTGTGCAAAACCTCCTCATTATGTAGAATCAAAACTGCAAAATACAAATAAGAAATTAATGTACCCATTTATAAATAATAAATGTGAAAACTAATTTGAGCATAAATGAAAATATAAGCATTTATACACGTCTTTATCTATTATTTTACGTTCATGATTTTAAAATTAGTACATTTATTTTGTTTATCATTTATAAATGGGAACCTTTATTTCCTGTTTGTATTTGGCAGTTTTGATTCTCCATATTTCATGCCAATGCAAGATTTTAAGACACATTCAATGTTGAAAAAGTAAGTCAGACTACCTGACCTGCTATAATAAACAGCAGTTTTTTTAATGACATAAACACAATTAAACATAAAACAATTAACCAATACGATTATAACATGAGTTAAAACATTTTTCAGCCACCATACCATAATCATTACTTTTGTCTGCTATTAGCCGTTTTGGAAGGTCATGGCCGACCTCATGATCTTGGAAACTTGGATATCAGAATTATTTTCGAGTTTTCCATTGGAAATGACGGGATTGTTTATGTGCAATCTTCACCTCGGATCGATTAGTATTTGACGTAAATTGCTCAGCTGCACCGAAAGGCAGGATAATGCATAAATACGGCTCCAACATCCTCCAAACTTACCTTATGATTGATGTTGAAGTTCTTCATCTTTTTTCAGCTCCTATTGATGGATAAAGTCTCTTTGGTAAGAAGTTCTCTCTGATCAGTGTGATAAAATGTGCTCGTTTTTTTCTTTTTCCCAACTTTATTGAAACAAAATGCACTCGTAAATGCACACTGTGTATGGCTCAGATGGAATGATGTTGACCAATCGTTGCTAAGAGGGGCGTGACGCCCTTATTTGGGTTGCCAGATTGGTTCAGGTGTGTTGAAAGGGGGGATCACAAAAGTGCAGGCAAGTTTCTTTTGCACAACACTCAAAGACCACGTTGGTACGGAAATTCTATCAAATGGGTTGCCAGATTTGGGTCTTTCTTTATTTCATTTTTTTCGCCACTTCGGGGCTCTGGTGATGACGGGGGCCCTACGCGGCTGTGTAATTCGCGTATAGGGAGGGCCGGCCATGTGTGCGGGATCACGTGTGCATGCTCTTATGCGCGCTAGTATGCGCGCGCGCCCGTTCCGTGCATAAATAAATACTCACCGTGGTTGCGTTGACTTTACCTGATTCACATATGAGGAAATGGGAAGGGGGGGGGGGGGGGGGGGACAAGAGAAAAGAGAGAGGAAAAGAGAACAAAAAACCAAAAAAACGAAACAACAACAGAAACATGAATGTGAGAGAAAGAAAAAACAGTTTTCCTGAGAGGTGTGGATTATTGATGATCCGATTATTTCCTATTCAATTAAATAAGTTTGCTGGTTTCTTCTGGGCGGCGCAGATGTCAGTGCGCCTCTGAAAGCCTTCAGCACAGCCAGGGTGTTACCTCTGGGTCCCGGAACAGCTTGCCGTTCACAAAAAGTTTATCAACGGCAACCACCGCACGGGCTCCAGCAGACAGGTGCTTCCTCCTCAGCGGGAAGAAGATTTTCCGCCGGCGGAGGATCTCGCCTGGAAACTGATCATTCACGCTGTAATGTGTGCCTTTCAGCTCTCGCCCTCTGCTTTTTACCTGCACCTTTTGTTTATAATGTTCAAATTTAGCAACAATAGGACGGGGACGCTGATTGTCCGGCCTTTTTCCTCCGAGCCGGTGAACCCTGTGAAAGGACATCTTCTGGACTTCTTCCTTGGGGAGCTTCAGGTGGACCTCTATAAAGGACTTAACAATGTTCTCTGGGTCTTCCCCTGCCTCTTCTGGAATCCCTGCGAACACTAGATTGTCCCTCATGCTCCTCGCCTGAAGATCCAGGAGGGTTTCTTTGATGGATCGGTTTTCCTCAGAGAGACGGGCGGTGTCGTTGCCCAGGGTCTTCACGGTCTCTCTGAGGGCCTGGTTCTCCACTGCGAGCTCCTGCACCTGCTGTTGGCTGAACTCCAGAGACTCTCGCAGACCTTGGAATTCCTTATGGAGGATCTCCAGCAGATTTAAACGGCAATCAAGGCTGGAGAGCTTTTTATCAATTGAATCCAGGATATCACTCATGTTGCTGCCTGGGGAGGAGGCAGCCCCCGGGGAGTCTTCGGGGCGGCCTCGTTTGGTGGACGGAGTGGCGGTGTTGGATTTCTTCATGACGCAGGTATTGAAACACTTGTCGATGTAATTCTCCAGATCCTCCAGGTCGTCCAGGCTGACAAATGCTTGATAAACTTTTTCAGATTTTTATTTTTTAATTTATTGGATTATTTAAATATGGCGGTGTAATGAAATAAATCAAAAATTTTTGTTCACAACTTACGCGCCGCCAAGTAAACTCACCACACTCCTCCTGTCGGCTCTCGCGATACTACAGCATCACGTCCGAATCACGTCTGATTCTGATTCTGATTCTGAACTTTTTCACGACACCTGCTTTCCTTCCGATCATGGATTGTGCACCTTCTGTAGCCAGGTTGACAGCACGGGACCACCCCAACTCTGTCCAGTGCAGCAGCGACAGAGCCGAAAATGTCTGCGGCTGTTGTTGTGTCCATCATAGGCACCATCTCAAGAAACTCTTCAGTAACAGTCAATCTCTCATCAACTACACGAACAAATATGGCCAGTTGAGCAACATCTGTGATGTCAGTGCTCTCATCAAGCGGGGAGGATGTTAGCTCAGAGTAAGTCCAGGTTCTGTCGAGTCGTGATTCACGCAGGCGGTAATGATGCCCGACGGAGACAGTCAGAGGTGGTTAAGTTAAATGTAGCTTCGGTGTATAAACTGGCTAAGACGATGTCTGTCACTGTAATTTTCTCTGGTCCCCTGCCGAACTTAGTCAGTGATGAAATGTACAGCCGCTTTTCTTCATTTAACCGCTGCCCAGAAAACGGCGTTGGTTTTGTGGATAGTTGGAGCGCGTTTTGGGGGAAGCCCGGTCTCATGCGGAGAGACGGCCTCCATCCTACTTGGGATGGTGCCGCTCTTCTTTCTAGAAACATTTCTGCTAGCCTTAGTCTGTCAACCTGACAATCCAGAGACGAGACCCGGGCGCAGAGCAGCAGTGTAAAATGCTCCTCTGAGCCTCCCTTAGGGTTAGTGCTGGTGCAAAATCCATGCAGGGAAAGTCAAGCAGGCCCTAGCTTTAGCTCATGTACTGAAAGACAAGTAAAAGGAGCGCGTCATAAAAATCCTTAAAGTGACAGACAGCAGTTCTCACAAGCAGAATTATGATGTCATTAAATGTGGTTTATTAAACATTCGATCCATTCATTTCCTCTAAGTCCCTCTTACTCAATGAGTTAATCACTGATAACAACCTTAGTCTTCTAGCCCTTAACAGAAACTTGGCTCCAACAGGATGTTTATGTTAGATTGATTGAAGCAACCCCCCCCCCCCACGCACACACACACACACACTGATGCTAACTATCAGAAATCCACAATTTCAGGGAAAGGAGGTGGTTTGGCAGTAATATCACAGTCTAGCTTACTTTTCACCCCTAAAGTTAAAAATGCTTATAATTTATTTGAAAGCATCATATTGTTTATAAATCACCCAAACAGGAAAACTCGCAAACCTGTTTTATTCATAATTATTTATCGCCCCCCCCCCCCCCCCCCCCCACCCCACCCCCACCCCCAGCCCATATTCAGAGTTTCAAACTGAGTTTTCCGACTTCTTATCGACTATTGTCTTAGATCCTGATCAAACTATAATAATAGGGGATTTTAATATTCATGTTGATGACCCCAGTGACTGTCTAGGAAATGCTTTTGCAGCTTTATTAGATGATGTTGGTTTCACCCATAGTGTGAATGAACCCACTCACTATCATAAGCACACCCTGGACCTTGTTTTAACCCATGGTATAGAGATCAGCCAGCTGAGTGTCATTCCTCTTAACCCCATCATTTCTGATCACTTTATGATTACCCTCCAGTTTACACTGGAACATCCTTCTGCCCCAGTGAATAAGAAACAGCCTAGAAGAACCTTAACTGACGTTCGTGTCTGAGTTTAAACACACAGTTCAGCCAGTACTTAGTGATATTCTGAGAAAATACTCTGAGACCAGCTCCCATAGCGTCAGTCCTAGTATAAATGACCACTTTGTTAATGATGCCTTACAAGCCCTCAGGAGTACACTCGATGTTGTTGCCCCCCTGAAACCTAAGTTCGTTAGACAAAACCGAGTAGCACCATGGTTTAACGCTGAAACACGTTCTCTTAAACAAGAAACCTGTAAGTTGGAAAGAGAATGGCCCCACTCCGGTTCAGAGCAGTCTCTGAATACCTGGAAACATAGCCTATTAAATTATAAAAAAGCTCTGCGTAGAGCTAGAAGCCAGTACTATTCAACCTTAATATCAGAGAATGAAAATAATCCAAGATTTCTTTTTAGCACTATTGCTAAATTAACTCGCAGTTGGAGCTCAGTAGAACAACATTGTCATGGGGCATCTGTCAGACTCCTCCCCCTCCAGCTCCCCTTCACTCTGCTCCTGATTTCCACCAGCTGTCGTCACTCAGCTCATCAACCTCCTCTGCTCTTAAGGAGACTCAACTCAATCATTCGACGCCAGTTCGTTACCCCTTATGGTGACTATGCCTGGTCTGGTCTGGTCTGGTCTGGTCTGGTCTGGTCTGGTCTGGTCTGGTCTGGTCTGGTCTATGTTCATGTTCATCAAACTTTTATCAAACTTTTATTTCAGACTCAGGTGGTCCATAGGAAGAAAAGAGAATAAAATAAAACATAAGATACAAATACAGTATTTATAATAAAAAGTAAAAAGATATAACTTAAAAAGAGTATAATCGCTGTATCCAGTGTTTCCTTAGGGCAGAAGTGTAGCGGCATGAGCTTCTTTTGGGATCAGTCAGAGACATGATAATTGAGTTCTTAGATTTGTCCAGGCGTTCCATGAGGCTGTATGTAAGCTTACGCAGTAGAGCTTCACAGGTGGGGATGTGAGCGTCCACAAACAGCTGACTGGCTCTGTACCACCTGGGCACCTGTAGCAGAAGCCTAAAAGCATCATTATAGGCCACTAAGAATTTGTGGAATGTCCCACGTCCATAGTTCCACCAAAGAGGGGCCGTATACAGAGGAGTTGTTCATGTTAAATCAAGTCAAGTTTTGTCTTGTATTAATTCTGCTGTCCAACCTCAGGAGAATCATCCCACGAGTGACGCCAGTTGGATCATCCATCAAGCTCTCTGAGAACTAGAAGATCTCTTGGCTCATGCTGACCGCGCTGAACACCTCCAGCCACGCCACAGCCAAGCGCTCCAGCCACGCCACAGCCAAGCGCTCCAGCCACGCCACAGCCAAACGCTCCAGCCACGCCACAAGCCTCTGTCCTGTTCAGACCTCCGCCACCACAAAATTCAAAATTTCCTGGAAAGAAATAAATCATTTCTTACCCGCCACTTACCTGTTGTATTTCTGGGTTCCAGCGCCTGGGTTCGCCACTCTCCGAGATTCATGACAGAACGAACTGGCCCTACTCCGGACCCAGCTGACCCAGACGGACTACGCTTTGCGGTAAATCAACAAGGCATCGCCCTGGGTCGTCAAGCCGCCGCCCTGTCTCAAATAGCGTCCGTCCAACAGGAACTTTTTCAACACCTAGACAGCTTAACACAAACATTAATGGATGTTACAGGGCAAATGGCTACCCCTGTAACTACAGCTACGCTTCCTGCTTCTAGCAACGTCTCCACATCCGCTTCCGCCTCGACTCCGGAAAATTTCCGTCTACAACCAGAGCCGTTCTTCGGCGAAATCGAAACATGTGGCGGTTTTCTGCTTCAGTGCCGTCTTCTGTTCCAACAAGCTCCAAGGTATTACCACTCTGATCATAGCAAGATAACACTAATAATCAACTCTCTCCGTAACAAAGCATTACAATGGGCCCAGGCGTTCTTGGCGGTCAACCCGATTTCCCATCTGACCTTCGAACACTTCATCAATGAATTCCAGCTGGTTTTTGATCAGACGAGGAGACAGGAGGAAGCCACTCGTAAACTCTTGGCCCTCAAGCAACGTAACCGGTCTGTCAGTGACCATATCATTGACTTTAGGATCCTAGCAGTGGAAGCAGGATGGTTGGATCCTGCGTTGCGAGGGGTATTTTACCAATCCCTGAGCGAAACTATTAAGGACCACCTATGTACCCAACCAGAGACTTGCACGTTTGAGGAGCTCGTCACCGCAGCTCTCCGTTCAGACACCCGTCTTAGGGAGCGACAACAGGAAAGGACTTCTCAGCCTTGCAAAAACCCAGTTAAGACATCTCAAGGTACGGCACAGCATCATTATTCTATCTCATCACCTGAGCTCTCTTACAGTCATCCGGACGAACCCATGCAGATTGGGCACTCCAAACTCTCTGCGGATGAACGGCAGAGACGTCGGGTTGAAGGTGCGTGCTTTTATTGTGGAGAACCAGGTCACCTAGTAAATCAATGCAATTTACGTCCAAACTCCAAAACTTCCCCACTAGAAGACAGGCCGCGGGCGGGTGACTCCACTTCAAAAAACTTTCTCTTCATTCCTGTCAAGCTTTGCCATGCATCCGAAATCATTGAACTACAAGCCCTAATCGACTCTGGAGCCGAACAGAGCTTCATTGACCATAGCATCATCTCCCGTCTGTCTCTACCCACCGAAAAACTCCAAGCCCCTGTTAAAGCTGCTGGGTTAGGGGGTCAACATCTGTCCGTTATCACGCATTGTACTGAACCTGTTCTGCTCATTTCTTCCGGCAATCACAGAGAATTCACCCGGTTTTTTTTTTCACCCACTCTCCGCAGAATCCTATAGTGTTGGGGTTTTCCTGGTTACAGCGCCACAACCCGCAGTTTGACTGGGTTCGGCATCGCCTCACTAATTGGAGTGAATTTTGTCTCGCTAAGTGTTTACAGTCAGCCGTTCCGTCCGTTAAAATATCCACCTCCAACACTCCTGAAATTATCGACCTTTCTAACGTGCCTGAATGCTACCATGATTTACGTTCTGTCTTTAGTAAATCTAAAGCCAGCTCGCTGCCTCCCCACAGGCCGTATGATTGTTCCATCAACCTATTGGATGGAGCTTCTCTTCCTAAGGGAAGGTTATTCAATCTCTCCGGTCCCGAGAAAGCAGCTATGGAGAGTTACATCCATGAAGCACTTTCTTCGGGACACATTCGCCCCTCGTCTTCTCTGGCTGGCGCCGGTTTTTTCTTTGTCCAAAAGAGAGACAAAACCCTGAGACCCTGTATTGACTACCGCGAACTCAACCAAATAACGATTAAAGACAAATACACTCTTCCGCTTATTACCTCCGTTTTTGACTCCATTCAGGAAGCTCGCATATTCTCCAAACTTGACCTACGTAATGCTTACCATCTTGTTCGGGTCAAGGAAGGAGATGAATGGAAGACCGCATTTAAAACTTCCCTTGGTCACTATGAATACTTGGTCATGCCATTTGGTCTTACTAATGCCCCCGCTGTTTTTCAGCGTCTGGTCAACGACGTCCTCAGAGACTTCATCAACCGTTTCGTATTTGTGTACCTCGACGATATTCTCATTTATTCCAGAGACCCCATTCAACATCAAAATCAGGTTCGTCAGGTGCTTCAACGTTTGTCCGAGAATCAGCTGTTTGTCAAAGCCGAGAAGTGTCAATTTCACACTTTTATTATCCCTTTTCTCTGTTATATTTTTGAGGCTGGTTGCATACGTCCCGAACCTGCCAAGATCGAGGCCGTCTCCCAGTGGGAACCTCCTACTTCCCGTAAAAAGTTGCAACAGTTTCTTGGTTTCGCTAACTTTTACCGTCGTTTTATTAGGAACTATAGTGCTATTGCTGCCCCACTCACCCAGCTTACATCCACCACTAGGTCCTACCAATGGAACACCACAGCCCAAAAAGCCTTCGACACCCTCAAAAGGCTCTTCGTGACAGCTCCCATTCTTATCCAACCTGATCCTATGAGACAATTTGTGGTCGAGGTTGATGCTTCCGACACTGGTGTTGGGGCCGTTCTCTCTCAAAGAGAAGAGAAGTCTGGCAAGCTCAAGCCTTGTGCATTCTTTTCAAAAAAACTCATCTGCCGAGCGGAATTACGATGTGGGGAATCGAGAACTTCTTGCAATTAAATTGGCTATAGAAGAGTGGCGTCACTGGCTGGAGGGAGCAGTTCAACCCTTCATCGTCTGGACAGACCACAAAAATCTTGCATACCTTCGTTCCGCAAAAAGGCTCAACTCACGCCAAGCACGCTGGTGTCTATTCTTCGACCGCTTCAATTTTTCCATAACCTACAGGCCAGGCAGTCGCAACGCCAAACCTGATGCTCTATCCTGGAAATACTGCGCTTCTGACAATCTAGACACCAACTCGAACAACATCATCCCGGACTCCTGCATTATTGGTAATCTCACTTGGGACATCGAGACCAAGGTGATGCAGGCCCAAGGTGAGGAACCAAACCACCCTGATCCTCCCAATGGTACTCTGTATGTCCCTCTTTCTCTAAGATCTGAAGCCATAACCTGGGCACACGCTTCACGCATCGCCTGTCACGGTGGCATAGCCAGAACCCTCAGTCTTCTCCGCAGGCGCTTCTTCTGGCTGGCCATGGGCAAGGATGTCAAGGAGTATGTAGCCGCCTGTCCCACCTGCGCTCGCTCCAAATCATCAAATTCTCCGCCTTCTGGACTGCTCCATCCTCTGTCAACTCCCTGCCGCCCTTGGTCCCATATTGCTGTGGACTTCGTTACCGGTCTGCCTCTCTCCCAGGGTAACTCCGTCATACTCACCGTTATTGACAGATTCTCCAAGTTTGTTCATTTCATCCCTCTACCACGGTTACCCACTGCCTCTGAGACCGCCGATGTCCTGGTCCAGAATGTTTTTCGTCACCACGGCATCCCAGCTGACAGTATCAGACCGTGGGCCCCAGTTTGTGTCACAAGTCTGGAAGACCTTCTGTTCAGCCTTGGGTGCCAGGGTCAGCCTCACCTCTGGATACCACCCTCAGTCAAATGGTCAAGCGAAGCGGGTCAACCAAGAGCTGGAGACTTCTCTCCGTTGCCTGGCAGATAGGAATTCCACTGACTGGTCCAAGTATCTGGTGTGGGTCGAGTATGCACACAATACGCATCCCTCTTCTGCTACAGGTCTGTCTCCGTTTGAGGCCGCCCTCGGGTACCCACCACCACTGTTCCCCTCGCAAGAACTGGACTTGGCAGTACCCTCGGTTCAGGACCATCTGCGCATGGGGCATCTGTCAGACTCCTCTCCCTCCAGCTCCCCTCCACTCTGCTCCTGATTTCCACCAGCTGTCGTCACTCAGCTCATTAACCTCGTCTGCTCTTAAGGAGACTCAACTCAATCATTCGACGCCAGTTCGTTACCCCTTATGGTGACTATGCCTGGTCTAGTCTTGTTCATGTTCATGTTCATGTTAAATCAAGTCAAGTTTTGCCTTGTATTAATTCTGCTGTCCAACCTCAGGAGAATCATCCCACGAGTGACGCCAGTTGGATCATCCATCAAGCTCTCTGAGAACTAGAAGATCTCTTGGCTCATGCTGACCGCGCTGAACACCTCCAGCCACGCCACAGCCAAGCGCTCCAGCCACACCACAGCCAAACGCTCCAGCCACGCCACAAGCCTCTGTCCTGTTCAGACCTCCGCCACCACAAAATTCAAAATTTCCTGGAAAGAAATAAATCATTTCTTACCCACCACTTACCTGTTGTATTTCTGGGTTCCAGCGCCTGGGTTCGCCACTCTCTGAGATTCATGACACACATGTTCCTGTTTCTCTCAGCTCTGATGATTTTCTTACATTTTTCTATAGCAAAATCTCAAATATTAGACATAAGTTAAATCAAGTTATTCCTACTATCAGCCCAGAACAGGCTGAAGCGGTAGAAGTGGAGGCATCCATAGAAACCTCTGTAACATTAGACTGCTTCACTGCTGTGGATCAAGCGGAAATAACATCAATTATTACGTCCTCCAAATCCTCAACTTGTCTGTTAGACCCAATTCCCACTAGACTTTTTAAAGAAACTTTTCTCTTAATTAATGATTCCATATTAACGATGATAAATACTTCTCTGGAAACGGGTTACGTGCCACAGTCTTTTAAATATGCAGTTGTTAAACCTCTTCTGAAAAAGCCCAGTTTGGATCCTAGCATCTTGGCCAACTATAGACCGATATCAAACCTGCCCTTTATTTCTAAAATCCTAGAGTTGTAGTAAAGCAGCTTTACTGCCACCTACAGGACAACAGCCACTTTGAAGACTTTCAGTCTGGGTTTTAGACCCCACCACAGTACGGAAACTGCACTAGTTAGAGTCTTTAATGACTTGTTATTGGCCTCAGAAAAGGGACTACTTTCTATTCTGGTCCTGTTAGACCTCAGTGCAGCCTTTGACACTATCGACCACAGTATTTTACTCCATAGACTAGAGCAGGACATAGGGATCAGAGGATCTGCTCTCCAGTGGTTTAAATCCTATCTGTCCAATAGGTATCAGTTCGTTAATGTAAATAGCCATTCTTCTCAGTGCACTCGAGTCAACTATGGAGTCCCACAGGGCTCAGTCTTAGGACCGATCCTGTTTACGCTTTATATGCTACCCTTAGGAAACATAATCAGGAAACACAGCATTAATTTTCATTGTTATGCCGACGATACGCAGTTGTATTTATCCATGAAACCTGACCAGAATGACAATATAGAGAAACTGAACGCCTGCATCAGTGACATCAAGACCTGGATGACAATTAATTACCTCCTCTTGAACCCAGAAAAAAACTGAGGTCATTATACTAGATCCTAAAAACCTCAGAGATGCTCTGTCTGCTCAGACAGTCTCCCTGGATGGCATAAGTATAGCCTCCAATTCCACAGTTAGAAACCTTGGGGTTTTATTTGGCCAGGATTTATCGTTTAAGGCTCACACATCTCAGGCGTGTAGAACTGCCTTTTTTCACCTGCGGAATATTGCTAAGATCAGAAATATACTTTCTAAGAGTGATGCTGAAAAACTCATCCATGCATTTGTTACGTCGAGGCTGGATTACTGTAACTCTTTGTCAGCAGCGTGTCCTAAGAGTTCTTTAAGAAGTCTCCAGCTTGTTCAGAACGCAGCAGCTAGATTGTTAGCTGGAACTAGCAGAAGAGATCACATCACTCCTGTGTTAGTGTCGCTCCATTGGCTCCCAGTTGATTCTAGAATCAAGTTCAAGATCCTCCTGTTAACCTTATACCCTATATTAAGGACCTCATAGTCCCTTACCATCCAATAAGAACACTTCGCTCGCAAAATGCAGGACTGCTTGTGGTTCCTAGATTAGTAAAAGTACGGTTGGAGGTAGAGCGTTTAGCCACCAAGCCCCTGTTTTATGGAATAAGCTCCCAGCTCATATAAGAGAGGCCGATTCAGTTTCTACATTCAAAGTTAGACTGAAAACATTCCTCTTTGGACAGGCTTATTGTCAGACTAGTTAGTATTCAGAGATTCTTTAACTTAATGTTAATGTCTCCTAGGAGAGGGAAAGCAAGAAAGAAAGAAAAACAACAAAAATGTCTACCTGGGTCCTAGATCATCACCATCAGCCTGATCACCATCAGTTCTCTAAAACCTACAGCCACACCACAACTCCAAGCCACGCATGTACTCCAAGCCACGCCACAACTCCAATCCACGTCGACTTACCTCAAGCCCCGCTTCCTTTCCACGCCAAAACCACAAATCCACTCCACATCATTGGCCCCCACCACTTGGCCGGAATCATCACTCCGTCAGGGTAATCACATCAAGACTCCTCCACTGGTCCTCGTACAGAACAATAAATCCTCTTATTCTCCATCTTACTCTCCTGTGCTCTTTGTGGGTTCCAGCGTCTGGGTCTGCTCTGCCTAAGCTGATCATGACACTATGTTTCAAATTGACTTAAAGACTTACTGTGCCTACCATCCTCAGAGTGCTGGGTTGGTACAAAAAATGAATGGCACAATTAAAAATAGGCTGAAGAAATGTATTGATGAAACTGGAAGGCCATGGACTCAGTGCCCTCTCTTGGGAGGAGCCCACCTTTCTTAGCGTCTTCCCAGCATCAGCATGAGAACTATGTGTTATCTGTGTCAAGACCGGAATCGAAGGGTGCTCTGTGTCAGACTGCGAAAAGATGGACATGTTGCGATTAACGTTTTCTGGTAGCGCTGCAGCTGTGTTTTATCTGTGTTTCCCCTCCTTAGCGCTCAGCGTATATTTAAGTTAAGGAAACCCAAGAAACTTAATAAAAGAGGAGGCGACAGAATTGCGCCAGAACGGAGAGAGATAGTTGCTGGGTATTATCTCTGATCATTCTCCTCATGAAAAGCTGCCTTTCTTGCCTGTCTTTTGACTTTCTTTCCCTAAGTTGTTATTCTGATGTAGCAAATTCCTTTAGCCCAACAATTTCTTTTAAAACTTTTCTTTAAAAAAGAATGTGTAAACACTGAATAAGCACTTACTCTCCTGGAATCCTAAAATTTTCAGCGTTCTTGTTTGAAAAAATGTTGCTGATTCAGGAGAATCCTGCTTTTAAATTTGGTGTTGCTCACTTTAATAAAACATATATTTCGGGCTAAAGCAAACATATAATTACTTACAACCGTACAAAGTATACATTTAACCACTATATTATAAGTGTTATCTGGTGAAGGCACACAAGTCCAAAAATTCTACACAGCCCCTGAATGCACCTGCTGCTTTGAAGTACCGGTATGTTAAATCTGCCCAATAAGGTCAGAATTAAATGTTTGAACCAACTCTGGGATGAATGTTTGTGGTACAGAGGTGGGAGGAGGACACTTAGAAGTCATGGTTGTGAGTTTGAGTCCTCTGTCACATGATGAGCAATGCCTCACCTGTCAAAGTGGCTAGAAAACTAACGGACAAATTGAATTTTTACTGGATTTGGTGGGTGTTAATTTGGAGCCCTGACTGAAATACCTCCACACATGAGCCAAAATTAAATTTTTGAGTCATCGGCCAAGTTGGCTGGTAGACAAAAAGAAAAATGTTTGGGCCAAATTATATAAGTTTAGACAAAAATTATATCACTAATTTACTTTTTGAACTTTTTCCAGATTTTTTTTTTTTAATAAAATAAAATTTATTCGAAGTAATTTTTAAATGGTATGAACACGTCTTTGTTATCATCTAACTGTAAACTCAAATTCAAACATGCTGAGAAAGCAAGAACAGATTTTATAGAGATTTCCTAATTCAGCCTCCTTACACCTACTTCCTCCTTTACTGGCCACCTGGCGACCAACCCACCAATTTTTCCTCGCCAAAGGGGAAAAAATGCTCTCAACCAGTGAGTTTAATTCCTTTAAAACAACAGTTTGAAAACACAGACTCTAGACTCAGTTCTAGGTGGAGGAAGACCCAGGACACGCTGGAGGGATTACATCTCTCGGCTGATCAAGGAACGCCTTGGGGTCCTTCAATAGGAACTGGAGGAAGTGGTTAAGGCGAGGGAAAGTCCGGGCATCTTTGTTTAGAACGCTGCCCCTGCGACCCGGTCCTGGATGAGTGGAAGAAGATGAATGGATGGATAGACAAAAAATGTCTCAAATCCACATTCTAGAGATTTTTCATTTCTCTCTTTATTTCTGACTACAAACATTACTCCACAGAATATTAACAGTTAAAACTTTTATTTCAAAATGATCCAAAGAAGAGAAATCACTAAAAACAAGCATTTCACTTCTTTCAGGGACTATTTGAGTTTACAGAACTCTGCTGTAGCTCCAACAAAAAGACCAATCAACCCCAGTCCAGCATGGAGCGTCTGAGTGAATGTGGTCTGGACTCTGTGGAGGAGAGTCATGCTTTCAGAGATGCTGTAGAAGGACAGAACACCTGCTCTGTGATCCAGGTACACTCCTACTCTGGAGGGAACAGAAGCTGAGATGGAGGTTTTTATTCTGTTGTGGTAAAATGAAAAACTGTTTGGATAACAAACTAATGACCAAGATTTGTCATTAAAACCAAATCCACTTTCATTTCCACACATGCTGATGTTCTTGTATGTGACTGCTACACAAACATAGTCTCTCCACTCCACCTCCCAGTAACAACGTCCAGTCAGACTTTCTCTACTCAGAACCTGGAAATACTCAGTAAATCTGTTTGGATGATCAGAATAAGACTGAGGTTTTTTCATCAATGTCACCTTTCTGTTCTCCTCTGACATTAACAATCGTCTGTTTGCTGTGTTTGGATCCAGTGTGATTTGACATGAATATTTCAAGAAGTCAGCTCTGCTCTTTGGTTCTGGTTCTGGCAGTAAAACATCCACATGAGTGACTGTCAGTGAGATGTTTGTCCATTCCTCTCTCAGAATGTCCTGCAGTTTGTCTCTGAGCTCTGACACAGCTGCTGTCACATCCTCAAAGTATCTCAGAGGACGGACATTGATGCTGGATGAGTGTGTGGACTCACTGAGTGGTGGCAGTGAGGGGTAGTTGAGCAGAAACTGGCTGTGATCCTCTGTGAGTAAGAGCTGCTTCAGCTCAGCGTCTCTCCTCTTCAGCTCAGTGATCTCCTGCTCCAGCTCCTCCTGAAGATCTTTGACTCGACTCACTTCAGTTTGCTGCTGGGATCTGATCTGCTGCTTCACATCACAGCTTCTTTTCTGGATGAGACGGATCATCTCAGTGAAGATCTTCTCACTGTCCTTCACTGTTTGATCAGCAGAGTGATTGATGGCCTCCACCTCCTGTTGAAGCAGCTTCACCTCCTTCTCTCTGTCCTGGATTCTCTGCTGGATTTGTTGTTGACTCTCCTCCAGCTCTCTCTGCCTCTCAGTCCTTTCTGCTGCAGCTGAGACTGTGTCGTGGCCTCTATGTTCTTCCACAGAGCAGAGATAACAGAAACATTTCTGATCAGTGCGACAGAACATCTTCATCACCTCATCATGACGGGAGCAGATGTTCTCCTGCAGGTTCTTGGAGGGTTCCACCAGCTTGTGTTTCTTGAATGCAGCTGCATCCAAATGAGGCTGAAGGTGTTTCTCACAGTAAGAGGCCAGACAGATCAAACAGGACTTGATGGCTTTCAGTTTTCTTCCAGTGCAGACATCCCAGACCACATCTTCAGGTCCAGCATAGCAGAGATCAGCAGGAGGAGCTTGGAGTCCAGGCTTCTTCAGCTGATCCACTAAAGCTGCTAACATGGTGCTTTTCACCAGAACAGGCCTCGGTATGAAGGTCTTCCTGCACTGAGGACAGCTGTGGATTTTCGCCTCTTTATCCCAGAATCCTTGAATACACTTCATGCAGTAGCTGTGTCCACAGGGAATAGTCACCGGATCCTTCAGCAGATCCAGACAGATGGAACAGCAGAAGGTTTCTTGATCCAGATCATTCATGGTAATTTTACTTCACACTTCTGCAGTGAAGGTTTCCTCACAGCTTGTTTTCCATTCAAGACTTTGAACTTTCAAAGGTTTTATCATCAGGAGGAGGGATTTCAGGATCAGATTCCAGTCGGTGGTTTCCCAGAAGACTTTACTGCAACTCATAAACATTTAATGGCTTTACTCTCAAAAATCATAAAAGAGACAAAGTACAAAATTTTTCTTGGTTATTCACATATGTTATGTTTTGGCAACAACAGTTTGAAATTGGTTGGAAATTAACATCATCATTCTTTGTTAAATGTAAAAATCAATATTATAGTTAGAAAAAAATACTGTTTACTCTTTACATTTCCCTTTTTTATCCATTAAAAACTACATATAATGGATAGAAATCATAATTTTAATGTTAACATAAATTTAATATAATGTAATATCCATTTTAAAAATTGTAAAATGGCCATCTGTTAATTATAAAAATCATGTATACGTTTAAAGAATACTATATCAGTAAAGTAGACATAACACTGTTTCAAAAATCTTCATAGCACAAATTGATCAAGTATAAAAAGTTAACAATATGACAAAATTAGGTTTCTATCAGTTTTTGGAGCAAGTGAAGAAATATAATTAGAAATCTATCAATTTTACCATCTTCAGTAGTTATACATACATACATACATACATACATACATACATACATACATACATACATATATATATATATATATATATATATATATATATATATATATATATATATATATATATATATATATATATATATATATATATATATAGGCATTAGCGTTAAGGGTCTTGCCCAAGGACCCTCACTGGTTGATGTTAATTGCCCGTGCACCTTACCAACCGAGCTATATATATATATATATATATATATATATATATATATATATATATATATATATATATATATATATATATATATATTGTCATGATTAACTGCCTTAGCAGACCCAAGTGCTGGAACCCGGAAGGAGACTCGATAGGCACTGAGGTAAGTAGAAATAGGTTTAATTTGACTGCAGGAATAATATTGAGTCCCAGGTTCTTCTGTGAAGGCCAGAGGTGGGGGTTGGAGGGTCTTGGCGGCAACAACCGTATGATCCATGATGAAAGCCAGAGGGGCGATGGAGCGAGACGAGCGAGAGGTGGACAGCAACCAGAGGAGTATCTCATGAGGGCGAGATCCTGGAGTGGCACAAAGACAAGGTAATTAGTCGAGGGCAAAAAGGCATGGACAAGAATCTAGGGGAGGCCAGGAGATGCCCCGTAGGAGTACAACGAACTAGCGTCGATTACAGGTCCGTGGTCTCCTCAAGGGTCTGCCGGCTGACGAGGCTGACGAGGCGCAGCTGGAGGTACCAGGTGTAGCTGATGAGGGGGAGGAATCTGCCAGAGGCACCGTAACATATATATATATATATATATATATATATATATATATATATATATATATATATATATATATATATATATATATATATATATATATATATATATATATATATATATATATATATATATATATATATATATATATATATATATATATATATTTGGCGTTACACCATTTAGCAACGATTGGTAAACATAATCTGAGCCTGGCATGGTGTGCATTTACGAGCTCATTTTGTTTCAATAAAGTTGGGGACTTCCAAGCACTTCTTAATGACGCCTTAAGAGATTTCTTGAATGGTTTGTGTTTGTCAATCTAGATGACATTCTCATCTTCTCCCCATCAGTCACAGAGCACATCCAACACGTACGGCAAGTGTTACAGAGACTATTGGAGAACCGGTTGTTTGTGAAAGCTGCAATTCATTGTGGAGGTAGACGCATCTGACATTGGGGAAGGAGCCCTTCTGTCACAACGATCCATTGACACTTAAAAATTGCCCCCTGTGCGTTTTTCTCCCGGCGCCTGGCCCCTGCTGGGAGAAATTATGACGTGGGGGAGCTCAGGAGTTATTGGCTGTTAAGCTAGCTCTGGAACATTGGATACACTCAACAACTCGACCCCCGTCAGGCACGCTGGTCTTTGTTTTACACTTTTTTTAATTTTCTTTTGTCCAACAGACCAGGGTCCAAGGAACAGAAACCTGACGCCTTGTCCCATGAGTTTACTCCAGATACACCAACATTGCCGCAACCCAACCTTCCTTCATCCTGCACTCTTGCTGCTTTCTCTTGGGAGATAGAGACCAAGGTTTTGGAGGCCCAGCAACAACAACCAGATCCAGGTATAGGCCTTGCTAATCACCTTTTTGTGCCAGACTCTGTCCGCCCTCAGGTCATCCAGTGGGGACTTTTCTCTCGCCGTATCTGTCATCCTGGTGGGGCCCGCACCAGCTCCCTGCTGAGACGCAGATTCTGGTGGCCAACCTTGGAGAAGGACGTATGGTAGTATGTTGCTGCCTGCCCAACATGTGCCCGAAATAAGGCCTCACATCAACCCCCTGCTGGTCTCCTCCATCCTCTACCCATTCCTGGCCGCCCATGGTCTCGTATAGCTATGGATTTCGTCAGGCTTACCCTCTTCTCGAGGTAACACCACCATACTCACCATTGTGGATCATTTCTCCAAAGCTGTCCATTATGTGGCCCTTCTCAAACTACCCTCTGCTACTGACACTGCCAACCTCCTTGTCCATCACATTTTCCACCTTTACGGGTTTTCTGCTGACATTGTATCAGATAAAGGCCTTCATTCACCTCCCTAGTTTGGAAGGCTTTTTGTCGGCCCATCAGTACCACAGTCAGTCTCTCCTCAGGTTTCCACCCTCAGACCAATGGACAGGCCGTAGGCGCCAACCAGGATCTGGAGACAGCCCTGCGGTGTGTGGCTGAGGCAAGCCCTTCCTCCTGGAGTGATTACTTGGACTGGGTTGAGTATGCCCATAACTCCCTCACCAGCTCTGTTACGGGTCTGTCATCTGTTTGGAATCTGTTTGAATGCACTAAGGGGTTTCAGCCACCTCTGTTTCCAGCCCAAGAGGAGGAGGTTGCTGTGCCATCTGTCCAGCTGCACATCCGCAGGTGCCGACGAGTGTGGAGATTAGCTCATCGGGCACTCCTGCATGCTCGGGAACATAGCTGCCGCATGGCTGATGCCCAGAGGTCTTCTGCTCCCCGCTATAGCCCTGGTCAGAAGGTGTGGCTTACTTACAAAAATATCCCACTCCATACTGCTTTGAGGAAGCTGTCTGCCCGTTACTTGGGCCCCTTTGAGGTTTTGGCTGTCATCAACCCATCTGCAGTCAAGCTCCGGCTCCCTGCCTCCATGAAGGTTCATCTCGTTTTCCATGTCTCCCACCTTCTTTAACCATCTTTAATTATTGATTTGTCGATTTTTTTTTTTTTTTAAATTAAGGTACTGCTGTGAAATAAATTGTAGTAGTTGTGTTGCCTGATGGCACGAGGAACAAACGTTTTCTTCAGTCTGTCTGTGGAGCAGCACTGGGACAGCAATCAAATGCTGAATGTAACCCTGCTGGTGAAGACCTCACACTGCGCGAAAAGAGCCAGAATCCATACATATCTGTTGGGGATACTTTCTTAAATATCTAAAGAATCTGGACCATTTCTGATGCATATCCAGACATGCAGCATATCTGAAGATATCCGGGCAAAAGATACTGGTTGTGTCTAATTTTGGTCAAATCCAAGTTCCGAATATGACCTGAAGTCAAATCTGGAAATATCTGGAGTAAAGATACTGAAGAAGGTAAATATCCTGTAGTATCTGTAGTGTATACTTATCTAAGTTTTGAGGCATTTCTGGTGCATATCCAGACAGGCAGCATATCTGAAGGTATCCGGGCAGAAGATACTGGTTGTGTCTTATTTTGGTCATATCCAAGTTCCGAATATGACTTGAAGTCAAATCTGGAAATATCTGAAGTAAAGATACTGAAGAAGGTAAATATCCTGTATTATCTGTAGTGTATACTTATCTAAGTGTTGAGGCATTTCTGGTGCATATCCTCCGTAGGTACCATTGCCGCTGTAGGTACCATAACCGTTCGGCCTGGAACTTCCGTTCGGGGTCCTTCGACTAGTGCTGACGTCACATTATGTGATTGGCTGTATGTTGGTCTGATGACGTGTCAGACAGTGATTGGTCTGGACAATTTAGGATACTACCATAGAAGAAAATATTATGACGTCTGTTGTAAACGAACAGAGCTGCGAGTTAGAGCGAGATTGTATTCGAAACGTGCCTTTATTATTGTTAGGATTATAATTGAATTCATGTTCTCTTGTAGTTTTTTTAATCCGTGCACCCATTGCTTTATTATTGACAGAACGGACCCGGAAGGGCAACATTTAGCCATGCTGACAAAAATTTCACCCACGGCTGAACTTAAACTGGAGTAATGAGCGGATTGTGATAGCATGTCTTTATAAAAATGACAAAGAATATTGTCAGACACAATTTATGAGGGAAAACCCCTTTAGGTTACAAAAGGGAACGTGAAATGAAAATATGTAGAGCCAAAGCAGATGTCGACGCTACGTAGTTTGTCCAAGTGGGGTTACCGTAGTGTGACGTTATACTCAGTCGAAAGGACCCCGAACGGAAGTTCCAGGCCGAACGGTTATGGTACCTACACCGTATTTTATGATACTGCATTAGGACATGTATTGTCTCTAGATATTAAATGTATCACTTGTTTGATAAGTGCCTTGCCTAGCAATTTATGTGCACAAGATACTTCAAAAGCACATATATTTTTTCCAGACATATATTGTTTATGATAAATTTGAATTAGGCATCTGATCTGTTAAGCTGAGTTTGCTCTGCACTTATATTTTCCCACAAATGTTTAAAAACAGGTGTAAAAAGTATTGACAAGTCAATCCAAGTTTGATTAAGATATACAGTAATATCCTCATTGCTTCATCAAAGGTAATAAATACAGTGGCACTTCGGGCATACAACAAATTTTTGTCATTTTCAACAGCCAATTTCTTCCTGAGCATGTATCAAGTGGCAGGAAAGTCTTTTGTGATGTTTTGTAAAACATTATCTCATATTATACCAATAAAAAAAACATAAGAAACTTTTTTTAAAACTTTAGGATTGTTTTTGGTAAGAAATCAATGATAACTGCTGCTCTGTTTATGCTTAAATGTTTTCAGGGAGTGGGTGAAGACAGTTTATTTCTTTTAACTTTATTGTACAAAATGTAAGTACAGCAAGGAGAGCAAACATATTACATGCATTTTACACACAAAAATTCAGGTTTCCACAACTTTCATACAAACATACAGCTTTCTTAAGGCTTTTAGAGATTTTACTGAGATACATTTCAATTTGTTTGACTAACACAGGGGGGGGGATAAATAAAATTAGCATTTATGGATATACAATTTGCCAAATATAATAATAAGATTAATTTTTAGTTTTTATTTGAGTCCAAGTTTTTATTATGAAAGCCGAAAATTATATATTCAAATTTCAGAGTGAAGTTGGGGTGAATATGATTTCTGATAAATTGTAAACACTTCTTCCAAAAAATTCTAGTTTCAGTACAATTCCAAAAAAGATGGTTAATTGCTTTTGGATGTTCTTTGCAAAAGGGACAGTTAGGGTCAATTTTTTAATGTATCTTAGCATGAATTGATTAGTGGGGTAAATTTTGTGAATGATTTCAAAAGAAACTTCTTTCATGTTTTTTTTTATTCTGCACTTATGAATTTAAAATTTGGAATGGAGAAGTAACAAATTAATACTTTTTTCTACTTTTTTATCATCCGAATTAAAATATGCAACTATTTGTTTCAAATTTAAAGCAATGTTACAGTTAAATTTGCTGTTTACAAAGCATTCTAATTGGTTCCAAAATTCAAGGGAAAGTTTACAAAAGTAGAAAAGATGAAGAACTGATTCATGGAAATCAATACAAAAACTACAATTATTTTCTATATTTGAGAATTTGGATATAAACATATTTGTGGGGTAAATGTTATGTAGAATTTTTTTGTGTGTTTCTTTAACTTTGTTATTTATACAAAATGTATCTGGCAATAACCAAGCTTTTTTCCAATTTATATCATTTAAAAGGTTGTTCCAAAATATTTCTCCTTTTGGTTTGATATTTATTTTTTCACTTAAGGTATTCTGAATATATTTATTGTCGCATTTTTTATTGAGAATATCAATGCCATTAATCATTAAAGGAGAGTCAATTTTAGAGGTGTCTTGATATTTCAGGTGAGAGGTCATCAGCTGAATTAATCCTAAGGGGAGAGCTTTCATTACACCATTAAATTCTTTGCTGGTTACTGGAAAACACATTTTATTTAGAAATCTGCCATAATCCAAAATCCTACCATTCTCGTCAAAAAGATCCGAAACATAAATTATTTTTTTGTCAATCCAGTTTTGTTTAAACAAAGATTTATTTTGTATTGTTATGTCTTCATTGTTCCAAATTATGCTTTTGTGTGGTGAGAAATTGTGATTATAACATAACTTCCAAGCAAGAAGAGCCTGCTGATAAAAATTTGAGAGATTGACGGGAATGTTTTTGATATTATAGTTACATTTTAATAGAAATTGAAGGCCACTTTATTAAAAATATTGAAGGGGATGAAATACCAAATTGAATTTGAGTGTTGAAGGCATTTTTTAATCCAGTTGATTTTAAATGTATAATTCAAATCAGAAAAATTTATGAGTTCAAACCCTCCTTTACATGAGGGGGCATAAAGTTGTTCTTTCTGGAGATAGTGACGTCTATTTTTCCATGCAAAGTTAACTAAGAGGTTATTTATTTCTTTGGAAGGTGAATCAGGAACAAATAAAGATAAGGCAGGATAAACTACTCTTGAGATCCCTTCTGCTTTAGTCAAGGGGATCCTGCTTCGAAGCCGCAAAATAACACGAGGAGAACAAACAACCGTGACGTGTTACCCGAGCTCCAGTAAAGTGAAATTGGATTGGTCACGTTCTGCAACGCGACCAATCAGCTGTCGAGTTATAGCGCTCCGCGCCGCCATGACGCAATCTGTTTGAAAACAATGGAGCACGGAGCTGCAGGGGCCTGTTTCAGAAAGGAGGTTAAGTGTAAACTCTGAGTGCGTTAACCCTGAAATCAGGGAAACCCTGGGTTTTCCGTTTCAGAATGGGAGGTTTGTTAAACCAGAGAAAGCAGAGTAAGTCAAACCCGTTTCTGAAAGAGAGGTAACTTATACTCGGAGTCAGTGTCCATGGTTACTTACGCTGTGAACCTAACCTGGTCGGGAGCAGGTTTTATTCTCTAAACTCAAGGTTTCTGCCGGTCCCCTCCCCTTTTTAAAGACGAAGCGGTATTTTTTCGCTTTAACCTTCATTGCCCACATTCCAGTCACACAGAAACAAGTGACAAGAATGGCTTGTCCTTTTTAGGAGGACCCAATAGACGAGGAGGCTGCATTAATTCGTAGAGAATTATATTTACCTCGTACGAGGATTTTGAGAAGACTCGATTTTTGTCATTTTCCCATACGTTTTTGTTTGAGCGTTACCGTTTTTCGTTGCAGTCAATTACATATATACAATGAAAACAACATTAGATATGTATTGCTATGTAGATGTTTCATATGTCAAATATGGTCAACAAAGCCTACATCCATGACATGCTTAAATTGACCTGATTGAATTATGTTTTTATACTTCATTTTTAGCTGCTGCCATGTTCTTTTAATTCCTGCAGGATTGCATCTACATGAAAATGAAATCAGGGACATTGAATTAGATTAATGTAACAATTACTTTTTGGAAACACAATTTGCTAGCACTGCTTACTTTCTTAACCCTCATATTATGTTAAGGGTCAATTTGACCCATTTCAGTTTTTGGTTTGACCAAAGAAGTGGTTATCCTTTTCTTTTTCTTCATGAAAGTTGGTGACTTTTCCTCATCTAGGGTCATGAACTTGTGTGTAAAATCTGGATACTGTGATGTGTCGTGGAACGTCTGTGCACAGTTTGTTTACAAAGATGATGTTGCGGGTCATTTTGACCCAGACACTTTGATGTGGGCAAGTAGCTGTCCAGATCAGAAATAAACATGTCTCTTTGATGTTCTTTATTTTGATTGCTAAATTATTTATATTTTGACTGTCTCTGAATAGACGTTCAGACTCAGAGACACAGGTGTGTGGGGGGGAGGAGCTTTCTCTCCCTTGTCCTTGTCATTGTTCTCGTGTCATCTCTTTGAGAAACACAGCAAAAATGAGTTCCAGAAGATTTACAGCTGAAGAAGCTTTATCACTGTTTTTTGATAGTGATGCAGAGGAAGAAATTTCCGAGATAGAGGAACTTTCAGATGCAGAGGACAATGTTATTGATGATCCAGATTTTCAATTTTCCGACGATGAGGAGGATTCAGAGGACGAGTCTGCCGTTGTCTCTCCATCAGATGAAAACCAAGGTATGGAGCAACCCTGATCCAGAGAGGGGACATGGGCATCTAAAGATGGTAATTTAAAATGGTCAACATCACCACACCATAGCCGAGGCAGACTATCATCTTCCAATATCATCAAAATGACACCTGGTCCAACAAGATTTGCTGTCACACGAGTTGATGATATTCAATCAGCATTTCAGCTCTTCATATCCCAACCAATAGAGAGGATTATACTGGACATGACTAACTTGGAGGGCAGACGTGTATTTCAAGAGAAATGGAAGTCACTGGATCAGACTGACTTGAATGCTTATATTGGAATTCTGATATTAGCTGGAGTGTACAGCTCAAAGGGAGAAGCAACTTCAAGTGTATGGAATGAAGAGAATGGAAGACCAATCTTTCGAGCAACAATGTCTCTGGAGACATTTCACATGATATCTCGTGTGATCCGATTTGACAACCGCGACACCAGAGTTGGTCGACGTGAAAGTGACAAACTAGCTGCAATCAGAGATTTATGGGATAAATGGGTCGAAATTCTACCTTTGTTGTACAATCCTGGTCCCCATGTTACTGTAGATGAGCGCCTTGTTCCATTCAGAGGGCGCTGTCCTTTCCAACAGTACATGCCCAACAAGCCTGCCAAGTATGGCATAAAAATATGGGCAGCCTGTGATGCAAAATCTAACTATGCATGGAAAATGCAAGTGTACACTGGAAAACTACCTGGAGGAGCACCTGAGAAGAACCAGGGGATGCGTGTGGTGCTTGAAATGAGTGAAGGGCTGCAAGGTCATAACATCACATGTGACAACTTCTTTACATCCTACCGCCTTGGGGAAGAACTTCAGAAGAGGAAGCTGATTATGTTGGGAACAGTCAGAAGAAATAAGCCAGAACTTCCCAGTGAAATTCTCAACATACAGGGGAGACCTATGCATTCCTCAATATTTGCTTTCACTGAAAAAGCAACAGTTGTTTCATACTGCCCGAAGAGAAACAAGAATGTTCTTGTAATGAGTACAATGCACACAGATGCATCTCTGAGCACAAGAGATGACATGAAACCACAAATGATCCTGGACTACAACTCCACCAAAGGAGGAGTTGACAATCTGGACAAAGTCACAGCAACATACAGCTGCCAGCGCAAGACTGCTCGTTGGCCCATGGCAATTTTCTTCAATATTGTGGACGTGTCTGCCTACAATGCCTATGTCCTGTGGTCTGAAATCAACCAGGAATGGAACGCCGGCAAACTGTACCGACGTCAGCTTTTCCTGGAGGAACTCAGCAAAGCACTCATCACTCCCAAGATCCAGAGGCGAGCCAGGCCAGCTCGATCACCAGCAGCTGCAGCTGTCGTTAAAAATATCAAGTTCAGACCATCCAACCAGTCTGCAATGGATCCAGTGGATACAGATGTAAAGAAACGAAAAAGATGCCAGGTCTGTCCCTCCCGAGATGACAGTAAAACAAGTACCTCTTGTGCAAAATGCAAGAATTACATCTGCAGAAAGCACACATTTCATTCTGTCCTTCATGTGGAGAACATTGAAGATACTGAATATTGAACATTTTTGGAAAATGTGACAAGTTAAATAAAAAAAAA
The DNA here is from genome assembly GCF_053564925.1 of Oryzias latipes. Classification (NCBI taxonomy): domain Eukaryota; kingdom Metazoa; phylum Chordata; class Actinopteri; order Beloniformes; family Adrianichthyidae; genus Oryzias; species Oryzias latipes. Next base: position 11,413,881 of record NC_136253.1, on the reverse strand, counting down.
GTGTTTGTGAAGAAGGAAAAAAATATTAAATATAGTTTTGGAATGAAAAAAAGTATTGTTTGTCTCTTTCCTAAATGTTGAAATATTCTAAAATAAAGTTGATATCAGTTTAACCTGTTTTTTTGATTGTTTTGAGTGGATTTACACAGTATGGGTCAAAATGACCCGCAACATAACCAAGGTGTTTTTTTTCAACATAATACGAGGGTTAATCCAGTATAAACCTATACCACTTGATCAATACAAGGGTAGTGTTGCAGCGTGTGTGTGCTGAGCGGGGTGCGATCCACGAGAGACAAGGGGAGGGGCGATTGCAGGTGCAGATGGGGGGGGGGGGGTGAGCAAGGAGCGGAGGTGTGTGCGTGGAATATATTGTGTGTTCGGAGGACGGAGCACTTAGTTAAATAAAGAGAAGGTGTCATTCCCAGAATAACTGTTTTGGAGTCATTCTTAATCCGCTCTGGAGGTTGAGGGTTTCCAATGGGAAGTGAACCCCGAAGGAGAATTCCCTTCGGCCCTGAAGGAAATCTCCCCTGCGCTTCTGACCACGGTCGGAAAGACGAGAGAAAAGAAAGGAGAAGCCTTCGCGCAGCGAAAGGTTCAACATTAGACAAAAGTTCACTTTTAAAAACACAATTGCATGTATTAATATTAAACTGACCAAAGTTTGCAAGAGGGGAAGGTTAACAAAAAAGTCCTCTAAACATTATCAACGTTAAATGCATTTCCCCCCCCCAGACTGGTTCTGTACACTATGCAGCATTTCATGTGTTTACACCAGGAATGACACTTCAAAAGTACACCTAAATATAGCCATTTTTTATTTCAGTCCTTACGCTGTTTAAAAAGTTATTACAGTCAATATTTTATAACAATGATTTAAATGCAAACTTAGGCATTAACTTGAGCAGCTATGTTTTCCCACGCTGTCTCTGTTTTGCAGATGCAGCGGTGTTGCTTTTCTTCCGGAATATGTGCTCAAATTCACTGTAACTCTGCAGCAGCACGTCAAGTTCAGCTGGCGAAAAATATGCAGACCTCTTTTTTTCACGGTTGCCATGGTGACTCGTGATATCTGCGCTCCATTGATAATGGCTTCTCATAGTCGCGGTGCGCACGCTCACCTCCGAATCAGTCCACTAAGAGTTGATTGACCTAACTCGGATCAGCTTCTCTGAAACAGAAAACTCAGAGTTGTTAATCTCCCGATTGACCAACTCAGAGTTCAAGTTCAACCTCAGAGTTGGTTGAACCTCCTTTCTGAAACAGGCCCCAGGTCCGGGGGGTATTCCAGGAAGCATGTTTAAACTAGCCTGACTTTGAGCCTGAACTCTGGCTGAAATCCGCCTGAACTTGCTTACTCTGGGTATGTCGGTTCCAAAAGACCGGATATGAGTTGGCGTAATTACGCTCGACTTGGTAACCCTGGGTTAACGCACGGTACATAAAGACATTCTCAATAGATCGCCGATTTCTGGAGTCACCATGGAAACGCGTGGTGAAAAAAAAAGAAAACGCGACAGTTGAGACGGAAGTGAGATGGAGTCTGAAATTTTAATGACGGCGGATAAAGATTATAAGTCCATCAAAAAAGTAACACGGCGGAAAAATAATTTAAATAATTTAGTTAAATTTATTCAAACTCAATAATTGTTTATACAACTCAAATTTACGTATTTATCTAACTAAATGTCACATTACTCCATTAATCTTTTTTCCATCTTAATTACTTATATTTCTTGAACTTTCATATGTCTAAGTTTGAGCCGGCAGATATGCTCATTTTTATAACAATAAAAAGAACGGAAGAAAATGCATAAGGGGCTGAAATTCATCAAAGAATTTTCCGTCACTGACATAATGTAGTAGGTGATAGGGGTGCTATATAAACTCATCATCTTCTCCTTTACTCTCACTCATGGTGCAGAGACGTAAGCATAGTAGGACAAAATAGCTCGGCAAAACACGGTGAAACACAGTAAAACAGCTATACAACTAAACACATTTTGTAAAAAAACCACACTACACCCAAATCCGTCCAGACAGGCAAAGGGAATGATATCCCAGAATCCCTTGCGGTGCCGATTTAACAGCAGCATCAAAGTTACACTTACTTAATTTGAACGAAAGGAATAATTGACTGAAAACTACGTGTTATTTTTATGGTGACCTAACAAAAAAATGATTTATCTTAACTATAAAACAAAAAATTAAGTTAGATCAAAGTAAAGAAGTTTATCTTTCTAACATCCATATGTGGTCTTATTACCCTCTCATGGTGGAAAAAGTATTATCTGAGCTTCTTCATCCACTAAATCATCTTCAAATGGACACGTCATGCTGCTTCACCTCTCTGTAAACAAACTAAGCTTCAACTAAACCTGCTCCGGACCAGGTTAGGTTCAGAGCATGAGTTGCCATGGCAACTTGACCTACCCTGAAACATACCTCCATTTCTGGAACCGAAAACTGAGGTTATCAACTTCCTTAGCCTCAAACTTATCGTGGGAGCTAGCATAACCTGCTTTCTGGAATACCCCCCCAAAGATGAAGACGTGCACACCTTCTAGTAAGCGAGGCCGACCGCGTCCTCACAGTGACCAGACCTCAGAGGATCCGGGAGTTGGCGGCAGTGACCCGACCGAGCCTATAAGTTAAGGTAAAACTTTTGATCTAAATTATGGGCATGTTTATATTCGGGGCTTGGAGGCTACGGGGTTATATTAACCAATTCCGGGGGCTATTTTAAATAGCAAAAATAAACCACATCCTTCCTTCCCTTTTTTCAGGAAAAGAGTCTTCATCTGAAGCGATTGAAACATAATCACAGAGGCTGGACGACGTGGAAAAAACCAAGAAGCTACAAGGACACAGGATACGACCCCCCCCCCCCCCCCCCCCCCCTCGAAGTTTCCGTATGTATCTACAGTTTGTAAAAATATTTTGTGCTGAAAAACTTCGCTTTTGTATAAAACTTCAAGTAACCCAGAAACATGTCCTCACCTAACGGACAAACGTCGAGCAGCAACTTTAACGCGGTAAAATAATGGGAGCGTGAATTCAGCGCGGCAGGAAACATCGTCACCCCGTTAAGATCCTCACTGATAGCTGACACGGTTAACATGTTGGTGTTCCGGTCACGCAACACGAAGACGGACAAATAAAAGCAGCAGCACGATTCACTAAAGCAGCCAAACAGACAAACACGTGTTCACTTTTTTTAGCACTTTAAAAAAAGTTGTTCATGTTTAGCCTTTGTTGAACCTTTTCTACGACGACTTTTCTCTTTCTGACCGTGGTCGGAAAACATTGACGGATCTTCCTTTGGGGTTATAAGCTACATGCGTTCTTGAGTTTGCCACTCGGCCGCTGGGGGGTTTTGTGTTGGGCAGGTGCCTGTATTCTAGAACATTGGCCAGAACAGCAATGTTACTGTAACCTAACAGACTTCTTCTTTCTTTCAGATTATTGTCCATCACATACACAAGAACCTCAGAGAGCAGCTCCGGTGGAAGGTCTGGGCAGATGACAAGTATGTTTCTTTCTCACTACTGTTTTAGGAAACTTGACAAGAACTCCAGTCAGTTATAAAATACTGTCTTTTTTTTTTAGCTTCAGAACACCGCACAATGAGGAGATGAAGGCAGCAGTGAAAGATGTGGAACCAAATTGGAGTTTCCACCAAGTTAGAAGTAAGCACCAACATAAAATTGGAGTTTCACAACTCGCCATAAGTTAGAGATAATGTGAGAGACTCAATGTCAAGTATTCAGTGTTACTTTCTTTTCAGAGATTTTTTGAATAACATTGCAATTGTATTAGTGTGATAGACAGCTCATTTAGTGTTTCCATGTCTTAAGACCAAACACTAAGTTACAATAACGATATAGCATTGACAATGGATAATTAAGATAAGCCACTGTGACAGTCTGCATGGCACATTTTCAATATTCCACTTTGGAAACATGTTGCAATGCAATATGTTGAGCTCATCTTCTGTACATTTCATATTTCCTGTACATTTCATATTTCCATCGACTAGGAGCTGGTTATCGAGCTATTGACAGTCTCAAGTGCAAAGAGAGAGAATGGAGATGGAAGCAAGAAGGGGGTCAAAAGGAGGACCAGTCAGCATGATCAGGTGAGTTGTCCTATTTGTGACCTTGTTTCATTTACTCAGGTCATGCATGGTCCAATTGAACTGTGTATGTATGTGTGCGTATGTTGTTTCCTCTAATTGATCTGCCATATATAAAAGGAGCCAACGCAAACTATGTCAGCGACGAGGAAAGTGACGATGACAAACCATCTTATTATCAAGCCTCGCCAAAGTGGCGGTCCACTAGGCTAACCAGGGTGATGCTGAAATGCCAAAAAGCCTGGAATGAAAACTGGAGGAGTGGAATTGAGCCAAAATTACGCATTAGACACTCAGCTGGCTTTACTGAAAGAAACCCACCACCAGTCAAGAGCTGCTATCTGGCAGAAGAGAAAAAAAGGATGCATGTTTGTCTGTGGTTTTTGACTTATTTATTTATTTTGTAATAAAATATTTTTGAGTAATACCGGTTTTCTGTCACCTTTTATTTCTTATATATTTTTGAGATGACTGGTATCTTGAAATATCCTGACTTACATCACTAGTGTTTGTTCTACAGATATGCCTGATGGCCATATGTTCCAAATCTTAACTTCAGATATGACTGATATACGGACATCAGATATCAACAGATTTGACATGGATAGAATCTGGAAATATCCTGACCTTGGATATCACTAGTGACGCATCTCATATCTGGAGAGAATCTCATCTCCAGATTCTATCAGAATAAAAGTATCCCATACTCGGAGTTGATATGCTCCGGACATGAACTTAGAAACAGTCATGTCCGGAGAGTATCCACGTAGATATCACCAGATATGGGGTATTTCTGAGGATATCCAGACAAATATATCTCCTGATTCTGGGGGCTTTTGTGCAGTGTATCCTGACTTAGATCACTAGTGTTTGTTCTTCAGATATGCCTGCTGGCCATATGTTCCAAATCCTAACTTCAGATATGACTAGTATACAAACATCAGATATCAACAGATATGACATGGATAGAATCTGGAAATATCCTGAACTCAGATATCACTGGTGTTGGTTCTTCAGATATGCCTGATGGCCATATGTTCCAAATCTTAACTTCAGATATGAGTGGTATACGGACATCAGATATCAACAGATTTGACATGGATAGAATCTGGAAATATCCTGACCTTGGATATCACTAGTGACGCATCTCATATCTGAAGAGAATCTCATCTCCAGATTCTATCAGAATAAAAGTATCCCATACTCGGAGTTGATATGCTCCGGACATGAACTTAGAAACAGTCATGTCCGGAGAGTATCCACGTAGATATCACCAGATATGGGGTATTTCTGAGGATATCCAGACAAATATATCTCCTGATTCTGGGGGCTTTTGCGCAGTGTCATGTAGGGGATGTGAGCGATTCCTCATGATGGCCCTGAACCTGGTCAGAGTTTTCTGCTCCACCACCTCCTCTACAAGAGCCAGCTTCAGTCCCACTGTAGACCTCGCCCTCTCACTCATCTTGTTGAGCCACCAGATGTCCTTCTTCACATGCAGCAGCATAGAGGTGAACACTCTCCACCACTGATTGATAAAACATGTACAGCAGTTTTGTACAGATGTCACATGAGTACAGCTTTCAGAGAAAGTTCAGCCTGGGCTGGCTCATCTTGTAAAGCTGGTCCATGTTGGTAGTCCAGTCCAGCTTGTGGTCCAACATAACCCCCAGGTACTTGTAGGTCTCGACCATCTCCACGCTTTTTCCCTCTATGTGCACGGGCTGAGGTGTTTGGGCTTTTCACCTGAAATCCAGAAACATCTCCTTAGTCTTCTGGATGTTCAGCTGCAGCTGGTTCTCTATGCACCAAACGACAAAGTCGTCCACCAGCCGCCTGTACTCCCTCTCCTTTTCCCCTTTTATGTAGGCCACAATTGACTTTTGTTTAGGAAACAGGTTTATAGCATTTTTCCTAGCGTTAGTTGTGAGTGCAAGTTTGGTTGTCCAGCAGCCATCTTAATTGTTTTGAGAAAGATGGAAGTGTAGGAGGTGTTGAATGATTTCTGGGATTGTGTTCCACGTTTGAGAGACCCAAAAGGAGAAAACTGTCTGTCCAAAGCTGCTGTTCTAGAAGGAATTCTGCAGTCACCTCTTGAACTTCCTCTGGTGGTTCTGTTTTGTCTTTTTTTGATGAATTCCTGTTGTGGGGGAGGAGCCAGACCGTGAAGGATTTCATAGACCAGAATGCAATCTGCATGTTGAATCACATTGTCGCAGCTCAGTAGATTGTGTTTCTGAAGAATTTCACAATGATGGTGGCTTTTACGCTTTCTGTCCAAAGTTTTTAAATAGTTTGTAGAGGTTCTGCATGCTAATGTCCAACTGGTCATACAGTCACTCATTTGTGAAATAATCATTGCATTATAGAACAGGTTAGCAGCTTCCAGAGTTAAATTGTTTCTTATGTGTCTAAAATTAGATAAATGGAATTTAATTGAGATAACAACCTTTTTGATGTGTAGTTTGAAGGTTACCACAGGGCGCACTGGATTATAGGGCGCAGTGTCAGTTAAAGGTGCTTTTTCTGTATTTAACACGTACAAAAGGCGGAACGGGTTTTAAGGTGCGGGCACGTTAAAACCTACCGGTAAAACATGCATGCTAGTGTGTGTTTTAAAAAGGCTGCAAGAGCTAAACTGAGTTGGTTGTGATTTATTTTTTTATTTATTCAGTCATCAATTCAATCAATTAGCATCCAAAAATCCCTAAAGTCCTCATCTTCTGTATCTGACATGAACAACTGGGCTAAATTTTTGTCAAGCTCCTCATGAATGATGCTACCTTTTGCGAAAGCTCGTCGAACAGTGCAGTGCAAGCAGACACGTTAGCCTAAGCATCTACAATCCATTCACAAACTGTGGCGTAACTCGCCCGACACTGCCTCCACTCTTAGTAAAATTGTGTTCGTCATCCGTTATCCACTGCTCCCACGCCGTTCAAAATCTTCCTTTGAATGCCCTGTTCCCACCAATGTTCAGCAGTTGGAATTCCTACGTAAGGCCTCCCAAAATGACAGTGACCAGATTTAAATTTTACACATGAGCAGGGCTGACAGGATAAGGCCCAGGGAATGACGACTGGAACACTGGCTTAGTGGAAGTTGTAAGTTGTCATTGAGGCTTGCAGTTTGAAAAAAAACGTTCAAAAGTAGTCGATGGACACAGTGAATTCTCAGTTTTCAAATTCCGAAATCTGTCGTAGCAGAAGTGGCTGGAAAAAGAGAAAGTTACCGGTGAGTAGCGGCAACAGTATTGTCAGCGTCCATCCACCTGTATAAAACATTAAAGGAAACATTATGTTGCAAACTTGAATAGTCACATTAATATTTTAAACATACTGAAAAAAATGAAGGCAAATTTAATTGCAGTATGAGTGCTATCTAGAACAAACTAACCTAAATCAATCTTAAGGACAAAAACGATACCCAACTATGTTGTTTTTAGGAATAAAGATGTAATACCTATAAAATTACAAATGTATCTAATATTTTTAAAACCTTTTAAGGTGTGTCAATTTGCACAGTGATGAAATGGCACTGGAAATCAATATTTCCCACCTTGAGACTTATACTCCAAACAAACCACCTGTAACTGTTGCCAGCTTTGGAAACAAAACCTTGAGGGCTTCATGTAGCTGTAAACAAATATTATATCAATTACTAACTTAAATAAGGAAAAAAAAATAAAAAACAGCTTTTATATACAGTACTTGAAATAACTTTGCTTTAGTGTTTCTCAGGTGTCTCCGTGAGTTACCAAATAGACATTCACTGTTTAACTATAAAAATTCAAAATAAACACTCAAACATGACTATTTGTATCTTATTACCTCGTCATGTGTCGTGCTTTCATCTAAGTGAGCAGTCCTACGACCCAACCCTGCCTGCAGGTAGACTATCTGCTCTTCTTCATTTGGACTTTTCTCACATTGGCAGCAGATGAATATGGAAGTTTTTCTGTGCCATCAGATTCTGAATTTTTTTAACCCTTGAATTTTTATTCTGAATTTTTTTTACCTTTGAATTTTTATTCTGAATTTTTTTTACCTTTGAATTTTCATTCTGAATTTTTATAACCCTTGAATTTTCATTCTAAATATTTTTTAACCCTAACATTTTGATCTCCCAAAAATTCAATGTAAAAAATTTCGACGGGGAAGACGCTGCTTCTTTTGTGCCACTAGCACAACTAGTCGATCGAAGAACACATCGATATCCAGCCAATCAAGTCATGGGAACGACATGACGTCAGCGATCGGTACGTTTTACAGAAGTCCAAAAGATGGCAGCAAACTCGGCAGGCGGTTCATCGGTGAGTCATTAATCATTTATATCTCTCTATTATCGTCTTATTGACGTCGGCTAATAGAGCACAAAAACGTGCATCTTTTGTTGATATTTTATTTTTTCAATATTTGTGTTCTGGCCATTTTCCCTGCCGCGAATCACGGTGAAAAAGAATTGTGCAGTTATTAATCCCGCGCTTAGTGACTGCTGCTGCACCTGGTCGTGAGTCAGACAGAATCAGACCGCTAACTCTGGTAATGCGTATGTAAAAGAAACAATACGTGTATCACTTGTTCATTTGTTTTTCAACTTAAAATACAAACAAAGCAATGTTACATGAACCGCTCATCTGTTTTTCAAATTAAAATAATAAATGACAAAAAAATTGTTTATGTTTTTTAAGTTTCCCGCCTTGTGTTAGCTTTTCTGCTTAAGTGAAAGACCATGTATATAGCCAGATAGCGACTACCATTTCCTTATATTTTCACCGTCAGTAAATAAAAATGATGATCAGCTGCAGTATTTACTTTAAAACTTGTTCACATTTCATATTGACATTTGATAGAACAGAAAGAAAGTCTGGGTTTTAAATGTGTGTATCATTTTTTAAACATTTCTGTTTGTTTGTAGGACATTGGACGTGTCACAAGGCAAATTAAACAGCTGAGAGGAGGGCTTAAAGAGACTCCAGTGTGGACAGTGCTTACCAAGCGACCTGAAACTGCAGCCTTGATTTTTCCAAGTGAAGGAACAGGCGACATTTGTCCTGAGGTACATATTTGCCAGTGACCTCAGTTAGGATTTGTACTTCTACCATTTTCTTAAAAAATGCACCTTGTTGAGAATTTTCATGCTTTATACAAAATAAATGTGGTATTGGCATTCTCAAATTTGGCGTATTAACAGGTGTCTCTGGTCCTTAACCCCTGCGGATGGGGGGGGGGGTACTATATATGGAAGTTAAAATTGTTCCAACGTGTTTTATCCTATTACAGATATTTCTTCAACGCATCAGTTGGCCAAAGGAGGAGGAAGATGAAGATGATGATTGGTCTGCTGAAACCAAAAGCCGCATTAAGGGGTATCTTCAGGAGTTCATTAAAAATGGTAAGTTTCTTTCATATATGGGAGTGGTACAAAAGTTTTATTTGGCTGCTATTGAATTGAATTTATAAAAAAATATCAATTCCAGAAAGAAAACCTTAATATTCATGAATGAAAACATTAACATGATTATGTTACTCTTATTAGTCCAGTAAGTGTAATTACATCTGTTAAATACATATTTTTCCAAATTAGCCTTAAAGCTACACTGACACACAGTTTAAGAATTGTAAAGTTAAATTATTTTTGACAAATAAATTGAATCATAATCTGATTTTGCTTCATTAATGCTTACAGGAATGGCAGGTGAATTGATGAATTTAGCCAAATTTTGGACTGGATGGGAGATTTTACCGAAGAGCCTGTCTGTGGAGATCGTCAGAAGCAGCTATCCCACAGCCTCCACCTGCTACGAGACCTTAAAAATTCCAGGTCATTACAGAGACTACAGATCTTTCAGATGCGATCTCCTTGCCTGTATTCAGACTTGTCATACAGGATTTGGGCTCCTGTGAATTCTTGGGTTTGTTTTATGTTCATAAAAAAGGTTTTGTTAGACCAGGAAGTTTGTTGTGGCCTTGAATGTCACGTGTTTTACTGTTTTTGTTAAAAAAAAAACACATTGAGATTTTGCTCTCAAATAAACCACTGATGAAACTGATCCCACTGGCCTCTTAACAGATTTTTTTCCCCCTTTATTGTGGAAAAAAATGTTCACAAAACTCAACAGCTGCTAAACATCAGAGCCAAAGGAGTCTGATTCAGCTCTTGGGTCAACTGCACTTCTTAAAGCTGCCATTTGTGCATCTATCGGTGGGCAGTTGATGTTTGGTACAACGACGTCTGAATGGTCCTGATGAGGAAGTCCACTCTCCTCCCACTCAATATGTGGAATCTCCATGCCCTGAGGTATGCAAGCCAGAGAAATAAATAAATGGTAAAGAGCAAACAAACCAACATCACAAAGTTATCTATATATTTGTATATACCTCCATGTTCTCTGGTTCAGGAATGGGATGACGTGCATGACCCAGTGCCCACAGCTGGTTAGGAGTCATGTTACTTTCTGTTCTTAAAGGATGATTATCCCAACCACTGCAGAAAGTGTCCAGGTCATCCTGTATACATGGTAAAAATACATAGTGGCAGCAGAAGAGGTGTTGAACACTCGCAATGCTGAGGAATCCCTCTTCTTCAAGGTGGTGGAGAACATTGTAGTAAGTGCTGGTCTCAGCAACCCACAGATCTCTCCAGAGCCGCTCAATCCTAGGTCATTACAAAAACAGTGATTCAGTAAATGGAGTATTCCATTATAAATCTTTTGTAGGAAATTGCAAAAATTGTGTTTTAAATGAACACTTAAACATGCACTGTTCTGTAAATAGCTTTTTAAATTATACTACCTTTTTTGCATTTATGCTACATTTTCTTTGTTCTTGTTCTTTTTTTATATTATTCTAAGTCTTTTTTTTCTCCCTCTGCTGTCAGTTGCTATGGTGAAAAACAAATTTCCCACGTGTGGGATCAATAAAGTATTTCTGATTCTGATGTGATCCATAATATCACAGGAAAAGTTATATGAACAAAAACATAACATGCTAGTCCAAAATCACGACAGACCTAAACAATTAAAAAGTGGTTCGGGCCATCATTTTTACATATGAATTGACCATTGAAAGCTCCAGACCTTAAACCCATACAAGGTTTGTGTTAAATTTATAAATATTTCTTATAATGAAATGTGTGCTAAAATCCAACTTAAAGTAGCACATGCTTTGACAGTGCAGTTGTCCTATTACTACTTGTTGTACAAAAAAAATAAAACCTCACATATCAGGTTCTTAAAACAAACAAACCTTTGGTTGTGAACACTTTTTCCAGAAATGAAGCTGCTTCTTCCAGTGCCACGGACCGTAAACATGAGTTGTGCAACGTCTACGTTACCCTAATATAAAGAATTAAAAAAAGTATACAATATGTACTGGTGCTTAGAAAATATTGGTTAAATGTCAAATTGGAATTAAAAAATACGTCCTAACCTAAAAGGACATGTTAGAAAGACATGTTCTTGAGTGCAAATGAAGTCTAAGAAGTCCAGATCTAGGGGTACGCGCTGAAGAACATGTTCCAAACGGGTGCGAAGTCTTTAAAAAATATGTTGTAGAAGTTCCTAGAAGAGTGATAAAGAAAAAAAAAGACAGAATTAGAGTCTTTTTAAATCTGACAGACATTTGCAGATTTCCAGCTTCTATTGTCAATAACTCCTAAATATATAGACATGAAAATTTTTATTTTGCCTTCTTGCAACCACTGAAACAGAAGCCAGTGACTTATTGATTTGGGGTATGCCCCCGCCCTGCACCCGAAGGCATTACAGCAACAACAATCCATCCATCATTCGTTTTTCAAATTAAAATAAAAACAAAAATAAATTGTTTTTTTTATTTTTTCCATTTACATAATGCCGGTTATCATATCTGAGTTTTCTTTACTGTTGCAAAAAGGAGACTTCTGACCACAGTCTCTGTCCGCCGGCTCTGCATGAGTGAGCTGCTGGACGCAGGAGAACTGTGTCTCCAATCAGACGATCGGCTTTGGGACAGTGAGAAGTCACGTCCAGAAAAAATGCAGCCAAGATGCACATTGCGGCGTTGAATGTAAGTTCATCTGAAGCTAAAGGTTTTTGACATGTATTAGCCTAACCCTAAGTTATTCCGGGTAAATTCGCCAAAGAATAAAGCACTGGCCACATGTATGGACTTAGAAAATTATGAGCGAACATGTACTCAATATAAATCACAACAAAAATAAAAGCACATTAGAAAATCATCTCGCTCTATAGTAGGAAACCGCTTCTCTGCTCCGGTCTAAGGAATAACGGTGAACCCGGAAGCTGAAAGTTGACAAATAGTTCGCGGCGGGAAAAATTGAAAAAATAAAATATCAACAAAAGATGCACGTTTTTGTGCTCTATTAGCCGACGTCAATAAGACGATAATAGAGAGATATAAATGATTAATGACTCACCGATGAACCGCCTGCCGAGTTTGCTGCCATCTTTTGGACTTCTGTAAAACGTACCGATCGCTGACGTCATGTCGTTCCCATGACTTGATTGGCTGGATATCGATGTGTTCTTCGATCGACTAGTTGTGCTAGTGGCACAAAAGAAGCAGCGTCTTCCCCGTCGAAATTTTTTACATTGAATTTTTGGGAGATCAAAATGTTGGGGTTAAAAAATATTTAGAATGAAAATTCTAAATATGGGGGGGGTTGGCGGGGGGCGCTGCTCGGGGGGGGGGGGGGGGGCAGCGGCGCTGGATGGGCTTCCCATCTACGCCTGGGGCTGGGATCAGCCCTTCCCTGGCTCTGGGGCGGGACGGGACAACCCTCTTGGGGCCCCCGGGCGCTCTGGGTGTCATCCGCTTTGGCTGCGGGGTCTGGGGGGGGTGGGGTGGGGGGTCTTGTCGGCCCTGTCCTGTGGGGGGGCATTCTGGGGGAGGGGGGGGGCCACTATTGGTACGGAGCAGGGGGGGTTGACGGGTCGGGGTCTCCGCTGAGGCCATCGGCGGTTTCCCCGGCCGGTTGGCTGCCTCGGTGCCGTCGAGGCCTGACCAGAGCTCTTTTAGGGCCGGCGTTTGGGGGTGGGGGCCTGGGCTTGCTCCGGGGGGGGGCCGGCGCTTTCTGGCTCCTCTCCCTCTGTGTGGGGTGGGTGGTGCTGGGCCTGGGGTGTCGGCGCCTCCGGGGGTGGTGCCCCTGGGCTGGGTGGGCCTGGCCCCCTTGCTGGGGGGGGGGGGGGGGACAGCTGTTTGACCACCGGGGGACAGTCTACCAGCTGTCCCCAACTTACCCCCTTCCTCATATAACCTCATAATAGGGTGAGGGGGTGGGGGGCTTAGCCTGCGATGAGCCTTGGGGGGGGGGGTTTACTAGGCAGTGGCCCCCCCTCCTATGGTTGCCGTATGGAGTGGGCCCCCCCTCTTTCGGTTTTATTTGCACCTTAGACATGTAGGGCCCTTGGTAGGGGGGGTGCTTGGACATCACTGCCAGCAAGCAGCAGATGTCCTCCTAGCACCCTACCCGCCAATTTTAACCGCACCTTAGACATTTACGGCCCCTTGGTGGGGAGGGTGAGGGGACATCACTGTGAGTAATCAGGAGATGTCCCCTTAGTGCCCTACCCGCCAATTTTAACTGCACCCCCCCTGAGTACACACACCCCTCCCCCCTCAATATATACATCCCGGGCCGTGTCCCGGGCCGTGTCCCCGGGGTGCCGGCTTCCTGGGCCCGGCAGTGCTCTCTCCGCGCGGTGGGGGGGTTCACATTACATCTGAGCCAGGGGTGTTGGTGTCCCTGGGGGGTGGGTTCTGGTCCTTGCTCCTGAGCGCTGGGCCCCGCCAAATTTCCAACTGTGGCCGAGCCTGGTCGGGCCATATTTACAACACCCCTTGTGGGCCCTCTTTTTTCCCCGGGGTTCCCCCCTCCTGGGCGGGGGCGGCGGGCCCCTGCCTTGCTCCTCCCTGGACCAACCGTGGGCCGGGCGGATGGCTGCCTGGAGCGCGGAGCGGGTCTCCCTTGGGGGGTCCTGGCTCGTACCTGGGGTTGGGGCGGGGGGATGCCCAGAACTCCTGGGTGGTGGTGGGGTGCTCGTCTGGGGCTGTGGGCGTCCTTCTCCGGTGGGGCCCTGCGTTGGGTTCTCCCGGCGCGGCGGGGGGGCTGTTCTCCTGGTTGGGCTGGGGCGGCCCTCTCTTTCCCTCCGTGCCCCCCCTGCTCTCTGGCTCTGGGGGCCTTGCGGCGGTCCTGCTGGCCCTGGCCTGGGTGGCGGGCTTGATCGCCCGGGCGGCGGTTGTTCCCTGCCGGTTTCAGTGTGGCGTTGGGGGGATTCCGGCTGCCGCTGCTGCTGCGGTGGGGGTCTTGGGGTGGGGATGGCTGGGCGCTCTCCCTCCTTCTTTACACATTCCACCATCCATTCTAGAAGAACATGAGCACTCACCTGAGCACGGGTGTTGGCTCACCTTTGCACTGGCGGTTTGCGTGACTGAATGACTGAAATGTTTCACACTAGTTGGTTTTAAGGCATAGGTATGCGTGTAAGCACTATCTGTTTTGTGTACATGTCGACAGATGGACATTTTTGCAGCTAGCAGGTGTGTTTGACACTTGGGTGTGTGTGTGGACAGGCTCCGCCCTTTTTGTACTGCATTTAAACCTTACCATAATGATTAACAACCAGTAAACTTGTTGCTTTATGCTGCTTCATGGTCTTATCCCCCTTCCCCTCCTACTATCACCCTCCTTCCCCCCCTCTCTCTAACGTCCCTCTCTCTTCTTCCCTTCTTTCCTTTTCCGTCCGGTCCAACAACAAAGATTTTCTAACATGATTGAAATTAATAAAGTTTGGCCTCAATTACAAAAGGCGTTTATTCAGACATACCTTTGGTTTGTCTGAAGATTAATAACCCCTCTTGTTAAAGTAAAATATGTCCAACACAAGAGGCCCTCAGCTCTCATCTGTCTGCCCAGCTGTTGGACAGGACAAGTTAAAAAAACAAAGAAAAAGAAAAAAAAAAAGAATGAAAATTCAAAGGTAAAAAAAATTCAGAATGAAAATTCAAGGGTTAAAAAAATTCAGAATCTGATGGCACAGAAAAACTTCCATATATGAAAGACCACTTTTAACGGTTTCATTTTCTTTGCCAGGATGCAATTTGCTGCAGGCAAGCTTCGCTTGACCAGGCTTTAAAAAAAAATTCAGAAAGAAAATGCAAAGGTTAAGAAAAATAAGACTGGAAAGGGAGGGAAGGGGACAAAAAATCAGAATGAAATTCAAAGGACACAAAAATTCAGAATCTGATGGAACAGAAAAACTTCAATAACTAACCCACTAACTTTTACTAACCAAAGAGGATAAACTGCTCTAAACTGGCAAGTGGCGAGGGTTAATTTCCGACCCTTCAAAACAAGTCTATCGCGATAGAAGCAGTTTTCTATTGAGAAAAAGTTCTAAGGCGATAAATATCGTTATCGTTTTATCGTCCGGCCTTACTCTAAACCTCCAATCAGCTTCTTTCTTCTCTTCCTGGTTACGGCCATCCTGACAGAGAAGATCTGAAAGAAACTTGGAGAAACTGAAGCTGCAAATCAAGAAGAGAAGAGCCTAAGGCGACTTTTACAATTTTTACACATTAACAATTTTCAATTATCAATACAGGTTTTGTACAAGCATTGCAAAAATAATATACAATGTTTTTAATTTAAATAAAGACAAAACTGATAGACTGATAGAAATCTGTATGTTTAATCCTTTCAATTGTAAAAATCTTCCACTCTGTTTTCCTCATTTCCCCTCCTTTAATGTCTTCTGCCCCCCTCCCCCCATATAAAAACTTCGTGCAAACATGCTGCATGAAAGACAGATGCTGCTGCTTGGAGAATGTCAGCTTTTAGAAAACTCTCTTTATTAATATTGTTGTTGCTGATCCAGAAAAAACAGATATTCATGACTGGATTTTTGCTACGTGACAAGTTGATCCTGACATGTGATCTTCATCATGACGCGCACACGTGCATACAAGTGCGAACACGGGCATGCAGACGCGATCCTGCACACACTCGCGGACATCCAGCAAACACCTCACATAAGCTCACATAGGACGCACGCAACATGCAGCCCACACAGCCAGGAAACGCTCTCGCACACAAATGCACAGCGTTCCTTCATCGATCAGCGTGCATGCGCACACGGACTGGAACGCGCATTATTTAGCCTTACACTCTCCCGGTTGGAGCAGCTATGAACAGTCTTAACATTGTTAGCTGAAATGTGCGTGGACTTGGCTCTGGGCAAAAGAAGCTAAAAGTGTTATATCACCTGACTGGTCTTATAGCAGATATAGCTCTGGTGCAAGAGACCCACTTATCTAAATCAGCTAATCATCTTCTGTGCTGTGCAGACTCATTAACCTAATAGACTTTGCCACTATTGAAAACCAGGAAATTGAGTTTATGGCAAAATATGTTTAAAAAAAGATATTTGACCTGCTGTTAGTGAATTCAATAACATTTCAGATGTATTGGAAAGGTTATTTCACATTACAGTGATGATATAGTGATGACACCATTGTTAAGGAGAAAATTTAGAATTGTTGATGTCAAAAACGCTGCTGACCCCTTGTCTAGAGTCTAATGGTGCCAAAAAACAAGTTCTCATGAGGGATGTAATACATTTTCTATCATGTCTTTGTTACTGTTTGTAAAAAGTCAAATAGTTTATTTTAGAACGAAAAGCAAAAACACTATAGCCACGCATCCCTGATAACTAAACTAAATGATTCTGCCAACATAAATCATTTTCACTTATAGCATGGAACAATAGCTTCTCAAAAAGCCATTTTTGATTGCTCTTGGTCAGGGAAGGAAGGTCCCACGCATAGGCCAATTCCTGCACTTGCTCTTTCAGGATCGGAAAGCACAGTGCCCCCTTTAAGATTTAAATAAAAGAGAAACTTCATGTCACATTTTGTGCAGGACCTTAAAAAATATGTGTAGCGGGGAAAGTGGACATCAAAACATAGGATGCTTTTCAGAACCTGAGAACAAATTTTTCGGGGGGGGAAAAACAAAACTTACAAGTTGGATTTTGTCTTTGATGTCCAGGTCTGCGCAGTCCTCCAGTGTAACTGTTGCAGTTTCAGGGCTCCCACACTCTAAATAGAAAAAAGTTGATCCAACTTAATTGAGTCACTTCAATTGGTAACACGTAATTGAAGTATGTTTAATCAACGTAATTTTTTTTATATCTATCCAACTCAATTTTAAATGCTGATCTAACTTAATTTTTTAAATACAATTTAAATTGACACATTTTTCTAAAGTTTCAACCAATGGGACTTGTAATTTCCATATCAAAGACAGGACTGACCTAACCATGTCTCACATTACAAGGCAGTAACTCACTTTGTCTATTTTTTATTTTTATTTTTTTAACTTGTCCTGTCCAACAGCTGGGCAAACAGATGAGACCTGAAGGCCTCTTGTTTTGGACATATTTTACTTTAACAACAGGGGTTATGAATCTTCTGATAAACCAGAGGTATGTCTGAATAAACCCCTTTTGTAATCGAGGCCAAACTTTATTCATTTTAATCACATTTGAAAATCTTTTGTGTTGGACCGGACGGAAAGTGAGTGGAGACGCAGAGGACGGCGAAACAGGAACGAGGCGAGGAACCAGCGTGACCAGTGGGGAGATGACCTGAAGGCATGAGACAAAGGGTAAGTACAAGGCTTGGAATACTAGAGCAAGGTTACTTGACTAGAGGCCAGACGTAAGCACCGGAGTGAGTATAACGGACTGGCGTAGTATGCTGGGATGAATCTCCTTAAGAAGGTCTGCCAGGTGATGAGATGATGAAGGTCAGCTGGTTCCAATGAAGAAGCAGGGAGGGGAGGGGTAGCAGCCGGAGGTACCGTGACAGTACCGCCCCCCCCTCAACGACCGCCTCCAGGCGGTCCGGGACGACGATCTGGGTGGGCCCGATAGAAATCGTCTATGAGGGCACGGTCCAGAATGAGGGAGCGGGAGATCCACGAGCGCTCCTCTGGACCGAGGGAATATTTATTCTTAACGGTAATTTGATTGATGTTGCGTTAATCGATGCAAGGGCGCAAAGTTTTGTCCTTCTTCTGGAAGAAGAAGAACCCGGCACCGACCGGAGAAGATGAGGGGCGAATATGACCAGCCGAGAGGGCTTCCTGGATATATTTCTCCATGGACAATTTTTCAGGGCCTGACAAATTAAATAGCCTCCTCTTAGGCAGCGTAGCACCTTTAACTAGTTTGATGGAACAATCGTACGGCCTGTGGGGAGGAAGAGAACCAGCCCTGGTCTTACTGAAAACAGTCCTAAGATCGTGATAGTACGGAGGTACTTTAAAAAGATCGATCTCCTCAGGATCTGGATCACAACAAGGAGAAACCGAGGGTATGGCGGAACGAAGACAATTAGCCATGCAGGTAGTGCTCCAGTTGGTAACGTGGAGATTAACCCAATCGAACTGGGGGTTGTGAGCGCGAAGCCAAGGAAACCCTAGAATGATGGGAGACTGGGGGGTTTTGGTAATGTAAAACTGAATGAGTTTGTGATGATTACCAGACGTGATGAAACGAACAGCCTTAGTACGGTGGGTTATGTGAGTGAGGACCTGACCACCCAAACCGGCCGCCCTGACAGGGGTATCCAAAAGTTCTGTGGGGAGATTCAAGAGTCAATAAGGGCTTTACCTTCAAAAATGCTAGAAGAAAAACTTAACTTGACAGGTAAATAGAGAAAAGGTCTCTCGGTGGAGAGAGAAAATTGACCCGCACGTGGCTTGCCTTCTAACGGGGGGTTTAAACGAAGCTTACACTTATGAACGAGGTGACCGGCTTGGCCACAGTAAAAACAGGCCCCCTCCTCTCTTCGCCTCTGCCGCTCCTCAGGGGTAAGCTTCGAATGGCCAATCTGCAGGGGCTCCTCTGCAGAGCGTCCAACTGAATCGTGGGAGACGACATGAACGAGGTTAGCGGCTGGAGAGGAAGAGGGAGAATTAGGATTAGTCTTCTTGTCTTGGCAGGAGCGTTCCGCCTTACGTTCCCGTAGGCGAACGTCGGAACGTAAGGCTGCTGTCACGAGTTCCTCAAATGAGTTAGCTTCTGGCTGAGAGCATAAATGATCCTTGATAGAGTCACTGAGGATTGATAGAACACCCCTTTAAGGGCTACATCCGGCCAGCCCGCCTCGACCGCTGGAATCCGAAAATCAATCAGATGGTCACTCACGGATCTGTGGCGTTGTTTTAGGTTTAACAGTCGATGGGTAGCCTCCTTCTTCTTGCGGGGTTGGTCGAAAACCAGTCGAAACTCCCCTAGAAAACGTTCGAAAGAGGTTTGATAAATGGAATTAGCAGTCAGATAAGCCTGCGCCCATTGAAGCGCCTTGCCTCGAAGAGCGTTCACAATAAGAGTGATCTTGCTGTGGTCTGCCTGGTAATGACGGGGAGCCTGTTGAAAAATCAAATGACATTGAAGGAGGAAACCCCCGCAAGCTCCTACGTCACCCAGGAAGGGCTCGGGGAGGAGCCGGATGTTTTCGTTAGCATTGCTATCCGTAGCGGGGACCGGACTAGCGGTGGCGGCCACCGTGTTGCTGGCAGTGACGGTCGGGGTTTTTTGGGTAGTTAGCCCCATCAGAGTCTGAGCGATACTGTCCAAACGACGAGAAAGGTCCTGCTGGGCGACCGTCATCTGATTTAAGGATTTAGCTTGTCGCCCTAGAGCGATACCTTGGTGGGTGAAGGCCAGACGGGGTTCTTCCGGGTCAGCTGGGTCTGGGTATTGGCCAGTCCGTTCTGTCATGATCGGACTACTAGGGAGACCCAGATGCTGGAATCCAGAAGAAACTCAGGAGACGAGGTATAGTCAGGAGGTTTAATCAGAGAGGGGGTGGAAGTCGTGGATGCAGGAAACGGTTGGGAGCGAGGGTGAGCACCGAGGACGGTGTGAGCAGCCGGTGACGAGGTGGAGCGCCGAGGACGGCGTAGACAGCCTGTGACGAGATGAAGCGCCGAGGACGGCGAGCACAGCTTGGAGCTAGAGGTGGAGCCGAGGACGGCGTGGACAGCCTGTGACGAGGTGGACCGCCGAGGACGGCGAGCACAGCTTGGAGCAAGAGGTGGAGCCGAGGACAGCGAGAACAGCTTGGCGTGAGTGGAGACGCCGAGGACGGCGAAACAGGAACGAGGCGAGGAACCAGCGTGACCAGTGGGGAGATGACTTGAAGCCATGAGACAAAGGGTAAGTACAAGGCTTGGAATACTAGAGCAAGGTTACTTGACTAGAGGCCAGACGTAAGCACCGGAGTGAGTATAACGGACTGGCGTAGTATGCTGGGATGGATCTCCTTAAGAAGGTCTGCCAGGTGATGAGATGATGAAGGTCAGCTGGTTCCAATGAAGGAGCAGGGAGGGGAGGGGTAGCAGCCGGAGGTACCGTGACACCCACCCTTATATTGACGTGTTCTCTCTACCATGACAAAGGTGGATAAAGATGGAAAGATTTTATGTAATCCACGGACACCAGTGAAGATAACAAATCATTGAAGAAAAAAGGTTCAGAGCACTGTCTAATGGGTCTAGATGACCCAACTCCCAACTTTAAAGTGATAGCACAAGGGTTAAGATAGAAAATAATATTTCAGGGCATAAAATTTTGTTTTTTGAACATCTTTTGAACATAAAAACCTCTATAACTAACCCACTAACTTTTACTTGCTGTGAAGAAACTGGTAGATCTGCTAGATTGGACTGTATTAATAAAAGGATTAGGTTCGTACCCCGTCAGTTTCTTGCACACAGAAATGAATGAATAATGACTCAGAGACAAAACCTAGCTTCAGTGGAGATTTACTCCGCACGAAGGGTTACAGACAGATGAACAGGGTTGCTGCATCAAAGTCCGAACAAAGAAAACAGGAAAATGGGCTTGGTATATAAGCCCTGCATTTGCATTTTCAGAAGATAACCAGATGAACCGTGGTGTGAAAAATCCACCCCCAGGTTGTTGCAGGCTAGATGTTCGAAGGTCGGGGAGCTTCAAGTGTCAGATGATGCTACATAGTGAATCAAGTTTAAACCATTAGTGTAATAAAAATTAAAAGTTAGTGTAATAAAATGTAAAAGGGAGTTTCTAACTATTCTGTTTCTAATTATTCCTAACACTTGCTGAATAAAATGCTTTCATCTGGCAAGGGGAAAGGGTTAATTTCCGAACCTTCAAAACAAAAGTCTATACTGATAGACTCATTTTTCTATCAAGAAAAAAATATATGGCGGTAGTATCCTCTATTGCTTCTTTCTTCTCTTCCTGTTGGTTAACTGAGAGATTTATGTCATTTGCAAAAAGACAAGAGACAGAGATGAATATTTATCAAAATGATCAGAATGTAAAGATTGTCTTTCAGCTTCAGTCCAGTTCAGTGTTCTGTCTGAGCAGCTGATTCCCCTCAAAACCAGACCTTCGGTGTTTTCAGCTTTTGAATCATTGAAGTAGAAAAATGTTTGGATCAAATCTGGAGGAAAACTTCTCATTTGACTGGAATGAAGCTGTTTTGCTGCAGAAGGTCCAAAGGACACAGACTGACTGACAGAGATGTTTCTGATCTAAACATGTACTTTCTGGAGTTCCAGGAAAACTGCCTCAGTTCTTCCCTCATATTATTCCCACTTTTCTTCATCAGATTTCACACAAACTCTGGAATGAAGACAAAATCAGGATGTTTTTTATTGTCAAATGATCAGAAACATTTTTTCTCTGAAAAAACAAAGAAATAAAAACACAAATTTTCAATCCAAAGTTGTCAAATGTAGCAAAAAGAAAGAAAACAAAGTTGTAAATGTTCTTCTTTCTACAAACACAATCTTCTCCTTCAGTTTCTTCTCTTGTCATTTCTGTGTAGAACAAACAGAGAAAGTCTTTGATTGTGACGTCACTGATTCCATTTGTGTTGCAGCTTCCTTCAGTTCACATGACAACAACACAAAAACAGGAACAAAACATTTGTGTGAAATTTGAATTCAAACACTCAAATCCCAAAGTTCAAAGAAACAACAAGAAAACAGATTTGACTCCAAAAAGTTTGAGATTCTTGTTCAAAAATTTCTCAAATCCACATTCTAGAGATTTTTCATTTCTCTCTTTATTTCTGACTACAAACATTACTCCACAGAATATTAACAGTTAAAATGTTTAGTTCAAAATGATCCAAAGCAGAGAAATCACTAAAAACAAACATTTCACTTTTTCAGGAACTTCTGGAACTATTCAAGTTTAAAGAACTCTGCTGTGTCTCCAAAATAACTCAACCACAGTCCAACATGTAGCGTCTGAGTGAATGTGGTCTGGACTCTGTGGAGGAGAGTCATGCTTTCAGAGACGCTGTAGAAGGACAGAACACCTGCTCTGTGATCCAGGTACACTCCTACTCTGGAGGAAGCAGGAGCTGAGATGGAGGATTTTATGCCGTTGTGGTAAAATGAGAAACTGTTTGGAGAACAATCTAATGACCAAGATTTGTCATTAAAACCAAATCCACTTTCATCTCTAGATCTGCTGATGTTCTTGTATGCGACTGCTACACTAACATATGTTCCTCTCCTCTCCACCTCCCAGTAACAACGTTCAGTCAGACTCTCTCTACTCAGAACCTGCCCAAATTTAGTAAATCTGTCTGGATGATCAGAATAAGACTGAGATTTTTCCATCACTGTCACCTTTCTGTTCTCCTCTGACAGCAACAGTTCTCTGTTTGCTGTGTTTGGATCCAGTGTGATTTGACATGAATATTTCAAGAAGTCAGCTCTGCTCTTTGGTTCTGGTTCTGGTTCTGGCTCTAAAACATCCACATGAGTGACTGTCAGTGAGATGTTTGTCCATTCCTCTCTCAGAATGTCCTGCAGTTTGTCTCTGAGCTCTGACACAGCTGCTGTCACATCCTCAAAGTATCTCAGAGGACGGACATTGATGTTGGATGAGTGTGTGGACTCACTGAGTGGTGGCAGTGAGGGGTAGTTGAGCAGAAACTGGCTGTGATCCTCTGTGAGTGAGAGCTGCTTCAGCTCAGCGTCTCTCCTCTTCAGCTCAGTGATCTCCTGCTCCAGCTCCTCCTGAAGATCTTTGACTCGACTCACTTCAGTTTGCTGCTGGGATCTGATCTGCTGCTTCACATCACAGCTTCTTTTCTGGATGAGACGGATCATCTCAGTGAAGATCTTCTCACTGTCCTTCACTGTTTGATCAGCAGAGTGATTGATGGCCTCCACCTCCGGTTGAAGCAGCTTCACCTCCTTCTCTCTGTCCTGGATTCTCTGCTGGATTTGTTGTTGACTCTCCTCCAGCTCTCTCTGCCTCTCAGTCCTTTCTGCTGCAGCTGAGACTGTGTCGTGGCCTCTATGTTCTTCCACAGAGCAGAGATAACAGATACATTTCTGATCAGTGCGACAGAACATCTTCATCACCTCATCATGACGGGAGCAGATGTTCTCCTGCAGGTTCTTGGAGGGTTCCACCAACTTGTGTTTCTTGAATGCAGCTGCATCCAAATGAGGCTGAAGGTGTTTCTCACAGTAAGAGGCCAGACAGATCAAACAGGACTTGATGGCTTTCAGTTTTCTTCCAGTGCAGACATCACAGACCACATCTACAGGTCCAGCATAGCAGAGATCAGCAGGAGCAGCTTGGAGTCCAGTCTTCTTCAGCTGATCGACTAAAGCAGCAAACATGAAGTTTTTCACCAGAACAGGCCTCGGTATGAAGGTCTTCCTGCACTGAGGACAGCTGGGGATTTTCTCCTCTTCATTCCAGAATCCTTGAATACACTTCATGCAGTAGCTGTGTCCACAGGGAATAGTCACCGGATCCTTCAGCAGATCCAGACAGATGGAACAGCAGAAGGTTTCTTGATCCAGATCAACTCCTTTCTGCGCCATTTCTCCTCTCAGACACAAAGACTGTGAGAGTTTCACTTCCTCAGAAACCAGTATGACTCTGATCCTCCCATAAGGTGTTTTCACAGTGAGTTCAGCCAATCAGCTTCTTTCTTCTCTTCCTGTTGGTTACGCCCATCATGACAGAGGAGGAGCTGCAGATCAGTAAAAGAGGAACTTTAGAGACGGTGGCTGGTAAACCTTTTAGAAAGAGAAAAATTAGACATCAACTGTTTTCTCCTTCAGCAGATCCAGACAGATGGAACAGCAGAAGGTTTCTTGATCCAGATCATTCGTGGTCATTTTGCTTCAAAGTCCCTGTTGAAGAAGCTGCAGTTCTTTCCGCTGTGAAGGTTTCATCACAGCTTGTTTTCCTTCATGACTTTGAACTTTCAAATGTTTTATCTTAGCCACATTAAAGTGCTCTCCTTCACGCTATCATACTATGGAGCCCTGTTACGGCTGTGGCCGTATTTGGTTTTGGTTTGTTCTGTTTGTTCTGTGTTTTGTGTATTATTTCTTTATCAGAGCGGGACTTCTGTGTTTTGTGGATCTTTGTTTGTATGTCTGATTATTTGCAGGTGTGGTGCATGAAGGTGTGGCCTCAATTTGGACAAGCTGGTGGAGGCAGCTTTAAAAGCACCATTTGGACATCCAGTCGGGGGGAAGGGAGCCTTGCTGCAACAGTCTCCACTGCAGCTTGGCCCTCTTCTCCATTTTGTTTATGTCTTCTCCACTTGTTTTAGTTTGTGTTGCACTTTGTAGTTCTTTGTAGTTTTGTCTGTGCCCACTCTGATTAATCTTTTGGTTTATAGTTATGTTAAGTGAAGCTGTAGGGGTGAACCGCCATTTTCTTTAGTACATGTTTTCTCCTGTTTAGGTTAGGGAGGTATGTTTCAGTTAGTTGGGGTTTTGTTTGTTGTTTTGGCCTGGGTTCACCCTGAAGCCTTTTAGCTTCACTTTTAGTTATTGTTGGATTGTTTGTTTATATGTAAATAAATTTGGTTATTTTATGGAGACATTCGTTTGGTGTTTTGTGTTGCAGTCAACTTGGTAGCAAAACCTTTACTTTTTTATGTTATGCCCCCCCTAGCACCCCTAGACACACAAGGGGGCGTAACAAGCCCCAAATTGTTCATAATTTAAAAATAAATATGACGTGCAATCACACAATCAACAAATAAAGCTCTCAAGAATATATTTAAAAAAATGAAATTGTGAAAAAACTGCACACAGATTTTAAATTAGCCATTATATTAATATATTTTATTTTGCTTTAAAATCCAGTCCGTTGTTTTAAAGCAGCATTTTAATCATGTTGATTATTAATATTGTTCTATGGCTTTTCTCTGAAACCAAAAATCAAATCAATGTTTTCCAAAGTAGATTTGTTTTTATTTCACGTTGCTGTTTTTCAGAATTGATCTTTTGTTTCATGATGAACTTTCTAAGCAGAATGAGTCTGTCTGTTCTCCCCTTTATATTTGAAGCACCTGTTCAAGCACAGTTATGGCTCCTGAATATTCTAAAATCTCTGGAGAAGATACATTTAGCAATGTTGAAAACAAACACTTTCCTCAATCCTACTTTAACCCTAAGCCTTAACCTTATTGGTAAGGCATAATTATTCTATTTATTTTCTGAAACATTTTACATTTTGTAAGAATCTTTTTTTTATTGGATAATGAAACAATGAAGTCCTGTTTCTATTCAGCTTAACAGCAGCAGTAAGTAGGAGAATCCATTAAAAACTATATATAATGGATACAAATCATGAATGTAACATTAACATAAATGTAATGCAGTGTTGTGTTTTTCTTCTTTGCTGCTCCTACTGGGTTTGATCAGAAAAAACAAAAACAGAACGACTCCTTTCGTGTTGAAAGTTGCAGACTCCTTTTTTTTTAACTTGTCCTGTCCAACAGCTGGGCAAACAGATGAGACCTGAAGGCCTCTTGCATTGGACATATTTTACTTTAAAAACAGGGGTTATGAATCTTCTGAAAACCAGAGGTATGTCTGAATAAACCCCTTTTGTAATCAAGGCCAAACTTTATTCATTTTAATCGTATTTGAAAATCTTATTGTGTTGGATCAGACGGAAAAGGAAAGAGGGAAGAAGAGAGAGAGATGTTAGCGAGGGGGGGATAGGAGGGTGATCATAGGAGGGGGGATGGTAAACCATGAAGCAGCATAAAGCAACAAGCTACTGGATGTTTATCATTACAGTGAGGTTCAGATGTAATACAAATCTAGAAGGGCCGGTGCCTGTCCACACACACACTCAAATGTTATAAACACACCTGTTAGCTGCAAAAATGTCCACATGTACACAGCATAAATATTTTCACACACGCATACATGTGCATTCAAGCCAACTAGAGTGAAATATTTCATTCAATCACGCAAACTATTAGTGCCAAGGTGAGCTAACACCTGTGCTCAAGTGAGTGTTTATGTTCTTCTAATATGGATAGTGGAATGTGAAAAGAAGGAGGGTGAGTGCCCAGCCATCCCCACACCAAGACCCCCGCCGCAGCAGCCAGAAGCCCCCAACGCCACACGGCAGCAGTTAGAGAAAAACCGCCCAGCGGGTGATCACATCCGCCAACCAGGCCAGGGCCAGCAGGACCGCCGCAGGGCCCCCAGAGCCAGAGAGCAGGAAGGCATGGGGGGAGAGAGAGTGCAGCCCCAGCCCAACCAGGAGAGCAGCCCCCCCGCCACACCCCAAGGGGTTCCAACGCCGGGCCCCACCCGAGAAGAGTGCCCACAGGCCCAGACGAGCACCTCATCACCACCCAGGAGTTCTGGGCATCCCTCCGCCCTTACCTTAGGTATGAGCCAGGACCCCCCAAGGGAGACCCGCTCCGTGGAGAGAGGACTGCTGGGCCCAGGAGACCAGCACCCAGGGGACACGGCCGCCGTTGCCAAGGGCCCAGTAACCCCTACCAGGGATGGGGTAGGGGACAGATGGTCCAAGGTCCTACCTTCCTTGCGAAATGCGTGTGTGTATGTGTTTGTAAGGGTGTGTGTGTGTTTATGTTGGAATGTAGCGTGGAGTGAAGGGTGTGTACTAAGAGGGTGCAGTTAAAATTGGCGGGTAGGGCACTGAGAGGACATCTCTTGATTACTCACAGTGATGTCCCATCACCATCCCCCTTACCAAGGCCCTATATGTCTAAGGTGTAAATAAAACTGAGAGGGGGGGGGGGCATTGCATACAGCAACCATGGGAGGGGGACCACTGCCAAGTAGTTCCTCCCCCAAAGGTGCATTGCAGGCTAAACCCTCCTACCCCCTCCCCCTAATATGAGATTATTTGAGGAAGGGGGTTAGGAAGGGGGTTGGTAGATTGTCCCCTGGTGGTCAAACATCCCCCCCCCCCAGCATAGGGCCCCGGTCTCCTCAGCCAAGGGGTCCCATCCCCCAAGGCGCCGACACCCCGGGCCCCACACAACCCACCCAACACAGACAGAGAGGAGCATGAAAGTGCCCCCCCCCCCCGGAGCAAGTCCAGGCCCCCGCCCCCAGGCATCGCCCCTGGGAGAGCTCTGGTCATGAATGGATGGGACCGAGCCCGCCAACCAGTCGGGGCGACTGCTGATTGCCTCAGCGGAGACACCGACCCGTCAAACCTCCAAGGTCCCGTACCGATTAGCCCCCCCACAGGACAGGGCCAAAAGCCCCCCCCACACCCCATTTATCCACCTTTATCATGGTAGGGAGAACACATCAATTTAAGGGTGGGGTCTTCTAAGATAGCACAAGGGTTACAGCAACTTGCCTTCGTTCTGTCATGCTTCCTCATCATTACACTTTATTATTTCCGGAAATAATTGCCCCCCCCCCCACCCCACCCTTTATTTTTGAAGCACCATTCAGGCTCCTGAACTGTTAAAAGTACTGGAGTAGCTACATTAAGCAATGTTGAAAATAAACAGCCTTTTATTTCCCCAATACAAACTTATTGGTTAAGGCACATTCATTCTTTGTTTTTTCTTATACTGAAAAATATGTTGTAGAAATTACACAATGTTGACTGTTCCCTTCTATATTTTAACTTACCAAAATAAAAGCACCATGAATTTGCTTTCGTAAACGCAACTTATTTATGAGATACAGTTGCAGTGCTTAACATTGTGATCATTAAATAAACTGAATTTGACCATTTTATTACAGTGGAAGACATTGAAATTCACGTACAGTTTTTTTCGAAGTCATGTTTTAAAAGAAAAAGAAAGAAAATATATGTTGGTAAAATGTCGGGATACGTATCGTATCGCCAGACTCTTGCCAATACACACCCCTAAGTGAGACCTGGACAGCTTGACTCCTCCCCGCTGGCGTTCCAAACAGGAAATTCCTGCTGGCTCCATAATCCAAAATTCTATAGACTTTTATTGGGATATAACTGATTCTGATCTAGACCTGGACGATATAAATTTCTTTTATTTCACAATGTAGTTTTTCACATGAAACAATAATGATATTAATAATAATAATGCTAATAACAATACCTTTTATTTGCATAGCACTTTAAATGGCACACAAATGAGCTTTACAACATATGAGTAAAAAGCAGTCAATAAAAACAAGAGCTGCGCACAAAAAATATATATATATTTTTAAAGATTAGTTTTTGGGTGATTTTTTTACACATTGGGAGGTCACTGTAGTCTCTGAGATTATGGGGCATAGTGTTCCAGGGGGTCGGAGCAGCAGTAGAGGAGGCTCTGTCTCCCCAGGTTCGATGCTTGATCGAGGGACAAAAGGTTTGCATCAGACGCGCGCAGACAGCAGGGTGGAGTGTGACGCTGGAGCAGATCGGTGAGGTAGAGCGGGGCCGGTTATGAAGGGCTTTGAAGGTGATGAAGAGAACTTTGAATTTGATGTGCTGAGCGATTGGGGAGCCAGTGAAGGTTCTAGAGGACGGGGTGATGTGCTCACGAGAGTGGTTGTGTGAGCAGAAGGGCGGCAGAGTTCTGAATGAATTGCAGCTTGTTTATAATTTTGAAAGATGTGCCATAAATTATGCTGTCTCAGTAATCTAACCGGGAGGTAATAAAGGAGAGGGATGAGCGGAGGCGGGCAATGTTTTTCTTGTGGTAACAGGCAGATTAGGTTATTTAGTTCACATCTTTTTCAAATGATAGATTGATGTCAAAGAGAATCCCAACGTTACAGATGACTGGTGACAGAGAACGTGTGTGTTGTGCTGTTGAAGTTTAGCTGAAAATCTGGAATAGATTTTGTGATGATTTTGGGTCCTTTAGATTTAACATAGCAATGAGACAGCATATCCTGCTGTCTCACTCCCCTTCATCTGGACTACTTCTCCACAGACCCCCAGCATAGGAGGCATAGCAGCCATAAGGTCCAAGAGGATCCACGGAGAGATGGCTAAGGAAGCCGCACCAGCGGAGTCGCTAGAGCTAACTCGCTGAATTTATACGCTGACTCACCGGCCGGCTATGAAGATATTGCCCTGGGCTGTGTACACTGGAATGGATTAATCAGAATCCAAACGGGTTGAGGCATGTAGATGGTCTCAGTGGGGGAGTGTCCCGATCCAGGCAGAAGCAGCAGGAAGACGCCAAAAGGTGAGTCACGCTGAGATCAGATGCAAACATATCTTCCAAGACAAATGTCACAATATGAACCAAAATTACTATATTTGTCCAATTTGAACGCTCTGTGGCTCACAAGAGAAATGTGTCACCATCCCCATAGCAAAGCAAAACTGAAGATGAGATCTCGTTTCTGTCACATTTACGTCTCCTAGACATAAATGAGAACTGTTTGAGACTAAACTGCTTTTCTCATTCTTCTCAAACATTTCTCCTGAGAAATAAGTCTCACAGTGAGCACTGTTTGAGATCTCAAAATTCTCTCACAACTGTCTCTTCTCCAGATCTCAATTAAGAGAAAAATGAGCCATATTATGTTGCGCTCAAGTATGTCTCAATTTGATATCCTTACTTCAAATCCCTATCTCAGTTACGTCTCAGTGAAAGACATAAATGGTTCTGTCTCTCGTTGCTCAATAATTTAGATCTTGTTTTAGCCTCTTTTTTTATTGTCTCAGCAAAAAGAAAATGAGAATAGTACAAGCCCTAAAATGAGTCTCATTATGACACCATTACAAACTCTAAATTGTCCATAGGTGTGAGTGTGAGAGTGAATGGATGTGTGATTGAGGATATTCTGCCATGTGACAGACTGGCGACCAGTCCAGGGCATCCCTTGCCTTCGCCCAAGTGGCCGGGATAGGCTCCGGCAACCCCGTGACCCCGAAAGAGAAAAATGGTAAAGAAGATGAATGAATGAATGAATGAATGAATGAATGAATGAATGAATGAATGAATGAATGAATGTCTGAACTAAATAAAGGACATTTGGGATCAAATTTGGATCACCTTAAAGTGAACAAAAAATTGATTTTACATTTGAAACATACAAATAAAATACATAAATAAAAATAATCAAATAAATAAATCAACTTTAGGGTGGTACAGATTTATGGGGTTCAGTTTGAGTTACTTTATCTTTGTCTTCAAAAATCCCCCCTCATGAAGCCTTACAAGCTGAAAATATTTTCTTTTTTCTTGATTTTAGTCTGCATCATATTGAACAAACAGAAGCCTGGACTAACCCGATTTGAATTTTAAACTGTATCACAGCCTCACGTGACACAGATTTCTGATTGGTTGATCACAGTGGGAGGGAAAACTCTGTGGTTGACGTCACCAACGGGCCGGAATCTGCAAGCGGGAGAAGTGCAGAGAACGAGAGACTTTTGACGAGCGTTTTTGTCGTATTTTTTCTGTGTTTTAACGATCCGTGGGATGAATCTCCAACATTTTTTTGCTTGTCTGGAAAAGATTCAAGTAAAATCTTTGAAGTTTGCACGGTAAGTTTGCGATTTCTTTCCTCCAACGCTGAACTCAATTGAATGCTAAAGGTGTTTTAAGCTAGCTCCGCCAGTACTGCAGACGTCTGGGCTACTCGCGGTGGCTTTGGCTGTATAAGTAATTATTACATTTTACAAAGGTTAACTTGTTCTTTTTGTAATAAAAAAAATAGAGACATTGAAGAGTTATCTGCAGTGCAGAGTTTACAGAATGAGCCTGCAGGGTTCATCCCATTCACACTGTGTGACGACACCACAAACCATTTCCTTTATTGCAAACTTCAAAATGTGCAATTTTACGCTGTTAAAACCTTTTGTCTTGTTTAAAAGATTATCTTGCAGACGTTTGGCCTGGCATGTCATCTTTTGAAACTGGCTATGGACATGTGTTTAAAGTAAAGTCATCATAACTGCTCATATGTCTAGAAAGCATAATCTCAAAATTTAAGTATGCATATTCGGAAAACATGTTCTCAGCCCTCTGTCAGTGGTGGAGATGTTTAGAGAGCACAGATGTAGCTAAGCCAACAAATGTCAACACTGATATGTACGAGAATTTTAGTGAATCATAAATCATACTTAAAAACCTTTCCAGATTTTACTTTGTGCTGTATAAAATGTGCCTACAAGTTTTTTTTTCCCTCTCTGATTCAAGGTGATCTAAATTCTACACGTGAAAATGAGTGAATCAGAACCCATGTTCCTCCACACTGCCATTGTGGAGGTCCTACCAGAGCCACAAAAGACATCCTGGAAGAACACTTGCAGTCCATTGGAATAAATGGAGTTGTATGAGGATCTACGATTCATAGAAGAGGCCGACTTGCTGCCAGCTTTGAGACCCGTTCAAGCCCGGAAACGTCTTGCTTTCTGGAAATTGAAATGTGAGTCTCAAACATTACAAATGAGTTTTTGTAACTCGGAAGTGGATATGAATATGAATGGGTAACACACTGACAGTACAGTGTACACTTAATACACTTATACTGTTTGTTTGTTTTTTGTTGCAGACCAAACGCCAGAGAACAGCACATCGTCATCTGTTGAGACCTCACCAGCACAATCATCATCACTTTTGTTATAGTCACAGAGAAGTTCATCATCCACATCTTCCAGAACCCGAGGACTGTACATACATTGACTGGAAGGCCAGCTTTGAAATTCCATGGAGTAAGTTTTCTGAGAAATTTGTGCAGTCTTTGGAGAGGGGAAAGAGACCTGGCCCAAGACTAAGGAAGGAAATAGTTTGCCCTCAGGGGGGTATTCCAGGAAGCATGTTTAAACTAGCCCGACTTTAAGCCTGAACTCTGGCTGAAATCCGCCTGAACTTGCTTACTCTGGGTATGTCGGTTCCAAAAGACCGGATATGAGTTGGCGTAATTACGCTCGACTTGGTAACCCTGGGTTAACGCACGGTACATAAAGACATTCTCAATAGATCGCTGATTTCTGGAGTCACCATGGAAACGCGTGGAGAGAAAAAAAAAGAAAGCGCGACACTTGAGACGGAAGTGAGGCGGAGTCTGAGATTTTAATGACGGCGGATAAAGATTATACGTCCATCAAAAAAGTAACACGGCTGAAAAATAATTTAAATAATTTAGTTACATTAATTCACACTCAATAATTGTTTATACAACTCAAATTTACGTATTTTTCTAACTAAATGTCACATTACTCCATTAATCTTTTTTCCATCTTAATTACTTATATTTCTTGAACTTTCATATGTCTAAGTTTGAGCCGGCAGATATGCTCATTTTTATAACAATAAAAAGAACGGAAAGTTTGAGCCGGCAGATGTGTTCATTTTTATAACATTAAAAAAAACGGAAAAAAATGCACGGAGTGCAAAAATTCATTACAGAATATTCCATCACTGTCATAACAGGTTTGGGTGGTAGAGGTGCTATATAAACTCATCATTCTTTCCTTCACTCTCACTCATGGTGCAGAGACGTAAGCATAGTAGGACAAAATAGCTCGGCGAAACACGGTAAAACAGCTATACAACTAAACACATTTTGTAAAAAACCCACACTTAAACCCAAATCCGTCCAGACAGGCAAAGGGAATAATATCCCAGAATCCCTTGCGGTGCCGATCTAACTGCAGCACCAAAGTTACACCTACTTAATTGAATTAATTTGAACGAAAGGAAAATAATTGTCTGAAAACTACGTGTTATTTTTAAGGTGACCTAACAAAAAAATGATTTATCTTAACTGAAGCAAATAATTAAGTTAGATCAAAGTAAAAAAGTTTATTTTTTCCAACATCCATATGTGGTCTTATCACCCTCTCACGGTGGAAAAAGTATTATCTGAGCTTTTTCATCCACTAAATCATCTTCAAATGGACACGCCATGCTGCTTCCCCTCTCTGTAAACAAACTAAGCTTCAACTAAACCTGCTCCGGACCAGGTTATGTTCAGAGCATGAGTTGCCATGGTAACTTGACCTACCCTGAAACATACCTCCATTTCTGGAACCGAAAGCTGAGGTTATCAACTTCCTTAGCCTCAAACTTATCGTGGGAGCTAGCATAACCTGCTTTCTGGAATACCCCCCTGGTTGCAGAAATGATGAAAGCAAGAAGTTTTTCCAAACTAAAAGGCTGCAGATGATGCAAGGAGAGCAGAGTGGCTGCTCAGAAGAGATGAGATGTTAAAGAGACGCTCTTTCTTCTGCTCTGCTACTTTAATGAGGAGGATGCCATGTTCTTGTAGAAGATGCAGACGAGGTCCAGCTGCAGCAGGTGCCGTTGACTCCAACTGTTATTGTATGTGGTAAGTAAAGTTTCAAGTGTTAAATCTAAAGGTTTTGTCTTTGTGCACTGTACATGGGTGACATGCTTACTTTATCCATTGTTCTGTCTTTAGGACAGTCTTGCTTTTCCCCAAGGAGGTTCATGCTGAGTTTGGACCGCTCCATCGTACACAACAACATTGCAGCACTGTGCCTGATGTTCAGAAGCTACTTCTGCTTTAACAGTCATTATCCAACTGAGCTGGCTTCAACCCTGGAGTTTCTGCAAAGATACATATTTATGAGTGCTGTCATGCGATTCATTTTTGGGTGTGATTAGTTAATCATGACCTGCAGTTAATTATTCTCATTAATCTTGTATTAATCTAACTCTGGGCTGCTTATCCCTGGTCCTTGAGATCTACCAGCCTGCCTGTTTTCCAACTCTCCCTGAATTGCTTTCTGCTGATTAGCTGGTACCGGTTGTGTTCATCCAGTCAGAATGTGGAGACGTCTGGTTGAGCTGATCAACAGCTAGCAGGGCTTGGAGATCTGGAAAACAGTCAGGGTGATGGATCCCAAGGACCAGGAATGAGCAGCCCTGGCTAACCTAAAATTTAGCTTTGAAAATCCTTATTTTGGGGTAATTTGATTTAAATAGCAAGATTGTGTCACATTAAAAGAAATAAAATACAATTTAAAGGGTGGCTTTATGAAGTTTTCTAAGTATAACAGACTTTTTTCCAACCTTTACTTTTATACCACTAAGGGGTAATTCTTGGGTCCCAAACAGGACAAAGACCTAGGCCAAAGTGCTCTAATTTAAAAAACTCATGGAAATATTCTGAACATTCCAAAAAATTGTTTAATTATTTGTATCACATGGTTTCAGTTCATATAAAATATGTACCGGTAATCAATATTGTTCAAACAAAAAAATATGTTTAAAAAATTTAACTTTGCAAATTTGGCACACTGTTTAATGTTAAAATATAATAAAAAAAGAAACTACTTTAAAAATGGTCAGTTTCACATGACATTGTTTTGTCAACCACTGACTTGGGGATATGATTCAAAATCAGAATTTTAGAGGTTAATGCAGAAAAAGGCAGAAAAACACTAAAGTATTGCAAAGAGAGGAATTTATTTGAAAAGTTTGTGTTTTTAGCTCCTTCTCAGATTGACTTCAAGTATCCTGTATTTTGTCAAAATCTCCACTTGGTGGCAGCAGACACTCACTTACCCAAACAGATGATGCTCCTGACATTGCAGACATTTTTAAAGCATTGTTGCTCTTCTATTACTTTTTATTTTACGTTGTTTTTATAGAAAGGAAATTCTATTTAAAGCAAATGTTCAGTCTGTGTTTATGTATTTTTTAAACCAATCTCTTCTGATTCTTTCATTCATCACACAAACATTTTATGTTGGAAACTCTTAATCTAAACCTGCATGAAAACCTTAATATTTGTATCTTTAGCCCTTGTGCTATCCTATGACACCCCCCCCCCCCCCCCCTTACATTGACGTGTTCTTCCTACCATGACTTAACTGTGGCCCCGTGGACTTCCTGTGACGTCATTTCCGGGTGAGCTATTCCCAGTGCTAGCTGTGTGACTGCTGTCCTCTTGTTTGGCATTAGCCTTACTACTATTGCTTACTCTAAGGGTTATCTGGGTTAATATTCACATTCACATTAGCGAATTCACCACTGTTAAACCGCTTGCTGTTCACTTTTCTCACTTTGCTAAATAAACCACTTCTCTTTACCTAAACACCGCTAGCCTTAGCTTAGAACCTAGCATGGCCACCACTCCTTCCGCCTCTCCTCCTCTCTCCTGCCCCATGTGCCATATGTTTATTGATGATCCTGCCTCCTTTAGTGAAGATAGGGGTAGGTGTGTTAAGTGTAGTCTTGTGTTAGACTTGGAGGCCAGGCTGGAGCAGTTAGAAGCGCGGCTCCGCACAGTGGAAGCTAAGCCGGCTAGCCAGGTCGTTACTCGTAGCGCGGGCCGCGCTACCAGGGCTAACTTAGCTAGCACCCCAGCGCCCTCCCAACAGCCGGGAGACAGTCAGGGGTTTGTACCGGTTGGGAGGAAACATAGTGCTAAACGCAAAAACTTAGAGCACCCGAGACTCCACGTTAGTAATAGGTTCTCCCCCCTCAGCGACACACCCGCTGAACACTCAACTCTGGTTATAGGCTCTTCTGAAGTTAGAAACGTGGAGCTCCCAGCGGCTACTGTCAGGTGTTATCCGGGGGCCAGAGTTGGTGACATCGAGGGGAACCTTAGGATGTTAGCTCAGAGTAAGTCCAGGTTCCGTCGAGTCGTGATTCACGCAGGCGGTAATGATGCCCGACGGAGACAGTAAGAGGTGGTTAAGTTAAACGTAACTTCGGTGTGTAAACTGGCTAAGACGATGTCCGACACTGTAATTTTCTCTGGTCCCCTGCCGAACTTAGTCAATGATGAAATGTACAGCCGCTTTTCATCATTTAACCGCTGGCTTTCTAGATGGTGCCCAGAAAACGGCGTTGGTTTCGTGGATAACTGGAGCGCGTTTTGGGGGAAGCCCGGTCTCATGCGGAGAGACGGCGTCCATCCCACTCGGGACGGTGCCGCTCTTCTTTCTAGAAACATTTCTGCTAGCCTTAGTCTGTTAACCTGACAATCCAGAGACGAGACCCGGGCGCAGAGCAGCAGTGTAAAACGCTCCTCTGAGCCTCCCTTAGGGTTAGTGCCGGTGCAAAACCCATGCAGGGAAAGTCAAGCAGGTCCTAGCTTTAGCTTATGTGCTGAAAGACAAATGAAAGGAGCGCGTCATAGAAACCTTACAGTGACAGACAGCAGTTCTCACAAGCAGAATTATGATGTCATTAAATGCGGTTTATTAAACATTCGATCCATTTCCTCCAAGTCCCTCTTAGTCAACGAGTTAATTACTGATAACAATCTTAGTCTTTTAGCCTTAACAGAAACTTGGCTCCATCAGGATGACTATGTTAGATTGAATGAAGCAACCCCCCCCACTTATGCTAACTATCAGAAATCCAGGATTTCAGGGAAAGGAGGTGGTTTGGCAGTAATATCACAGTCTAGCTTACTTCTCAGCCCTAAAGTTAAAAATGCTTATAATTCATTTGAAAGCATCATATTGTCTTTAAGTCACCCAAACAGGAAAACTCGAAAACCTGTTTTACTCATAATTATTTATCGCCCCCCCGGCCCATATTCAGAATTTTTAACTGAGTTTTCCGACTTCCTATCGACTATTGTCTTAGATTCTGATCAAATTATAATATTAGGGGATTTTAATATTCATGTTGATGACCCCAGTGACTGCCTAGGAAAGGCTTTTGCAGCTTTATTAGATGATGTTGGTTTGACCCAAAGTGTGAATGAACCCACTCACTGTCATAAGCACACCCTGGACCTTGTTCTAACCCATGGGATAGAGATCAGCCAGCTGAGTGTCCTTCCTCTTAACCCCATCATTTCTGATCACTTTCTGATTACCTTCCAGCTTACACTGGAACATCCTTCTGCCCCAGTGAATAAGAAACAGCTTAGAAGAATCTTAACTGACCGTTCTGTGTCTGAGTTTAAACACACAGTTCAGCCAGTACTTAGTGATATTCTGAGAAAATACTCTGAGACCAGCTCCCATAGTATCAGTCCTAGTATAAATGACCACTTTGTTAATGATGCCTTACAAGCCCTCAGGAGTACACAGATCAAAGTAACGTCTACTGCAAATTGTGCCAAAGATACGTTCCTAATAAATGTGGAAATACCACCAACCTTTTTTCTCACTTAAAGCAGCACCACCCCCTCGAGCATGCTCAATGTCAGACTACAAAAACAACGGTAAGACCTGCGCTGCAGCAGCAGTCTTTACATTCGGCATTTTCCAATGTAACGCCATACGACAAAAAATCGAAGAGACATTGCGACATCACAAATGCTGTAGCCTACTGTCTGGCCAAAGACATGCTACCAATAAACACAGTCGAAAATGACGGATTCAAGCGGCTAATTAAGGTAATTGACCCTCGTTACGAACTACCTGGACGTAAACACTTCTCTCAGACCGCCCTGCCAAAGCTTTATTCTGAGTGCTGAGAGATTGTCGAGACGGAGCTCCAAAATGTGTCATACTTCGCTACCACATCTGACTTGTGGTCAAGTCGCACGTCGGAACCTTATCTTAGCCTCACTGCTCACTACATTGACCAAGACTGGAATTTGAAGAGCAAATGTCTTCAAACTGCCTACTTTCCTGTGGACCACACGGGTGAAGCCATTGCTTTGGGCCTGTCAGACGCACTTGAATCTTGGGGACTGAGTGAAGACAAACAAGTCTGCATCACAACCGACAGTGGGACAAATATAGTGAAGGCCACATCACTCAACAACTGGACCCGGCTGCAATGCTTTGGACATCGTCTTCACTCAGCAGTTGGTAAGTTGCAGAGCAGAATACCAATCCTATTTGTGTGGGTTTCTTTAACCCCCTTTACATAATGTGATGTTTAAATCTACATTTACAAACTAATGACAAAAACATTTTTTTTGTTGGTGTTGGTACTCATTTATTCAGTCATTCTCGGGTGTAAATCAAGTTGATAAATGTTCTTGGATTTCACCAGGATCCAAATTTAATGCAGCACATCATCCCCTTTCCTACACTTAATTAAATCATTTCAGCAAAATAAAGGTTAACAATTAATGAAGACAAGTTGAAAAAATTAAACTGGTGATAATGTTGTTGCTTATCACTCATTATCAACTCTTAAGTAAACATAAAAAAAATAAGATCTAAATATTGGCAAAATTTAAAATGTGTTACGTTTTTGGCACGAAATTAGGTTTTGTGCCAAATTAAATAAGAATGATTTAAGAACTGTGAATTTGATTTGATTTATTGATTTATTTCAAGCATTGTAGTCAAAGCAAAAAAAAAAAAAATACACATATTTATCAAACTCATTACAGAAATGATGAAATGCATAGATTAAAAAGACAGAATTTTATTTATCACTTTACAGAAATTTTAATTCTGAGTTTAATTTTGCTTCTGTTATTTACCTTTAATCCACAGAGAGTGTCGGAAAAGACTAACGGGTGGAGCGAGCGGTGGGTGTGTGTAAGAAAGTGGTGGCTGCCTTCAGTTTCTCTTGGAAGAAGAAGAGAGACATGGCTGTTGCTCAAGATGAGTTTCACCTACCCCAGCACAAGTTGGTGACAGAATCACCCACCAGATGGGGTTCATGCCAAAAAATGATTGAAAGGATTCTGGAGCAACATAAAGCCATCACTCAGGTCCTCAGTGCAGATAAAAAGACCAGGGGCCTCATTTATAAACGTTGCATACGCACAAAAGAAGGCGTGCGCCACTCTCTACGCAACAGTTGAGATTTATAAAAAGTTAACTTGATGGGAAAATGTGCGGTCCTTCACGCAAGCTCTGACCCAGGCGTACGCACAAAAACGGGTGAAATGAGAAATGGCGACACCGTCGGCAGATGGAAGAAACACGTGAAAGTGAAAATACTGCCTCTCATAAATAACATTAAGACTTCACAAAGCAAGTCTTACAATTGACAGCCTACACGAACAGAACGAAATACTGTACAAAACTGATATTCTCGTCAGTGTGTGTCTGGTGGAGCAGATATAGTCAAAGTCAGCTTTATTGTCAAATATGCTGCATCCGTAAGACATACAGCACAGATGAAATTGCTTTCCTCCCACCCCACAGTGCAAGCAGCATATAAAATACTAAATAAACGACTTACGACTTAAAATACATTCTTTTAAAAACAATAAATCCTTGAAACCCAAAAAGATAAAGCCAAAAAACACTGAAGGTAGGGGAGAGAGGAGCCGCTGCGTGTGCACGCGCCGCCAGATGCGTGCAAATCAGACAGACGGACGGACGGACGTATTAATTGTCCACTGGGGAAAGTTGTTTTCATATTAAAACATTTCTTCATAAGCTATGAAATTATGGTATTCATGCATATGCCTTTAGTTTGTTTTATTTTTGATAAAACAACGT
Source organism: Oryzias latipes (assembly GCF_053564925.1). Taxonomy (NCBI): domain Eukaryota; kingdom Metazoa; phylum Chordata; class Actinopteri; order Beloniformes; family Adrianichthyidae; genus Oryzias; species Oryzias latipes. Next base: position 11,374,108 of record NC_136253.1, on the reverse strand, counting down.
ATGTCTCAACCATTCAGAAAGCAACAAGAAATTACATTTGCGCGGAACATTTTCCCATTTCCACGTGGATTATTACCGACATCTGTAGCTTGTCAGATGTAATTAAATGGAAAGAAATAAAATGCCCCATCACAATGCGTAATGACGCACAATGGCTGATCTTGCGCTCTTAGAAGATGTGGCAAATGAAAGAATTCGGAGTGAACGCATCCTTAGACAGCAAGAAGACTTGCTGGCAAACGAGGACGAGTGTCTTATGAGCCGGTTCCGACTTCTTCGAGCCGTCCCTTTGGACCTCTGCGGGCTTTTGGGGGTGTGTCACCCGGTGCATCTGGCGCGTCGGTGTCTCCCTCCGCCTCAGTCACCACTCCCCTTAAAAGGGATTCCCCAATTATTGCCGCCAGTCTCTCAAGAGGGGTCAGCTCCGGTGTCCCCCCCCCCCCCCCCCCCCCCCCGTGGCAGACACACTCTGGCGATACAGCGCCAGACGCTTTTTTGCCGCGACTTTGATGTCCGACCATTTCTTTTTTACTTCGGCCACGGTCCGAGGTTGTGAGGCTACAGCATTTACGGCGTCTGCCACAGTTTGCCACTCACGTGCCTTTTTGGCATTAGTAATGCCCACACTGTGCCCTCCAAACAACACTTTTCTCCTCTTTTCCACCTCGTCAACTATAACTTCTACTTCACGTTGAGTGAAGTTACGTCTTTTTGATTTCCTCTCTGTGTTTGCCATGGTTTCGCAATCAATGAATATTCATTTGTGGGCGTTTCACGGACTATTTATGGGCAACTATGGGCGTGTCATGAAGCCGCAAAAGCTGCGCTGCATTTAGAATTGGTTGTGATTTATAAAAGGAAAGATGCGTAAGATGTGCGTGCGCACGGTTTTATAAATCCGAATATTTCTGTGCGTACGCACGTCCTATGTTTCATCCGTACGCCACTTCTGACGCAAATCCTACGCAAAGTTTTATAAATGAGGCCCCAGGCACTTGGTTCCCTCCTGGCAAGACATGGATGTGTTGGAGTCTCTGCATCTGGCCCTGAATCCACTGATGGAATTCACAGATTCACTTTCTGGAGACTGTTATGTGACCGTGTCATACCTCAAGCCGATGCTTCATCTTTTCAGAACACAGATTCTGAAACCATCTGATGATGAAACACAGCTCACAAAGGACATAAAGATGGCAGTAATGGCATACCTTGATGAAAAGTACAATGACCAGGTTACTAACGAACTGCTTGATATCGCAACCCTGGTAGATCCACGCTTCAAGCTGCAATACACTGATGCAGAAAAGGTGGATGCTGTCAAACTGAGAGCAGTGTCTGAAATGATGGCTCAAAACGAGGAGCTGTCTACTTCAGCCAGAACGGAAGGAGCAGAAGAGGGAAAAGCTGCAACAATGCTACCAACACAGAAGAAACAGAAAAAAATCATTGGGCAGCTTTTTCAAGAAATCGCACCCCAGTGAAGGACTCACTGACAAAGAAAAAGTTGAAAAGGAGCTCAAAAACTACCTGCTGGCACCAGATCCAGACAGTGAAATGGACCCACTACAGTGGTGGAAAATCCACGAGAAAATTTCCCGAGGATTAGCTGCCTGGCAAAGCGCTATTTGTGTATCCCTGCGACCAGCACCCCATCTGAGAGGGTATTTAGTACAGGGGGTAATATTGTAACCTGTCAAAGGGCAGCTTTAAAACCTGAAATGGTTGATACACTTGTCTTCCTTGCCCGCAATCTGTAGGCTTTTGTTCATTTAGCAGAAATCACACTGACCATGGTGCCTATTTGTTGCCTCACAGAATAGGAGGCCATTTAAGTTGATCTGTTGTTCTTTTTTGACTTGTCTTTGAAAGCTATTCGAAGTTGCACAAAGTATTTAAATAAGAACATTTTTGTTTTAAGCTTTCTTTAATTTCTTGAAGAGCATTTTAAAGAAATTGAGGAGTTTCTTGGGAGTTTTTTTTAGTTTATTGCACTTTTTTTTATATTGACATAATTGTGTGTCAATTTTTTGTCTATTTTTCTGTTAAACTTGAAAGTTCAAACATTTGAATTTATTTGTGGTCTTTTAAAACTGTGTGCAATAAAGATTACTTTGAAAAATATAGTTATTTGATATCGTTTTAATATCGTTATCGCACAATATGAAAAAAACAATATCGTGATATGAAAAATCCAATATCGCCCAGCCCTAGTAGAAAGATTTCATGTAATCCCTGGACACCAGTGAAGATCACAAATAATTGTAGAAAAAAGGTTCAGAGCACTGTCTAGTGGGTCTAGATGACCCAACTCCCAATGTTAAAGTGCCTAAGATAGAACAAGGGTTAAAACCTTTTGATTATTTGTACCACATGGTCTCAATTCATATAATATATCTAAACAATATTGTTGAAACAAAAAAAACGGTTTAAAAAATTAAACTTTGCAAATTTGGCACACCTTTTAATTTTAACATAAAATAAAAAAGAAACTACTTTAAAAATGGTCAGTTTCACATCACATTTTTTTCATCAACCACTGACTTGGGGACATGATTCAAAATCAGAATTTTAGAGGTTAATGCAGAAAAAGGCAGAAAAACACTAAAGTATTCCAAAGAGAAGAATTTATTTGAAAAGTTTGGGTTTTTAGCTCCTTCTCAGATTGACTTCAAGTATCCTGTATTTTGTCAAAATCTCCACTTGGTGGCAGCAGACACTCACTTACCCAAACAGATGATGCTCCTGACACTGCAGACATTTTTAAAGCATTGTTGCTCTTCTATTACTTTTTATTTTAAGTATTTTTATCAAAAACGAAATTCAGTTTAAAGCAAATGTTCATTCTGTGTTTTTTTTTTTTTTAAATCCTTCTATTCTGATTCTTTCATTCATCAGACTAACATTTTATGTTGGAAAATCCTGATCTAAACCTGCATGAAAAGCTTCATATTTGTATTTGTCTTTAGTAAAAACTGATCGTATTCGTGGTAAAACAACACAAAAGTGTAGCAGCTCAGTGGTCACTGCTGTGGCAGTCTCTTTCCCTCTCCATCAGCTGGGCGTTCCCAACAGAGACATATGTGATGAAGAAATCAAATTGGACGACTGGCAGGAAGTGGATGGTGACAAACTCCAACACTGTGAGTCCTGTGGGACTTGATTGTTCCTCTGGTTTTTCACTTCGTATGGATTTTCTGTTGGATGTGAAAGAGGAGGAAGATGCAACCAGAACGGCAGGGATACGAAGAGAAGTGTTGCTATGGTGACACACAGCCTGCAGAGAGTGGATGTGTGTGAGCGTAAATGCACAAAGATCCAAGTCTTAATGCTGGATTGTGTTGAAGCAACAGCTTTAACAGGAGAAGCATGAGAAGCATAAATGGAGGAGCTGCAGAGTCAGAGGTTGGGAACCCTCCATGCCAAACACAGAACTGAACCAAATCTAAGAGAAATAAATATGAGCAAGAAGGAAAACAGTGACGAGCAGAAAACTAAACCAACAGGTGTCCAGATTTGCTTTTCAAAATAAAATTCAGTTTCTTACAGAACTAAAGGATGGAAACGACACAAATGACCTGTGATCATGAAAGTGTGAGCAGGGAGGAGCAGTAAATGTTTAAAGAATGCTTAAAAGACTTCAATCCTGCAAATATTCTAGTTCTGTATGCTGAAACGTAAAACAGTTAATGCAGAAAAATAAAAGATGAATGAAAGCCACTTGTCGCAAATTCACAGGAAAAGTGCAGAATAGTCTGTAAAGGTTAATAAAAATAAAGTATGAGTAACAATCACAAAAGCTGAGGAATTTCTTCTAGCTAAACAAAAAAGGGAAAGAGACCAAAGTCTTCGGATTTGTTGTGATTGATCTTTATGAATGAAAGTTTGCTGAAGCTCATAGAAATGATGAAACTGAAATTGAGCATAACCAGAAGTAGAAGTACAAATCTGCAGGAGCCAAACATTTGGATCCAAAATAATAATATAAAAAAAACGCTAAAGATCTGACGTGTCAAAACTATGAAGGAAAGAAAGTGTTTCCAGATTTCAACAACTACAACCTTAATGTGGGCCGCCATGTGGGGCAGTGGTTAGCCCCATCGTCTCACAGCGAGAAGGCCCTTGCTCAATTCCCGGCCTGGTTCTTCCTGTGTGCAGTGTGTGTTTTTCCCATGCATGCCCAAAAACATGCCTCATTGGTTCATTAGTTGCTCTGACCTGTGTTTGTGGCAACAGACTGGTGACATGTCCAGGTTGTACTCTAGGGCTGGGTGTCACCAATGATCTTTGATTCACCAGAGCCTGGATCCATTTGATTCACAATTTCTTTGATCCATTCAATTTGAGTCAAATTTGAATTTACACGGTTTACACACTTAGAAATATTTGTGTAGAAATCCATTGAAATTCTATATATATTTTGAAGGTCTTCACATTAATCAGATTCAGTTCACATACTGTAAAATTTATTAGTGAAATGATAAACCAAGGAGATTGTTAACGTTACATGATTTCTCAAACAGAAAAAAATGTGCAGATTGTCATGTTCTGCCTCTCCAGGAGGGCATTTCAGTTTGGCCACTAGGTGGAGCTCGCGCTACAGGATTAGGCTTTATTTCGGAAGATTTAAGCGAGAAATGGTGCTTTAAATCACAAATGGTTACTTTGGAAGAAATGTTTTCTTAAAAAAGTTTGGAAAATTCACGCCTGTGAGTATATAAAGCTGTTCATTTAGTCAGTAGTGCATGTTGTATGTTGTAGTGTATGTTGCTAACAAACACACTTTAAAAGCAGAAATGTTTTTTAAAAAAAAACACATAAAAACACAGGAAAGGTGAATAATACATTATGACTTGAAACAGACAAAAAATAGTTGTATACAATGACAAAGATCTCCCCAAAAGGATAATGAAAAAAAACATAAATACTTAAAATGGATAAATAATAAAAATGTTTTTAAAAAAACGAGCCTTTAAAGTAAAGAAAATATTTTTTTCAAGCTAAATTTAAAGATGTAACCAGTATTATTGTTGCAATTGTTTGTTATAGTGTTTTGTTTTTAAATTGTCTTTCCATTTTGTGCTTAGTTTCTAAAGGTTTCTCTACTGCTCTGTGCGTTTTTTGTTCCTTCTCACCTGGTTGATCTGCTCTGCATCTGCTTGCCCACCTGATCACACCTGAAGGACAGGTAGGTCTAACTTTCCACACAATGCTTTTATGTATTGAATGGTTCAAAACAAAAATGGAAATGCAGATATAACATTAGTTCACTGCACACAGACAGAAACATATAAGTGTTTGGAGTTTTTTTTCACCCCCTTATTCAATGTTGCCATGGTAACCGTTTGCTCCTTAAAACCACTTCTTACGTTATGAAATAAACTGTAGACGCACCCGTGTGAATAGATGTTAAATTCTCTGCAGACCTGAGCCAATAAAACGACGGTTGTGTGTTACCATGGCAACACATGCAATGCAGCATCAGGACAAGTTTAAACAGCATTTTGAAGGAGCGCAGAAAGGAAACCTGATTTGGTTTTGGATGTGTTCCATAAAAAGAAGAGATAAAATTATGTCCTTCATCACTTTGCTGTGGGGGTGTAAATGTGGGGGATGGGGGGGCTGCTGAGGCGACCTGCGGCGTTCCGACTCCTCCGGTTCCGTCTCTTGTTGTGTCTGGAGCGGAGGCCACAGTCCAGCTGGAGGAACTGAAGCAAAAACACGAGGATGTTTGCAAGCAAAGCCTCCTCCTTCTGTCGCTGTATATTCTGGAGATGACAAAGAAACATCAGGAAGATTTCACTAGAAATAAAACCAGAAAAGAGCAGCAACGGCGAGTGAAATCCATAGCTGCAGTCAAAGAGTAGCTTAATTAGAAACAGCAGGGGGTAAAATCTGTACCTCCAGCTAACATTTTTAATGCAAACATCCACTGGTTGTTCTGTAAATTGATTTTTTTTTTACTTTGAAGCTTCTTTCTATGTTTATCAGGAACATTCCAGAATGTAAATTTATCCTGTGAGATGCCTATGGATGTATGTGAAATATTGAAGTGAATTCTGTCTAAAGGAAACCTTATACCTTCATGCACAAAGGTTCTGGTTTCAGATGCTTGAAGTTGCTGCTGCAGCCAGACATCTGTCAAAATTTTACAAAACGTGCACATTTTTGACATCGTCAAACTTTCAAAGTTTGAAGAAAAGTGAAAAGAATCCTGTTTAAATCCTGCAGGATCAAATCTGCAGCTCATCTCACACACATGCGTGCGTGCACACACACACTGACACACACAGAGCCTGTGGCGTGGCAGCTGAGCCCGCATTATCAGCTCAGAGTTTAAGTGAACGTCAATGAGGCAAGGACTGCACTGTTAATAAAACTCTGCCTTAAGCCACGCCCCCCTCATGGTTTTTATAGAAAACATTCATGAGAACACCAAAAGTGGAAAATCACCATGGATGCTAAATGACTTCCAGAATGAAGCCTCCTTGAAAGCAACTTTAACTGGTCTGGCATTAAATGTATGAGAGAACTGGACTGAGTGGCCCTTCCCCCCTGGCAGTCCAAATAGGAAGTACCTGCTCACCCCAAGAGGCCAAAATCCCATAGTATTCTGCTGATACTTTAACAACTATTAGTCAGTGATTCTATTGATCAGATTCACCTTTCTTGCTCTGATACCTATTTTAACAGGTTCTTTCAGGATTTTTTTTATAGTTCAAGTTTTTCAAGGTATAAACTGACCAATCAGAAGCCTTAATCAAAGCATGTAGTGCCCGCTGGCCCCCACCTCAATATTCGATTTCTGATTCCCCTGAGCCCGCTTTCAGTGGAAGGGTTGTGGACTCCAAACAAGCTTACTCCTGCTTGGCGACAGTTCTTAGCACAGAAACGTTGACTCAGACCGACTTGGACCAATCACTTTCATCTGGCTCAACATGGCGACGCCCCATATCACGGAAAAATGGCTACTGCACTGACTTATTTTAACTGAAACTGGAAGTAAGGCAATTTCTGCGGGTGAGATCACACGTTCCCACTTACAGTCAATGGTTTACGCCGCCCTCTGCAACGCCCATTCAAGCGACCACTTCCAGTGAAAAGTCTATGTCAGGGGTCGGGAACCTATGGCTCGCGAGCCATATATGGCTCTTTTGATGGTCACATGTGGCTCGCAGACAAATCTTTAATTCTAATTTTTTTTTTCATTAGACCAGTCCTTCACGTGCGCGATGCGATGCCAGAAGCGCGCTGTAGTAGCGGTGCTTAGAGAGACAAATCTGCGCCAGCACTAGTATAAGTTTAAAATTGTCTATTAATTCACAGAGTTTGTACCAACTGGAAACCTGTGAATTGCCGTGCCTAAAACTGCGCGCTCCCGTCTCTGAGAAAGAGCGCGCAGTTGCGGGGACGGGATGTGTGAGGGAGAAAAGCAGAGGGTGGGGCTGAGGTGTTGTGGGGACAGGCAGCAGGTGAATCGCGCAGGGATTGTAAATAGGTAAAACCCACTGCCTGTCACTCACTGCAGTGTGTGAGTGTGTGTTTGGCTCCAGGTCTGCATGTGAGCAGTCTGTCTCACATCTACAAAACATTCATACCAACCTAAGATCACGTTTAAAGTCTCAACGCCTGCATGAAGCAGAAACTCACTACGTAAACCAGACTAGACAATCAGCAAAACTACCACGAGAAATACTCATCATTTATTAGAAACAGCATAACAATGTTATTAAAAAGAATCCACAGACTTATTGTACTTTAAAAATGTTGAAATTACATCAAATGCACTCATTCACTTGTATTTTAGTTTTTAACATATTGTCGCGGACTGAGTTTAACTGGGTGGCTGTTGGGCCGCGTTAAAAGTTCTGGAGTTCATGGAACGCATCGATCAAGCAGAGATCTGATTGGCCCTCAGTTCTGTCGCTCAGTCTGTTGTTAGGTAGTTTGGACCAATGGGGTTCAGCTATGGGCCGTATAAGGGAAAGGGGAGGGCTGCAGCGGGAGCAGGGGAATATAAAGTTGGGAGACGCGCTCTCGTCTCGTCTCGGCGGGAGAGATTCAGGAGTTGCTGAATTAATTGTTCGGCGTTTGTTGTGGTCTACAGTAACCAGAATAAAGAACCTTAAAAGAGGTTAAGTCTCCGTGCCTCAGTGTGGGAAAGGGACACTACATTATTGTATGGCTCTTTGGAAATTACATTTCAAAATATGTGGCGTTTATGGCTCTCTCGGCCAAAAAGGTTCCCGACCCCTGGTCTATGTAAACGTATGCATACATGTTTGCACGTTTTGGCCTCCTGCGTTCAAAACTCTCGTGTTCACGCCTTGCTATGCAAGCTTTAAAGTCTGTTTTCAGGCTCTATGTACATAATGCACTGTCATTGTACGCATGTTTAAAGTTAAATCAGTTCAACTTTGACCAATCAGGGACTCCGTTTTGGTGGTGACATATGGAGGGTGTTCCTTTCGATTCACGGAAGTGCCAACCATTTGAAAATTTATCATGATGGAGAAACTACCGGTAATAACTCCAGTTTGTGCCTGGCTAGAATCATATGACAGGCTGTCATACTATATCGGAATAGAGCTGTGAAGGAAAAAGCCTGGAAACAGATTCATGACATTTACAACGCTTCAACATTTTGCACCAAACCTCCTCCAATTGTGAGCTTCCTCAAAGAAACATTGATTGATGGGTTTCATGTGCTGTTTTTTTCTATAATTATCATTTTGTAAATACAACATTTCTATAATATTTTTTTTATTAGCTTAACCTTTTGACGTTTTTTGGTGTTGTAAATTAATAAATCCTTTATCCTTGTTGTTTATTATTTCCCAGCTGCCTTCAAATCAACTTCACAGAGAAACACAGAAAAATAAAGGAAGTTCATCGAGTTCAGATGAAAGCAGCTTCTCTGCATCAGCTGCTCGGTACTATTAACACCCACTGTCACCATGGTAACCGCCTCTTCCTGTTAAACTGACCTCAGTAGTTTGACTTCCATCTGTGAGAGGAGGGGACAAAAGAAGAAGCACCAACATGCGAAAGGAATTCATGTGAACAAATGTGGTAAAAATGAAGGAAGCTGATCACACAAAATCTAATAAACAATTCCAGCAGAGATGCAGACGCTGCTCAGAATACTTCCAGCTGTTTCATCCTATTTCTAATCGCTCATCTTATTTATGAGATTACGGTCTTTACTTTTGGGGGACCTTTTTCCTCTTCTTATAAAAACCCACTTATCTAGTTAGAGATTAAAACACAGTGAAGATATTTTGTATTTTTCAGTGTCAAAGTGTAGTGAAACGAAAAGGTTTGTCCAAATAAACCCAAGCAGCACAGATCAAAGGTCTTCATCACATCAATGAAGTGTTGGATCTACATTCTATTTTATTGAGGATGAAGAAGCCGCTGAGTCAAACTCAGCCATGATAATGGCCGAGGTCTTTTTTTGTTTTCTCTCCATCCTCTCCACACAAGAATACAGTGTGTGTGTGGGTGTGTGTGTGTATCGGGGGGTCGCTGACACAAACACACACTACCCCCCCTGGAGACTGAGCGCCCTACATTCAGCCATCAAACCCACGGTTACATAAAACCGCTGCTGCCACATAGGCCGGCTTGCTGCCTGTTGCTAGGCAACAAGCCCTGGAGCCTCGTCACCAACGTCTCGCTGGACCCAGGCTGTACCTGAAAGTGCTCAAATGGGTCAGGGAGGTCAAAAGAAAAAACAGGCTGTGATGAAATGAAATAAAGATCGGAAGTGAGGGATGAAGGTCTGCATCATTTATGAGCTCCAAGTGAAGAAGAGGAGTCATTACTTTTTGCTCGTTAAGCATCACTTCCTGGTCTGGTGTGGGTTCTTTTACCTTTAAAACACTTTAAAACGAATAAATTTAGGACCATAGAACAGGAATGTTTTCTACACAGACATGGGACAAATTTCAGACCCCTTTTATCATTTCTTCACAGATTTCTCACACATGAATGTTCATTTGACTCAAAGATAACCACAGAAAACACTAAATGTGTTCTTTAAACATTGATTTTAGTAGTGAAAGTTGATCAATCGTTATTGTTCTCAGCAAAACTGTGAGTGAGCATACCATAGATGTCACCATAGAAGTTTAGCTCCATTTCTCTTAGTGAAAAACAAACACACAGTAGGTTTCTAATTTAAACGTCAGTCAAATCTGAGTCCAGAACAAATTGGAACCATCACAGTGACCCATGTAACCCTTGTGCTATCCTAGGCACTTTAACATTTGGAGCTGGGTCATCTAGACCCACTAGACAGTGCTCTGAACCTTTTTTCTTCAATGATTTGTGATCTTCACTGGTGTCCATGGATTACATGAAATCTCTCCACCTTTTTCCACCTTTATCATGGTAGGAAGAACACGTCAATGTAAGGTTGGGGTCATCTAAGATAGCACAAGGGTTAAAAAATGAGGTCTCTAAAGACCCCCCCCACACACACACACACACTATTTAGGTCGTATGCCATTTTGTCAGCTGTCCAAATCCAAAAATAATGCGTATCAATTCTCACCAGATTGGCCAATATTAACTACAATGCATTGCGCTTGAAGGACTACTCATTTGAAAAAAATGCATGTAAATCTACAACTCCAAAATTGAGTACCCTAGATATTTCCCAGAAGTCTCTGCAAAAAACCAGTGTGCATCTATGCTCATTAGATTGGCGAACATAGACCAAAAGGCAGTCTGTTGTTTTTTGAAAAGATTAGGACTTTTAAGTATGCCTATCAGGGGGAAAAATACAGAAGTTTTTTAGGGTTCTGGAGTAGTGAGGAAATTCAGACAAAGCCACAATAAAGCCCTGTTTCTACACACATGTAATGTAAATGCACACACACTCACACCCGCCTCCATCCCCCTCCAGCACAGAAATCAAGGAAGTTCAATCTAACGGTGGGGTTTGGAGCCAACTGTGAGAATGTTTGTTTGTGTTGTGAAGCTGCTTCTATTCCAGTGAGTGGGAGCTCAGGCAGTCTAATATTAGCAAGGTGGAGGTGGGGGGTGGGGGTTCACAGCAGGAAACGACCCCCACTTAGCTTTGGATTGATCCTCTCAGGTCAGGGACACAACGGCACTCAGAGCGCCGTCGATACACCGGATGATAAGAAGCTATCAGATAAAAGTATTGAACAGAAAGGGATCCCTTTAAGGGTTTCACATGAATCTGTTTATGCTGGTCTGACATTTGGGAGTTCAGAGCTTTACCAGACCACTTCCATTCTTTGTCTGGTCGATGTTTCTGCTTTCTGTTAGGAAAAATATGACAGAAATTTCTGGCAAACTTTGACTTGACAGGAAGTGCTCTGTGAGATTTCCTCCAACTCATTCTTGGAGTGTTTTTGACGACTTCAGCAGAAAAGAGTAAAAAATGAATTCTCTTTTAATCAAAATCCACTCAGCTCCTCCCACACACACACATTTCAGAGTCTGAGACCCCACTGCTGTTGCTTAGCAACTATTACAGCTGTGAAAATACATGACCAGGAAAGTGATGCTGTCGTCTCCCTGCCTCCTGCTGGGAAAAATAGTGAGGATTCAACCAAAGATTGAGATCAATGGGGATGGATTGTAATATCATCGTACAGTAAATAAAAGTGAAAGCAAATATTTCAATGTTTGAATCATCGCATTTCAGTGAGAAGTAAACACAGTCTATGGGACTTTTCTATATAACAGAAGTAACAAAAAATGTACATCTTGGACCTATAGAAATCCCATGGAATTCTTTTGATACATAAACAGCTGTTACTCAGTCGTTCCATTTGTCAGAATAACCATTCCTGCTAGACTATTTTTTTTAATATATTCTTGCTAATCCAAATTATTTTTCATGCACAAGATATTTAAATTATAAACTGACTGTCATGTCTCGTCAGTCTTATGTCCTGAGTTGTGCACTTTTGGTCAATGTCTGTCATCTGTGTCGTCTCATGTTGCACTTCCTGTTTTATTTTGAAATACCAACTCTCCTCTTGTTTCAGGCCTTCTTACTTCCTGCCCTTGTCTGTTCCCTACAGGTGTGACTGTTTAATCTTCCCTGATTGTTTCTCTTCCTCATGTCTTAAATAGTCTGAGTCTCCCTTTGTCTTGTGCCAGTTTGTTTGGTTGTATCCTTTGTCTTAGCCATAGCAACCACAGCAAAGATTAAAAGCTCTTAAACTCTGCATCTGAGTCCAGCCCTGAGTTCTGTCTTGACACTGACCAATCAGACGCCTCAATAAAAGAAGGGGTCGTGTCAAATGTTCAAAGCGTTTGACAGTTTCTCCCAAGCCTGGGGCCTGTTGCACAAAAGTAGAATTAAGACATCCGGGATAAATGACTGAGCTGAGCTCAATGAATCCAAAACATGCGTCCAGGCTTAATTGGTTGCACAAAGACCAAGCCAGGATGAGCAGACACGGATTCATCAAGCCAGGTGTAACCAATCCTGGATAGGTGCGCGCTCACGGCTCACTCAAACAGACCCCTCCACAGATCACAGATAAACTGATTTACCATGGCAACTAGAGCCGCGTACCTTTCCCCGTCGGAAGCACAAATCCTCATGGAGGCATACGAGGAAGTAAAAGATATAATTAAGAAGAAAGGCAACACCGCCACAGTGATAAAGCACACTCAAGATTTTTTTGAATTAAATTACCAGCCAATTAATTTTATGAAAATGTAACTTGTCATTTCAACCAGAAAATGTTGTTTGTTAATCTTACGTGAATGAATCATGTCGATCGTACATAAAAATAATCCATTTAAAAGTTACTAATTTCAATCATGTTGATCCAATATGATACCGTTAAATTGGATACATTAGTAATCGCAAGGAATTGTGGGATTCCATTTTCTTTGTCTATCTGGGCAGATTGGGGTCTAAGTGTGAGTTTTTGTCCATGGGTTTTATTGTCTAGCTGTTTTACTCTGTTTTAACTAGTGATTTAAACTGATATGTTTTATTTCTTTTCTGCACCATGAGTTAGAGTGTGGGAGAGGATGATGACCAAACCCTTTGTGCGGTAAACTGTTCATGTAACTTAAAATAGAATTTGCATTATTTGAACTCCTGTCTTGTCATGTGGGACATTACTGCGCATTTCATGTCTTTGATGTGAAAATTAAAAGACCCATTGGTTGAAACTTTGGAAAACCCTTATCATTGTCAGATGTATAAATAAAATTAAAGCAAAAAATTAAGTAAAATCAACATAAATTGTGTTAGGTAGTCATACAAAATTTAAGTTGAATAAACTTAATTTAATGAGGTGTGACCAATTGGAGTGATTCAATTAAGTTGGATCAACTTTTATCTTTTGAGAGTGAGCAACAATATTAATTTAAAGTTGGGTCCAACTGCAGTATTTAGATTAAATCAACTTAAATTTATTAGTTTGAACCTAAGTACATTAAGTAGGACCAATATGATTCATTTTTGTTCAAGTAACGCTATCTAATCATGTGGAAATCATTTCCATCATTTTTTTATGTTCATTCAAAGTGAACGTTTTTTGAGTGTAGTTTACCTGCTTTGTTTTATCCTTATTCAATAAAGGAACATAATGTTACACATTGTGTTTTCATATTTTAATGGAATGTGTATTATTTTATATGACAGAGTACTAGGGCCCCACTGAGGAAAAAGGATAAAGTCATAAATTTATGAGACTGGTTCTTTCTGCAGAAAAGCAAAATATTCTTTTTACAGTTTTGATAGTTATGACAATGTGATACTTCATATTCTGGCACATCAGCAGGTCTTCGTTTATGAAACCATACTGAGGTACAATTTCACGAAATGCCCCACATCTGTCATTTTAACAACTGTCCTCCTTTAAAACAACTGGTTACAATATTATGACTTGTCTCTTTTTTCCCTCTGTGGCCCTAATATTCTATCATTTTACATATAGCCTTATAGTCTATGGGAAACTGTAAATTATCTAATGATAGCAACATCATCTAAAACTCATTATTTATCCAGAATGATTGAAATTAATGATCACAAACCAGCTTTAGTGCAACCGGATTGGGGATCAATTGAGCCAGGATCACTAAGATATCCTGGCTTAATCCCTTATCCTACTTTTGTGCAACAGGCCCTGCTTTCAGCTGAAGGGGTGTGGCCTTCTAACATGCTCACTCTTGATTGGAGAGAGTGGTTGGTAACACGTAAACGAACTAATCCCGGTTTACTGAGGATCCTGGTTCCAGCATGGAAATGCATATATCGCGAAAAAATTGGTGAATGAATTGACTTCACTTGGTTGGAACCTGAAGCAAGGCATATCCTATGGAAGACGTCACATGCAATTCGTCCAGTTATATATTACAGTCATTGGTCTTGCAGTTCCCTTGACACTCATGTGGTCATCTCAGAGGACACAATGCTAAGAGATCGACTGATCATCAGCCTGCCCCTTCACCCACCCACACCCCTTTTTTTGTGCTATGAATTAGCCACAAATCTCTTAATAGTACGATGATCATGTTTACGTTTTGGTGAAATATCCAAGGTTTTCATACCATGTCCAAGGAGTTTAAGTATTTCACAGTTTTCAGCACCAGAAAGATTATTTTTCTTTCCCATTTTGCTCAAAAGCATTGGTCTGCTTAATAATGTAGAATATCCTTTGGTAGTTTTTCCTGTAATTGAACTCATCTGGCAAACTAATTATCACAGGTGTCTGAGATTGATGTCAGTGATCCAAAAAAGCCCTGAGCCACAAACTCATTAATGAGTTTAATAGGAAAAATAAATCTTTTTATCAATTTGACATTTAAATACAATTTGTATAATAATTTGGAACACACTGTAGAGAACTGGAAAGAGTGACCCTTCCCCCTTTCTGTTCCAAATTGGAAGTACCTGCTGGCTTCAAGAAGCCAAAATCCTATAGACTTCCAATGAGAAATAAACAGGTATTACTCAGTCAATGTATTTGTCAGAATAACCATTCCTGCTCTGATGTCTTCTTCTTAACGTCTTCTTGCTAATCCAATTTTTTTCATGATACTTTTCCTTTATCGCAAGTTCTTTAGTTTTCTTTAAAAACTAACCAATCAGTAAAAGCATGCAGGGCCGTCCGTTGGGCAGTTGGGCCCTCCGGGCTTGTCAGGTGTGTGTGTGTGTGTGTGTGTGTGTGTGGGGGGGGGGGGGGGGGGGGGGGGGGGGGGCTATTCTTCTGGTTGGACTGGAGCAGGCACTATCTGCTTTCCCGCTCTCTGGCTCTGGGGTCCCCTGTGGTGGTCCTACTGGCCCTGTCCTGGGCGGCGGATGTGATTACCCGCTGGGCAGTTTTTCTCTATCTGCCACTGTGCAGGTGTTGGGGGGGGGGGTCCTGCTGCTGTGGCGGGGGTCTTGGTGTGGTGATGGCTGTTTACTCTCCCTCCTTCTTTTTACATTCCATCATCCATTTCAGAAGGACAGAAACATTCACTCAAGCACAGGTGTTTGCTCACTTTGACACAGTTTACGTGACTGAATGAAATGTTTCACACATGTTAGTCTGAATGCATAAGTATACGTGTGCGAACATTTGTTGTATTTTTTACATGTTGACATGTCTTGTATGTGAGCATTATTGAAGCCAACATGTATGTTTATAACATTTGAGTGTGTGTGTGGTCAGGCCCCGCCCCTTTGAGTTCTATTGTACATATAAACCTGACAGTAGAGTTTATAAACATCCAGCAACTTATTGCTTTATGATGCTTTAGGATTTAACCCCTCCCCCCCATTCTATAATCATCCGCCTATCTCTCCCTCTTCAACATCCCTCTCTTCTTCCCTCCTTTTCTTTGCCGTCCGGTCCAACAGAAAATTGTGTCAAGTATAATTCATATGAATAAAGTATAGCCTAAATTATAAAAGGGGTTTATTCAAATATACACCTAGTGTGTCAAAATATTCATAAACCCCTGTTAGTAATATATGTCCAACACAAGAGGCTTTTATCTGTTTGCTCAGCTGTTGGACAGGACAAGTTAAGATGAATGTCGGCTCCAAAAATTGATTATCAACATTCTTGGTCTCTTTAATCTGTGTTGGTACAAGCCTTGGAAAATGAAATAAAAGAAAACATTTCAGCCGAGCTCTAATAATGACATTGAATCGTAATATCTTGTGTGTATTGGGAAGTATCTGTAAGTTGTGCACACTCATTACTTGAACAGCACTAGCTGGCTCCCTGCACAGAGCGCAGGGTTCAGGAAGGGTTGAAAAGATGGAAAATCCTGCGTCTCACCTACTTCACCCGTCCTTACCCTTACAGGTACATAAGAGTTTCCTGTTGCTGGCAGCATGCCCATAGATCAGCAGATCACTTAGTATTTCTGTCATCAAACAGTTTTTAATTTGGATGCCGTCACTTTATGAGATGTAGATTGACATTCCTGTCATCTCCTAAGAGGGAGGTTGGAGAAGGATGAACTTGATCTGCTCAAGAGAACACAAGGTGTGCATGAAGTGAACTAAAGCATTCTGGGAAAATCCATCAGATTCTTAACTGACCAATAGTTCACAAACACAAAAGTATTTAGCTTCTGCATGAATATGTTAACTCGTGGGATTTTGTTGACAAACATAAACTAAATTGTTAGGAATAAATGTCCACTTTTCTTTCATTTTATTTTTATAATAAGGTTATTAACAAGCAGTGATAGAAAGACCTGATGGAGTGATGGCTTTTACAGGAGCTTTTGTGATCTGAAAGAAACCAACACTTTTTTTTTAGGTTTTGTCCTTTTTGCGGCAAAAGAATGAGTTTTGATTAAAGAAAAGAACAAAAGAACGCAGATCATCCACTAATCTGTCATTTTCTGATGATGTTTTTCAGAATAAAAGCTGTGATGAAAGCCTGTGATTACATCTGCGGTAATGATGGACTGACGTGGCAGACGGGGCTCTGGGGAAGGGCAAGCTGTTAGACGGGCTCGCGGTGATTCTGGTGTTTGGCTCTGCAGCCCGCTTTCAAGAAGCAGCGTCCCTCACACACACACACACACACATTGTTCAGTGCCTCTGAACAATGCCCCACTTAAAAACAGAGAATTTCTATTCCCTCGACTCAGACACAGCAGAAGCTCCAGTTTTTTTTAAAAAG
Organism: Oryzias latipes; assembly: GCF_053564925.1. Taxonomy (NCBI): domain Eukaryota; kingdom Metazoa; phylum Chordata; class Actinopteri; order Beloniformes; family Adrianichthyidae; genus Oryzias; species Oryzias latipes. Next base: position 11,356,973 of record NC_136253.1, on the reverse strand, counting down.
AAAAAAGCCTCATTCTGTGACACCATCCCGTTAAATCCTTTATTTTGAATTCCTAATGTAGCAGGAACACTGCTTTCCCATGCAGAACAGGAGGTCTGATCTCAGTCGTTTAGCAGCTGGTTTCTCTTTCACTTCTTCAGAAAGTCCAAAGTTTAGGTTTGGAGAAAACATTTACAACAAACCAAATGAGGAATGAATTATTGATCACTACTGACACAACATATATATTAATGTCTGCAGAATGAATTATTGATACAGAATAGACATGAAATAAATGACAAACTGGGGGAAAGCTGGGGAATAGCAGTGGGACGTACGAAAGAAAACGTACAGAATGTTGTGAATTGTGAGGAAGATGTGTTTGCAGAATTAGGATTTTAACCATTTTATGAGTCATTTCACCAAAATGGGACAATTTGTGTCCCTCTCTTACTTCAAGCTGTATTTAATATAATTGGCCATCAAGCTTTATATTCAAACAGCTTAATATTTACAATGAAATGCAAATTTTAATACCTCTGTAAAAAAATAATGACATGATGTGTTTTCATTAGAAATAATGTTTGTTTTCCAACATACACCATTGATTTTGTCATGTCCTTCATGACCTAAATGAAAGTTTACATCTCAAATACCAACCAATTTTATTATAAAAAGTCAATAATTTTTACATGAATCTAAAGTTTTTTTGTTACTCTTTTGATAGCAATGATTTTTATGTTTTGATATTAATATTAACTTGTTATTTAAATCGTTTTTGTTTTGTTCTTGAGTAACACCTTAACCCCGTAACAAACAGCGATTCCACCCCTTATTTAAAAAACTGTATGATGCATGATTGCATACACCAGGAAGTGACAACTGGAGTCTTTTAGAAAATTATGTGCTGCAAAAATTAAATCTGGCTTTAAAGGACTGAGGACACGGGACGAAAAGACAAGCGCCACAGACTCACAACTCAATTTGGCCCCAAAAGATCAGCTAAAGGCAACCAGTAAAAGTATCAAATTAGTGTCTCAAAGGTTACAGACGACACGGACAACATCAGAGTGTACATCCAGAGCCTGAGAAACAGCACCAAAAAAGTCCAAATTGTAGCTGCAGAGACACAAAATTAATTGAGAACCGCAGCAGTACTCCTTGAGGACGCATCAGCTCTTCTTGGAGCTGCAAATACAAGACCTGCTGCTGCAAAACTGGAGGCGTGGACCAGACAGCTGACAGCATTGACCGATAAACTAAAGTCCTTTGCTGCGGACCAAGACCCAGAAGCAAAGAAAGAAAAAGTCCAAAATACCGCCGTCAAATGTAAAAGCAACTGCAAGTAGAACGAGGACGCGATCTGTAAAAGTAGTGGAAGCGGCACGCCAAGCTTGTGTGAAGCACATCAAAGAAAGAAGCATAAGAACAAAGCTTTATGTTGAGAACAATGTGCTGAAGTCCCTCTTCACCAATGTGAAGAAATTAAGAAGTTAAGAAATGAAATTGCTCATAGCAACCATGGCTCAAGGCAGAGCTTTGACTCTGGGACCAAGTGATGAGAGAGCAAAAACATTCCTTCAACACTTCAAATCCGGTAATTTAGAGGTCAAGATGAGTGCGACACATCTGAAGGTCTGTGCTGAAACGCTAAAGAAAGGTGACAAACAGAGAGAGATAACCTGCAGAGATCCAAACGGAGGATGCATCTGAACTGTCAGACGGTTCGGGCACAGCATCCTGCATTCCCAATATAAGATTTCTGCCCAAAAGTATTAAAGTTTGCACCAAAAAAAGCAAAGACACCTCCCACCATAACAGAGGCTCCAGAAGAAGTTGAGAAGGAAGTGGAAATGGAAGAGGAGCAACTGGAAGATGCAGAGGCCCAACCTGAGGATGCAGAGGTTCTGGACGACCTCCAAGAATCTCTGAAAGCAGCTTTGGGAGACTCACTTTCAAAGCTGCTCTCACATGTCGTCTCAGAGTCAGGCTTTGCCAGTCATTCGGATAAATTCTTTCTCCATGTAACGAACCTGGTGGAAAGAGTTTGGAATGAATTCAAGGGGGTGAAAAGGTTCAGATGAATCAGGTCAAATTTCTTAAAAAGCTGCACCTGCTTGTGTACAAAGACCTGATCAAAAAGAGGGCGAAGCCGGAATTTGTGATGATTTTCACTGACTCAGATTGTGACACGGTCAATGACATCACTGCTTCCGGCTTCAAAAAAGCAGCTGCAGAAACCCTAGAAGCCGGGCCAGTTTAGAAGGTTCTTGAACTTCTTCCGTCGGAGGAAGGCCTAGTTTTAAGTTGTTAGTTAGTTTGTTAAAAAAAAAATTAGTCGGAAAAACATTAGCTTAAAAACTGCAGCAAAAAAAAAAACTGCAGCAAAAAAAAAAACAGGGGGGGGGTTGTAGATAACAGGAGTTAGATTGTAGGAAAAAAAAAAAAGACACTGTAAACTGTAAAACTAGTAACAAAAAAATACTTGTTAAGGCTCAAATAAATACCAGGGGTATAATAGTGGGAAAACATTTAGCTTAAAAACTGCTGTTAACCTTAGCCTAGACAGTGGTCTAGTGGTCTAGTGGTCTCATGAAGTCTTTCCACCTTCATCTAACATAGCACAAGGGCTAAGGAAAAAAAGTGAAGTTTTCGTTTTTACCGCTTGTCCATGTCCACATCAAATATAATCAAACTATATTTTTAAGAAAAAAACGCTTCTCATTCACTGTGCAACTCTAAGCGCTTTAACATTTAGAACTAAAAAAATGAGTAACACACAGTATTATAATAAAAACCCAACCCACCCTTCACCCTTCCTCACTGCCCTATGTTAAAGCATACGACCCATGACCCCACACATAATAAATGTAACCTCCCAAAAAAACTGAAGGCTTGGCTCTGCTGTGAGGAAACAGTATTTGGGAATCTCAAAAAAATCATCATAAGATGCTAAAATGAAATACATAAGATGAAATATAAAAAAATAAAATTGTAGAGTATGTTTGGTCTGAGCATTTGTGGGTTTTCACCAGGTGCTTATTAAAAAAATAAATCTTTAGTGAAGGTTTATAAAGATAATAGATGACAGAGGGATAAAATAAGACATGAATGCAACCACATGGGGGTCACAGCAGTGGTCTCATGTGCCAGTCCCAAGTCTGGTTAAATGCAGAGGGTCATGTCAGGAAAGACAGACCAGCAGGGGGGGGTATTCCAGAAGGCACGTTTAAATTACCCTGATTTTAACCCTGAACTCTGGCTGAAGTCTGGCTGAATGTAAAGTTCAATAAATACAATTTTATATAAACAAGAGATAGAGACGAAACATGCAAAAACCAGACACTAATCCATCCATCTTCTAAACCCACTTAATTCCTTTTGGGACATGAGGTTGCTGGAGCCTATCTCAGCTGCTATTGGACGAAGGCATGTAAAGTCTAAACAGTTCACCTCTCTGTTGCAGAACCTCCCTCAGCTGTGGAAACGAAACCTGAAAGCAGAACATGACAAGAACCATGACAACATCACTGGATTCAAGCCTTCAGAGGGCAGATCCAAGGCAGTTTTTGTGTTCAAAACTATTTACTTTGTCTTGTTTGGTGTCATTTTTATCTATCTGCACGGCGTCACTTTTGGGACTTCACTGTCATTTTTGCTCTACTACAGCAACACTGAACCAAAAATATCACAAAAACATTTTATTACAGTGAATAAAGATTCAAACAAAAATTATAATGTTTATTGTCACTTTAAAACAACAACTATTTTAGCATTGTTAGAAAACATCCATCTAATCATGTTTTTTTTTTTTTTTAACTGAAGCCTTTTGTGATTCTATATTTATTTATCCAATAAAAAGATCAAAAAAACTTTTATTTTTATTTGATTTAAAGTTTTTGTTTTTATTTGTCCCAGTCAAGGAGAAGGAGTTCTGGAGCAGACAGATGCAGGTTTTCCTCTTTATGAAACCCCTGTAAGGTGGCTTGATTGACAGCCTCAGCTCATTACTGCCACTGACTCTTTTTAAAGCGATGCAGTTTGGAATTCCAGTGCATAACAGAGGAGCCGAGCTCACCTCACATGTCCTCCCTTTTGTTGCAGACATAAAGCTGCTTTTCTGGGCGCTCCAGCGAGGGAGGAACATATAAAGGTGGATGGCGTCACGCTTGTCCTCATATTTAAAGGTTGGAGCTGTCCAGATTGTTTTCAGTTTGTCAACAAGGTCAATTCATGTGTCAAACACCGTTCAAATTTGGATTTTGAGCAAAAACCTGTTTAACCACAGCTGCTAATATCTGACTATTGGTGACACGAAACAAGTGAGGTTTGCAGAGATGTTGTGTGGAGCTGATCGTGGGCTCAGACAAATATTGCCTCTTTGTTTTTGATCCACTTCAGGCTTCACACACAGCTGAGGGAATTTTCAGTGGCCCCTAATCACTGTCGGGTCTTAGGGGCCGATGTCAAACCAGTCAATCGTTCTCTAAGTGGAAGACAAATTAAATCTTGTAGAAACTCTTCCTCCCTCCTGCCTGCTTGTGGAAATGGTCTTCCTCGGCAGAGAATTCACAGAGTGCCGACTACTGGAGCAGAAAAACAGCATTAACTGCAGTCCTTCCTACTCTGACCAGTTCACATTGGCATGAAAATGACGGGATCCATGTGTCTCTGTGTCACAGGTTCAACCGTCCTCTGATCTTCTACATTAAAGCTTCTGACGTGAGGAACATGAGGAAGAAACCACCTTTGGGCTATTGTCCCGCTACGGGGGGTCGACAGGTTTGCTGCGGATTTTTGGGTTGTCTGGGTCCGTGAAGGGTCTAGGGGGCTGCGTCTTCAATGGCACCTCAAGGTACACACAACTACGATGTACGGGAGATGCTGCCATGTGGTGCCCTAACACCGCCGTCCAGCTGTTAGTAAGGTGCGAGTACTGGCTCCTTACTGACTCTTTTTACACTCTAACGGGCTCCTTGTTCAGTGTGGAGGAATTGGGCAGGGGTTAAAATAATAAAAATCACAAATAACATGCCTGTGCCTCACTTGCATGTTCACTATGACCTTTTGCCTGCAGCATCCCCATAGAAAGCGCTCACAAAGCGCTGTATGACTTTTTTTTTCTTGCGGTCCCGAACAGGGTTAAGCGTTTTGTTGCCCTCAGACAGCCATTATCCACCTGTAGGGCTGGTTGGGACTGAGGCTCCTCATTCATCTCTCTGTTCTCTGAGCTACAGCATCGGCCACCGTCCATCAAGTCTGACTTTCTTTCCTGAAGTTGTGTCTTAGCTTGACATTCTATCATTAGCTACTTTTCTGATACGTTTGTACTTAATATTTTTCATTCCACTTTGACTGTTGACATAAAGGTTAAGCGGTCGATCTCTGATCAGAAGAAGGCATGTTCGTTTCCCATGATGTGTTGAAGTGTCCTTGGGCAATGACACCAAACCACACATGGCTTCTGGGTATTATGGGATGGTGCCAGTGTTCAACAGCAGAGCTGCCATGAGTGTGTGGATGTGTGTGTTGATGGATGAATGGCACTGTAACTGTAAACCAATAGTGGTAGGGCGGTCGACCTCTAATCAGAAGACTGCAGCTTCAATTCCCGCCCATGTGTCAAAGTGTCCTTGGGCAAGTCACTGAACCCCACCTTGCCTCTGGTGGAAGGTTGGTGCCAGGATCCGGCAGCGGAGCCGCCATCAGTGTGTGAATGTGTGTGTGGGAACGGGTGGATGAGACTGTGACTGTAAAGCGCTTTGAGACTTCGAGGAAGGTAGAAAAGCACTAAAGAATTCACGCTATTACCATATACGCCACTTAAAAAGCTAAAAAAGCTCTGTATAAGTATACGCCAAGCTCATAAATCCTAAAAGGATCTGTTCATACAAACACTTGGTTTCTCTTCACCTTTGCTGTTGCTCCTCAGTCTCACCCATCCATCCATCCACTTTCAAAAACCGTTTTGTCATTTTCGGGGTCACGGGGTTGCCAGAGCCTAACCCGGCTACACGTGGGCGAAGGCAGGGTACACCTTCGACAGGTTGCCAGTCTACTGCAGGGTCACAATAACACACCCACACACACTAGTCATGAACTGTATTTTCACTGTAATGTCACACTTTGCCAGATGATGGCGCTCTCTAATGGTAAGACATTAAATTCACCAGAGATTTTTTTTTTACGTTTTGATGTGAATGCGTAGCATTTTTCAATCACTTTTCCATTGAAAAACAATGTATCCAGGTTTATAGATGCCTCAAGTTTGAGGTTGCCGTGGCTACATTGTGAAGAGGCGGAGTCATAAGACATAAAACTACATTGCACTGAGGTTGTTGAGATTTTTTTCTCATGTGCTGCTTCAGGCATTAGTGTCTTTGAAGCAAACTAACTGTACAGTTCATTGTGCATCCACAAGAGCATCCCTCTGTTGGCCAGAGTTTAAAAATAGACCTTCAAATGCATCTCTTCATGGATTCCTCTTCTAACATTAAAAGCATACATTCATCTTTTTTGTGCAGAGCAACATATGAGCCAAGCAGCAGCTCGGACTCTCCTTCTGTGCCGCCACATGAGGCCCGCAGGCGCAGAACTGAGCCGTGGGTCAGCTGGGTCAGAGCCCAACATACACTCAATGCAGCTATAAAAAACATGTTAATATGCCGAAATACTTGACGAAAACGTGAACATTTATCTGTGCCCATTCAATCTTTTCAATTCATTTTATTCCATGATGTATTTTACAGAAATTACTGTTGACCACGTTCATCTGTAAAAGTGCTTTAAAGCTCACTGAATCTTAACCCTTGTGCTATCCTATGACTCCACCCTTACATTGACGTGTTATCCCATGTGCCACAACTCGCTTCTCTCCACTATATACCGACACGTTACAAAAAGCCCATCAGAGAAACAATACTAGGGCAAAAAGGAAGAATTGTAACGTTAAAAAGGAGCGGGTGTTTTCAGACAATGGTGTGGGTGACATGAATCCAACAATCCCAAAGCTCAAGCAGTGTTCCCACTCAGGGACTGATGGGTGTTCGGACTCCCTGCCGCGCAGAATGAGGGGGTGGATTAAAAAAAGCAGCAAAGGGCTAGAGGAGGATCAGCCGATTAGTATGTCTTGACAGAGAAAATGTGTCAGAGCCGTCCTCCTGTTGTGTTAATTTCTCTTGTAGTTTGTTAAACTGAACTTTTTGGACCATTTTTTCCCTTTAATAAAAATGCATCTTTGCAGATGACATTTCTCAGGTTTTTTTACAGAAAACTTCTGACTGCAATCTAGTTTTGGGGAAGAAATCGCAGAAAATACACTTTTATATCTACCTAATCTACCCTTCAAATTAAAAACAGATCATGACATTTTACTTTAACATTTTCTGAGATTTTCCTCAATCACTGTTTCTATTTCTTTCCTGGAGAAATAAACTTCCTTCCAGCATCAGGCCGCATAGGTGGCATTTACTGAAGCCGGGCTGTATGAAAAATTCATAACTCGATCACTGTCTGATTGCTCTGGACACAATTTTACAAGCACTGACGGGTTTCTGAGTTGAGCCATCCACATAGGAACAATTTCCATGCAGATTCTTCATGCATTTTTCCTGATCAGCCAACCTATGGCATGTCATGACATTCTGATTGTGATCGCTGTGCAGACAGATGGAAAACAGGTATTAGAGCAGCTCCATGCATACATAATCTCTGCTCGTCTGGAGTGCAATGATCTGTGAGCGATCCGCAAAAATCACCTGCAGATTTTCAAACGAAAACCTAAAATGATGACTCAAGATGACTAAATCCTGGATGAAGATGGACTTTCATTTAACACAGAGAAACAGAAACTGATGACTCAAAAGGATCTAAAAAATGATCTAGAAACATCAGTCACAACACTATTAGCCTATTAGAATAAGGAGTTTAACAATTAATTGATGTCTACTTGGTATTTACTTCATGAGCTATACTGTTCTTTGAATCCACTTAGACAAATACTGTACATACTTCTGAAGCTGAGGATTACCAGAGGGATGTTAGTGACTTACATTTAAAGTATATATTCTTATAGATGTGTGTTAGAGTCTAACAACTCTCATATGTGAAGGACTTTTCTCAGTTTTAGAAGGGGTTGTCTTTCAGTCGTGATCCGAATATATTAAAGGTTCTGAAGCTGAGAAAAGCAGCTAATGTTGCAGATCAGACCAAAGCTGCTTTGAAATCCGAGTTCAGAGAGCACCAACAATTCCAAGTCATCAATACAGTACACAGATTTATTTTTAGGGTAAAGGTCAACTTCCTAACAAAGCAGTCAATGGGAATTTTCTCCTTTGTAAAAAAAAAAAAAATCTGCCTCCAGTGGTCATCTGAGGAACTGCAACAGTTAAACGATTTTTTTTTTTTTCTTATTGACTTTGAATCTGGGTATGAAAGGAGGGTGACTGCTTGAAATGGATGAAAAATATTTAACTGTAAAGAAGTGAAATTCACACTCCGATCATCGTTTGACCTGTTGTGAAAGCGTTCCCAGTGGTCTGCGATTATGCCGTCTTTAGGTCAAATCAAAAAACCTGCGTCGTTTTCTAGGACATAGTTTCTGCAGAGTGGCAGTAGCCCTTGAGTTCTGGCACAGAAGTAAGCCTGCACTCATTTCCCATAATCCCTTTGTTTACACTCTCTCCCGCAGGCTTACAGCCTGCCACAATCCCAAACTAACTTTAGAGGGGCAACAACAACGACAAGCAATTTTAGAGATTTCCAGACGTACAGTTTGGAGCCAGATTCCAGTTCAGATGAGAAAAACACGTACATGGATCTATTTGTCCAAAAGTAGATGCAAAAATAACCCCTGATTACTTTTTTATTAACCGCTTAATTGTAAATCATATCATCCGAATAAGTCCAGATTCTCTTCCCAACATTTTAATCATGGTCTGTGTTTGGACTGAGGCCAGTCGCATCTGAGATGTAACTGAATGTTCTTCTGCTGTTGGTAAAATGTTGGATTAAGTTTACAATAATCTCCATTTACATAACTTTAAAAGGATTGGGGGCATTTTAGCACAAAAGCAAGGTCAATGACAGCCCCAACAAACCAAATGTGCTCCTGTTTTCGTTTCATGAAATGATACACTCATTCAGGTCAAATGATAATGAGCTTGGATTAACTTCCTGTTGGTCAACAGTGTTCAAGCTCTCACAACAGGACTACCAATGAAGAATTTTAATGAAACTGTTTATGGAACTGACCTTGAAACAGGGACTCTGATCTTTATACATCCCTGAGCTGCTTCAACTCAGTTCCGTCAAATCTTTGTTCCCATGATAAAACAGAGAGAATTTCCAAATCTAAGGCATAGCCCTCATGAAGGGCTTTATCTGAAAGTTAGACTGAACTGCAGATGACTGCCTCATCTTGACTGAACCCAATGCTCTCTCAGGCCTGTCAGTCTCTGTAATCGTCTGCAAAACTTGAGACATCTAAATTTAGAAAGTGTCGAGGCCAGTGGGTTTGCTGGCTGCACCAAAACAAAAGGTAGCTCAAAGCGAACACATTATGATATATGATGAATATGGATTGTTTTCCTAATACAACTGGAATCCTGTCATAATTTTACCTTTTCAAAATGAAAGCTTCTGTTTTACCTTCATGTGAAAAGGAATCAGCCTCTCTTCTGTGCTGCAGAGATGTTCTTTTACTCCAGACCAGTTCATGAGGGCTTGTGGGGGTCATTAGTCTATCATTATCTCTCTGATGGGTTTATCACCTTTTAATAAGTCCCTCTGTACTAAATACTTTGCTTTGCTGGAAGTCATTATCCTGCTTTATGACCCCATTCAGGCCAAACTGTCACTTTTTTTTATAAAAATGTTCTTCTTTTACAATTTTTTGCCAAGTCTCAAATCTGTGTAACATCTCCAACTTAATGTTAAGTCAATGTCCTGAAGGAGTTTGCATGTGGTATTTTATTTTGCTGCTCAATTCAACTCAAGTTTTTATGTCTTTTAGAAGCAGCTCCGAGTTAATCAGAGAAAATGTCAATGCAGTTCAACTAAAATGTATGTCAGGTATCAGATTCTAAGACAGTAAGTCCAGTCCTGAGTCACCTTGGTCCCAAGTCTCCTTGAGTGGACATACCTTTGACTGTATAGGACAACTGGAATTGGGTGTGATGTCACCCATAGAAGATGACTTACTTCCCGCTCCAATCAAACAAAGTCAAGGGACTCGCCATTCTTTCAGAATACGGACGGGGCTTTTTTGGAGCCAGACAACGTCAGAAAGCACTTGTTGGTCCGGAATCTGTCAATCAAACATGTAGCATGTTCAACTTAAGACCAGATACTTTTTATGAGGCATCTTATTGGTCAGTTTAAAGTTTTAGTTTTAAAAAATGTTGTAAAAAAAAATAGGAAAAAGCAAGAACATGTTAAAAAAAAGGTAGCAGAGCAACAATGGTGGTTCTGACAAAGAGAATGACTGAGCAATGTATGTTCTGCACTATAGGGCAATGAATGTTTTATATTCAAACTTATGTCATATATCAGGTGCATTAAGCAAGACAATAGAGTCAGAGAAGAATCTGTCATTCCATCTCACTTTATTAATTGCGTTCACAGCTGTTTGTAACATGCTACACGTTAGCCGCCTTAGCATATTTACAATACCTGTAACTCACAACCTTGTTTGCAACATGCAAAAAAAAAAACAGATTGATAAAAAGCAAAACAAATAGCATTGTGATCATGCTAACTCTCAACCGTGTTAGTAACTGGTAAAAAAAAAAAGGTCCAACACCGCTACACGTTAAACGTGTTAGCACGTTTACAACAACACCCGGCCTTGTTAACAATTCGTAAACAAAAACTGACATTTTGACAGAGCGCCGTGTTACTCTCAAAGTCGCTTCGACATCAGTAAACACAACCAATTTAAAAAGCACAAGTCATTTTTTTTTTAAATTAAGAATTTTAAATTAAGAAGTGTGCTTTTTAGTGCAGAAAATACAGTAATAGCTGTCTATGTGGTTTTGGCCTCTCGAAACAGGTACTTCCTGTTTGGATTGCGATGAGGGGTGGGGTCACTCAGTCCGGTTTTTACATAAAGCACAGACTCTTCCTGGACCCGATCGTTTTCGTGGATCAGGCAAGGCTAGTGTTTAGAGTGCAGGTTTCTAGAGGATGACTCAGAATGCGTGAACAGACTAAAACAACGCTTTGGGGTTGTTTTTTGTGGGTAATTTACATTATAATACACTTAAAAGCTCAAAAAGTTAATTTTGCACGATTTAGGCCCTTTAAAAGGTTTTTTGTTGGTAAACCAACTTTTTGTTAGCTTAATAACCATCTCTGGGTTTTTATTTTAACCATCTGACTTTCCATTGATGAGTGCATAGAAGCTGGCAGAGACAGGAATAATCTGCGGCTGCATGTTCCAGGGTCACGTCTGAACTGCGCTCACACAGCTGTTGCTTGAAAATTAGAATTCAGAGTTGTGGGTTAATAAGCAGTCAGTGATCAGTGTTGTGTGTTTAACATCCCAGCTGCTTCTGCAAAGCTTATGTAAGGGTTAAAAAAGACGTGCCCGGTGCAGATGAATGCATCTCCAGCACACTGGTGTGTGTCACAGAAATGTGTCTTTACATCTTTTTGTACACTTAGTTGATCATCTGTTCCTTGCGCGTGTTTGTATGTGTTTTGTGGCTCTTGTGTCTGTTGCTAGGCAAAAGTTTACAGCTGCAGCATGTCTACAGCCAGTGGTGACAGTCTAGGAAACTCTTGGACCAATGAGGCGGCTCAGAGTCCATACACGCCAATTATTTGACGGAGGCTGTTGAACATTTATAGTTTTCAGTGCCTTCATGCATTTTCTTGAAGTGCAGGTTTCTACCACGGCATTAATCGCTAACACTCATACCACAGTCTGCTTTATTTGACATGGCAGATCTGCCATCACTGTGCGCAAAGACACGAGGAAACATCTGTTGATATTTTTCCTCGCACAGCCCCATCACTGTACAACTCTGCTCAAACAGATCCAACGCTCGTTCTGGTTCCTTCAGAGGCAAACAAGAATTTGAGCTAAACCTGCTTTAAATATTCAACATATTATGTAAGATCATGCAAGAACCAGGGAGGGGGGGTTATTAGTGGGGAGGGGAGACACGCCAAACAATGAATATTTGACGAAGGCCTCACGCTTCGATGCTTTTTTCCTACATTTAGCTTTCACTTTGGTTTCATGAGAGAGGAGCAGTCACTGCCGGGAATGTTTAAGACGAGGGTCTAACTATCTGCTGCATGTTTTTTGAGGTCACCAGAGTTTTGTCGTTTTGTCCGTAACCACAAAACTCCAATTATCAGATTATTTCAATTATTGTTAAGGCCATTTTCTTCTTCTTTGTGGTGGTTGGTGACGTCGTTGCATTTGGATTCAGAAAACTTCTCAGAATTCGGATTTTATAAAAACCTGACCAGTGTCTTCAGATGTTATATTTGCCCAAAGTCATTAGTCTAACTTCTACAGTTTCAATGGATCCTGGAGTTGGATCTTCTGTGAAAAGGTGGATTGTTGTCTATGTAGTTGAGTTACTTTGTGTCTAAGTTTTGCAGTTTCAAAGGAGGTTTGACTTGTCGATTCTCCTCATCTGTTCCCTTTTTTTTTAATAGTTTCTGTTGGGCCGAATCCGAGTTGCTTACCTACCCCCTAAGGCTCTTCCCTCTTGCTCCAATTGTAGGGGTATTTGGAGTTGTGGTTGTGTCTGAACAGGTGTTTTTATGGAGGAGCCGTAGCAACTTAGGGCTGGATGTCCCTTCACCGGTAGGGGGATTCTTGTTGCGCTGCAGCGCAGAAGAGAAACGCATTTCTTCACGTAGGATGTGCTTTGTAGCACAAAATTTTCCATTAAAATGTGAGTATAGAGTTTTTGTTTTTGCATGACTTTTTAAAGTGATAAAACCAATTTATTTTCTGTGTGCTGGCAGCTACGGGCTAACGTAGATGACCAGCGACTATTGATGAAAGTTAAGCTGTTGTAACATCTCAAATTAAAAACATTCATTTTTCTATATCTTTCTGTTTGGAGGAATCAATGTAGGGAGAAGCTGTAGGGGTAGGGAAGCAATTCAAATTTGGCCTTAGAGCCTAGATTTACAGATTATCTTTGTCATTCTTTTTTCTTTCTTGTTTCTGGCTTTTGCAGTTTAGTTGAATTTTTTAAAGTGTTTGTCAAGTTTATGTTCGTCCAAGAAAGTTTCCAGTTCCCGCCACAAACCCGGTCTTTGGCTTCGGGTACCGCACCAATTCTGATATCAACTGTCATGTAACACAAGTGTTGAATTGTTGATGTATCAGACACACAAATGTCACATTTCACAACACAAAGGAAAAACACAAAGCCAAGCCACGTCTTGAAGTGTTTGAGGCGAAGAGTCTGTCCACATCTGTCAGTGAATCTGTGCACAAGAAGAGGACAAAACAGCCTTTAGGCTGAAACAAAGATGAGGTCAAGACAACAACAAGCCAAGATCAACATGAGGCCAAGAACAAGACAGTAGGAGAGACGACGCCTGGCTTCATGGGGTGTAACAAAAACAAAGAGCAATGAGCACAAACTATAAGAAAAAGAAAAGTAGACAGAGCAGTGAACCCTGTTGTCTCACTGATGGAAAGATAACATCCGACCCCTGTAGGAATAGCCAAATAGAAACATCCCATAAATTTATTGAGTCTTTAAATATAAAGTTATTTTTACCAGCCCTCCTTAACCCTGTATCACCAGACCTTTAGCTCCAGTCTTGACAGTCCTTTAACAACTAGAGCTATTCAATTGTGTATGAAATGAAACACATCCATAGCTCCCTCTCTTCGTCAGCCCGTGACCCTCCCCGGCAACCGCAAAACATTGAGACAGAGGACCGGGTAGGACCACATCACAGAGAAGGATAGGACCGCTCTAACAGTAATTCCTCACTCAGGTTTCAAAGTCATCGAGGGAAAGGTGGACACCCCATTGAGAGAAGCCGGCAGCTTGTTGATATGGGCGCAGAAAAAACCCTAAACTGTGAGACACAGAAGAACACAAACAGACTCGTTCAGATGTCCATGTAACACCAGGTGAAACAGCTCCATCAGAGACTGTTTGATAGAAAATGAAACTCTCTGTCTCTTTTTTTTTTTTTTACAACAATAGATTGTACTAGAACTCCAGCAGTTCTGATGAAATTGATGGCTCATCGTGGTGACAGCATTGTGCTTCTGTAATCACAGCCTGTCTGCATCTTTTGTTCTGATCCTCTACAAGAACCAGAGGAAGGACGTGTGATTAGACAGAAGAAGCAGGCAAAGACAAAAAGGTGTCTTTTTGATTGTTTTAAGCTGTCCGTGATGCAGCAGCGATGCAGCAGGGATGCAGCACATCATTCAGCGTAGACTCACCAATCTACCTTTATGGAGTTCAGTGCAAACTGGGATCATGCTAGGTCTGGAGGTTCTCTCATCGCTCAGAACCCCTTTTCCTCACTGTAATCTTTTCTCACCAAAGATTCAGTGTTGGTTCTGTGTTGGTGTCAGTCCGAGAGTTCAGAAAGCGTTTGTATGTCAAGTTATGCTTCTGACCTGGCGACATTCTCGTTCGGATCTTCTTCTTTCCCCTAGCTTGCAGTCTTCAGCTGACTCATTATGATTTGTCCCATTGTCAACCTTGGTTCTGTCCTTGACCAAGTTAGAACTTGGTCCAAATTCTTTAATCCTCCAGAAGCCTGAAGCTGTGTTCACTTTGAACTTGATTCGCGTGTCAGGAGCGGCCAATTTGAATTTTAAGTCAGTGGCACAGACGTGATCAGAGGCCGTACGGCACGGTTTAAGCATGCATTGGGCGAGATTTGAGCGGTGAGGAAGGATTTGAGCAGTGTGGGCAAAGCTCAAATATTTGAATCATTTTTCCATGCATTTTTTCAACCTGCTGTGTCCCTTTCAGATTAAATGAGTTTCTGGGGCCGTCCCGGCTACTGTTGGGAAAAGGCAGGCGCGCCCGTACAGTTTGTCAGTCGGTCGCAGCGTATTCGTCGCGCGGCGAAAGAGGGGCGGCTGACGTGAACTTGACACATGAATCAAGTTTGGTGTGAACACAGCTTTAGACACAACTGCCCTTACAGGTGGACATGGTCTGACTGCAGGCGTAACATGGGTCAACTTGTTCAGGTGGCCCGCAGGAAACCTTTCCTGCTGTGGGCTGCAAGTCGTAATTTACACTTAGACAACAAGTAAGAGGACGTAAGGGTGAAGTAGGTGAGACGCAGGTGTGTCGTAGGGATTTTACTTTTTTTGGTTCCTGCGAAACCCAGCGCAAGGAAGCCATTAGCGCTGTTCCGCTTATAAGTACACACTTCTTACACATAAACTAAACTCTGACTGTTAGAAATGAGGAAATTAAACAATCAGAGTTTAGGTTAAATGGACATCCTATGGACCTACGTACGGGTGTGCACTTCCGCATCACATGCACACCCTATGCATGCAGTATTTGTGTGCTGTCAGTAAGCAGTCAGTCACCCCTTATTAATGGCGGATGTGGTGTAAGGCCACTGTACCACAGCATCACCTGTATGGAAGTGTGTCCCACTTCCACTATCCAAACGGAAAAATTGAAGATACTCTTACCACAAACACAACAATGGTCCATTCAACTTTTATGCCACCCTTGAGGCGGCTGCAGGAGCCTCAGGAACTGTAAGAAAAACCTGTGTTCCCTTTATGATGCATCCGCTAATCTCCACAACCATCTGCAGACCCCAACAACCCAAAAGCCTGAAGCACCTGTACAAGTCAACCCTCCATACAAGTGCATGTGACAAAAGCTTTAACTGAATGCAATTTAACCCCTGTGCTATCTTAGATGACCCCACCCTTACACCGTGACAAAGGTGGATAAAGGTGGAAAGATTTCATGTAATCCATGGACACCAGTGAAGATCACAAATCATTGAAGAAAAAAGGTTCAGCGCACTGTCTAGTGGGTCTAGATGACCCAACTCCCAATGTTACAGTGCCTAGGATAGCACAAGGGTTACATAGACAAATCAGTAAAGCATTACTTAATGAGAGTTTCAAGCTGCTGTTGTTGGGAAAAAATTTAGGGTGCAGACTGGGAAAACCAAGACTACCTCATCTTCACCCTACATCACATGGACAGACTCCAGCAACCTGATGACCCAAAACAGGTTTTTTTTTCCCTTTCCACCTTTTGGGGTCGTCACAGCCTTCAATGATTCGCACAGGTGGTTTGGTAGAGAGTTTTTAATGCCAGATGCCCTTCCTGACACAACCCTGTATTTTTGAGGGAGACCCAAATAGGCAGCAGTGCAAAGGGAACCCACACTGGATTTTTACCTCATTGCACGCCCTAGTAATGGAACCCAGGTTTCCTGAGTGACAGCCAACTGAGCTATCCAGCCGCTTCAGAATAGGGTGGATGCTTTTTCCATGGACACCATGAGGATTCTCTGTGTCCCTTATCTAACCGCTCTGAGGTGGACGGAATTAATGAGTTACAAATGCCATTAAATAACATGAATCTCTCCATTTAGATGGAGTTTATGTTTAACGGCCCTTCCTCTGTGTGACAAAGGAAGAAAGAGGAACAGATCAATATTTGCTGTTTGACTGAACCTTTTCACATTTGTCCTTGTTCTTCTGCTCCCATCAATAGCTGGAAAACTGCAGGTCCTCAGAGGCAGCATGTAACAGTGAGTCAGTGTGTGAGTCAGAGGACCGGAATCAAACTTCTGGAAGATCCAAGGCCACATCTCCTGTTGATTGTTAGGCAACAGGAAAAACAATAATTCCAATCTGATGAGAACAGGGAAGTTTTTATCATGCTGCTGGTTATCATGGCGTCAAATGCCATAAAATAATCCCTTTCTTCTAATTTTTTAGTCAATCATTTAAATCATTGTTTGAAAACTAAAGTAAATGGAGCCAGATCAGTTTATTAATTAGCCACTTATTGCATCTCTTTTCACTCTTGTTAAAATAGACAAAAAAAATAAAATATAAAGTAAAATATCCACTTTGTTAAATTAATTTTTAACAAAATTGTGCTTGACATGAAAATGGTCTTTTGGCTGATGGGATTATTAAATGTTAAGCTTTTCAACTGTATTAACAAGTGTGTTAAAACAACTGATATCCATGTTGATCCCTCCATGTTTCCCCGCTTTTCTACCTTCCTCCGAGGCCCAAAGCGCTTTACAGTCACAAACCCGTTCCCTGTTCACATGCACATTCACGCGCTGGTGGCGGCTCAGCTGCCGAACACTAGCGCCAACCTTCCACCAGGTGGGGAGTGGGTGAGGTGGGAATCGAACATGCAATCTTCCAATCAGACGGCTTCTGCCCTTCCGCTGCACGTCTAAATGTTTTTAGAAGTGCGTTTAAATTGGCCAATAAGAACAAAAATTATTTCGGAAAGCATTTTCAACATATCTGTGTCAAACTAACATTGTTTAAGAAAAAGAACAGTCATGTATGGTGGAAGTAGTGTGATTATGTGGGATTGCTTGCCCTGATTGATTAAAGACGTAAATGAAATTTATGCTGATACCAGAAAATCCTGACAGAGAATGTCCTCCATACGTCAAAGATCCCAAACTCTAAGAGCAATTGGCTTTGATTATTGTGCAGAGGTGGAGTGCATGATTGCAGGTTCCCCTCCCGCCTGCGTTGAATTGTCCTTGGGTAAGACACAGAACCCCTCATTTCTCCTGGTGGTTGAGGTTGGTGCCAGCTGAGCCACCATCAGTGTGCGAATGAGACTGTGACCGTAAAGTGCTTTGGGGCCTTCAAGGAAGATTTTCACGGTTTTAGTTTCCTTGCTTTTGTGTTCTAGTTGTCTTTTGTTTCTGTCATGTTTTGAGTTCAGTTTCCTGTTTTATTTTGAAAGGTTTCCTGTGTTGCTGTTGTTTCGAGTTTTACTTTTGTCCCCATCTGCCCTCATTGTTTCCACCTGTGTCTGGTCAGTCCTGCATGTATTTAAGTCCTGTCTTCCCTTCCTCCTGTGCTGATCCATAGTCTCATGTTAGTTTGTTCTCGAGTTCCTGTGTCGTTGTAATCTAAGTCTTGAGTTTGCTTGCATGCTGCAGTGGAGGTTTGTTTACTTTTGGACTTTCAGTTATTAAAGACCCTTTTGCCTGGAACCTCCTGCCTCCTCCTCCTCCTCTCTGTGCCTGGGTGCTTCCCTCATTGCCCCTCGTAACAAAGATAGAAATGGGCCACATAACTAGACGCCGTTATCCAAAGTCACCAGCAGGGGAATTCTACGAGTTCTGGTCAAAAGTCTAGACGTAAATCTCAGATTCTGTTTTCTAACCAGAACAGCCACAAAAAAAACCAAAAACATCCCAAAACACGAACTTCTCAACAAACTGCTGCAGCTACTGTCACTGATCCCCAAACCGTGTATTATTGGGCTGCTTCTGAAGCCTGCATCTTTGGAGGATGTTTTAGTTTAGAAACACAGTTGCATAATAAAAGTGGTTTCAGGGTTGTAGTGGTTAGCGCTTTTGCCTCACATTTTGGACCTTTCTGCGTGGAGTTTGCATGTTCTTATTGTGCATGCGAGGGTTTTTTATCCAGGCACTTCAGCTCACTGTAAGAGTCCAAAAACATGCTTAATAAGTTGATTGATGATTCAAAATTGTCCCTAGGTGTGCATTTGAGAGTGTGTGGCCCTGTGACGGAGTGCCGACTATGTGTGTACCCCACCTTCACCCAACAGTAGCTGGGATAGGCTCCAGCAACCCCATGATCCTGAAAGGGACTAAGTGGGTTCTAAAGATGGATGGATGTTTTTGGATTTGAATCCGTGTTGGGCGTTGTTCAGTATTTGCATTATTTTCTATTTAACTCCTAAAAAAGAAACCACGTTTGCCTCAATTCTTCTCAGTTGATGCATTAACATCACTTTTTAAAATATTTATGAAAGATTTGAAAATGTGTTATCTGGTTATATTTAAAGCACTCATAAAAATGAGTGTTTGTGTCTCTTATGGGTGGAATAGCATGGAGCATCTCAGTCCTGGTGTCCATTTTCGGATCCAACTCTGAATTATTTTCTCTTTGTTCATGAAAAATAAAACTGACTCGCACAAGAATAACAGTTTCTTACATTTTATTACTGTTGCACCATTTATACAAGTACATATAATTTTGAATGCATCAAATTTCCATATCATCTTTTCTGTTTATTTGAACAAACGTGTTGTGTGGAAATAGCAGTGGTGAGACATGGAATGAAAATATCAACTGTAGTTTCCATGGATACAAACCGAGAAATTATTATTTACTCTTTTTTTTCTTTTCTTTTTTTTTTTACTTTTTTTTTCTCACTTGACCAAAAAGACAGGACGACAGGTTCACCCAACCACAGACATGCAATTTACCGAGTCAAGAGAGGAAGAAAAACTGAACGGAGAGACACACGGCGCTCCTCCAGTGATGCTCTGTTGGTTTCTGCTACGGTTTGACGAGTGCTGGGAGGAAGACGCCGTGAGTCGGATGGATGGATGGATGGATGGATGGATGGATGGATGGATGGATGGATGGATGGCTGGCATGACCACACGTATCTCTGCCTTGATACAAAGGTGGTAAAAGAGGAAAGTTGGTCTGGAATGGGGGTGGATTTTCCCTCAGGATTTTCCCTCAGGGTGAATCCGATTAGGGGAAAAGAATCATGGAACCATAATTTACACGACTTGCTGCAGATGTTGACCTTTACATCTAACTTTTTTCTACACACGATTCTGCCAACTCTAATTTATGTATTTTTAGACTCCAAAATGCAAAGCAAACACTTTCTCTTCGCCTGTACTTCTATGTAATTTCTGCAGTGGGGGGGGGGCTAAAGCAGGGGTGTCAAACGGGAGGCCTCGAAGGCCGGCTTCCTGCTGGTTTTCCAGAAATCATGACTTATCCGCTGCTGAAAACCTTGATCAGGTGTGTTTAGCTAAGACGGAGGTTTGTCAAACATGTCAAACCGACCTTCAAGGCCTGAAGTTTTTATAAACCCTGCCCTAAACTCTTTAGGCTGGGAAACTAAAGGGCTTTTGATGTGAACCGCACAGCACCAACACACGCTTCAATAGACACCGAGCTACAACGTTCTCGTTTCTGAAGTCCGTCTGCTCATCATTGGGTTCGGAAATAAGACTTTTCTACCAAAGTCTTGGATGTCTACAACCATGGTTTGGTCCCAAAACAGATGCTTTTGTGTTCTGCAGGGCGGGAAACACAAACCACAGAGTGAAGATGATCAGGAGGTATCTGAGTGCTGGTTCTGTTCACTATCTCATAGTTGGGATTGAGGATGAGAGATCTGCTTTCTAAGATCTTTCCAGCTGAAGTGTTTTGCAGATTCCATCTGTATTACAAACGTTTAAAAAAACCACTAGAATATATCTAAGGGTTCCAGTACAAAACGTAGAAGTCTATCTGAAAAAATCCCTACGACTGGAGGACATCTAAGAGTGTTTTGCTTTGCCAAGAAAGGCGGTTTTAATCCTGAAAGATCTAAGAAAAGCCTGAACTTCCTCCACTGAAATAAACACATATTTTCTCTGTTTCTAATGTTTCCAAAAGGAGGCAAAGAGGTGTTTGGACAGCAACAAAAGGGGGAATCACTGCACTGCATCAGAAAACAACACTCTCTAGAAGAGGATAAGGATTGGATGAAGCAAGGCTGAAGAGTGGACTGATGGAAGTCCAGCTGGTACTTAGACCCCTCCCCTGTCCTCAACCGTGGACATCCGAGGAGCGGGGAGGGTGAATGTGGGCCGGGAATGGGAACCTGGGCCGAGGTTCGGTGAGGATGGCGGAGGTGGGATGGCAACAAAGACTCGTATCAAAGTTCAAATACTACAGCAGAAAAAATAGAATAAAACATAACAATAATAATAGCAATAATCTTCTGCAGTGGCTCCAGTCCTCAACAAATCATCACCTTCATCATTTCAATTATTATTATTATTGTTATTATCATAATATTGGCGGGCTAGTAAATTCACCTTCTTGGTTTTTTTTCTTCTTCATGGTTGCTGAGTTAGATAATTTATTTCTTCATTTCCGAAAAGAAGCTGTCCATTAATCTTGAACTGCTACGGTTTGATCCTTGCTTGGTGCCTCTGTGGCGTTCGCTTCCTTGGCCGGGGGTTCGGCAGCTGGTGTAGAGCTAGGCGCAGCGGCGGCATCCTTTGCTGGGGCGAGAGCCTCCGTGGGTTTGGGCTCAGCAGCTGGGGGCACAGCTTTGGCTGCTGGTGCTGCGGGGGCCTCAGTCTTTTTGGCGTTGGCCTCACCTTTGTTCTCTGTCACCGGGGCGGGCGCCGCAGCCTTAGGCTCAGGCTCCTTGGCTGCGGGGGCTGACTCTTTGGCTGGGGCCGCAGCGGCTGGTTTCTCCTCGGCTTTGGCGGGCTCTGCTGACTTGGGGGACTCGGTTTTCGGCTCAGCGTTGGTGGCAGGTTTTTCAGACTCCTTTGCTGCGGGTGTTGCATTCTTTTCCCCATCTGCCGTGGCATCGGCGGCGGGTGGATCCTTGGCTGCCGTGTCGTTCACTGCCTCATTGGCGTCGGTGGCTGCTGAAGCCTCGTCTTTCTTGTCTTTCGGTACTTCGCTCTCCTCGGCAGAGGCGCCCTCTGCTTTGGCGTCCTTGTCTTTGGTCTTCTCATCGTTGACACTGTATCCCTTCTTCTTTTTGCTGAGCTTTCCTCCCATTTTGGATCTCTGGAAAAGAAGATAACAGTTTAGGAGTCTCATCAAATTTAGCTACAAAACGCTGTGTTGAGAAAACTTGACTTCCAACAATGACTCCTAAGTATTTGAGTATAGACATAAAGTATCCTTGGTAGGCCTGCATAGTAAATCGCAAATTTATCGTCATCACAACATCAGCCTGTGCGATACAAGTATCGCAAAAGTCCATATAGGCCGTAACAAATGGGTACCTTAAATGTTAACACACATGCTAAAACAATCTCATGGCAGCTTGAAGTATTTAACGAATCAAATGGAGGCGTTTATGCATTTGCTCATGCGGATGGAGCCCTTACATTGACAACAAATCAAATGGAGCCCTTTTATGTTAGATGTCTGCCCCCTCTGTAGACATGGGTCATTTGGAGTTCAATTTAAGTCATTCTGACTTTTATTTCAGCAAAACTGGTGAAAAAAATAATGTATTGGTTGTTTTTTGGATTGCAAGTCATATCGTCATTGCCATATTGATCACAAATAGTGCACGTCGCAAGTATTGCTTATATTGCGCAGCCCTAATCCAAAGGTGAAAATAAATATTTTCACAGGAAATCTTGAGTCGCTTGATAGAAGTGATCAACCCAGAAATGCTTTGAGTACTGGACTGAAATCCACCTCTAACATCTACAGATCATACAGCAACAAAAAATCAGAAAAAAACACAAATCTCGACAGTCTTTACATGTATTACTGAAGGAAAGTCAAGTTTATTCTTAAAGGGCCTTTATCACGCAAAGTCAACTTTTTGAACTTAGAGCTGTATCATAGTGTTAAATCTTGACCAAAGCCTTATTTTGATCCATTTAAACATTTCTGAGCATTCCTTTAAACCCTGCTCTCTGAGCACCAGACCCTCCCAACCCACAGAAATTAGCTTTTTTTTCACATCGTGACGTCGATCAGTGAGAACAGCCCCTTCCAAGAAGAGTCAAAACCAACAGCAGGCTTACAAACACACCCACTTTCTCCACGGAGCTAGCATTGATTAGCAAAATGCTTTCATTGCACAATATGCACATTCATCTTTGCAAAACTTTGGATGTTGTTCGTTTTCATGTGCGAAACACAGACCCGTAGCCGAGGCCGACTTTAGGGTGATGTCATGAAATGGCATCACCCTAAAGAGAGAGAGATCGAGTCGTTTTACCTCCTGGTAGGAAAATAAACTGCAAAAATAAAACATATTTTATTTAAACAATCTTTCTCTTGTGTGCCAAAGGTAATATATCATCATATATATGGATATAGTTTACTCTGAAAGGCTTAAGAAAAGCATGACATAGACTTTATACACAAGCTTTCAATTTAGCAAACAATAACATAAAGATTTTGCCAGAAACAACCAAAAGTCTTGACACACGCACAGCCCAACAGGATTTTTTGGTGTTCCTCAACAATGTCCAGTACTTTTTCTCCTTGTCTGGACTTTACTAGAATATCGAACTTGGTGCAGATACTTGTCTTTCTGCCCAAAGTCCCCTTCTGGCTCCTACCAACAATTTCTTCAATCTGTCTTTTACACTGTGTATTTGACAGCCAGAAAGCCCTATCAGTGAAATATTGATTTAAGTAATCTCTCATAAAACACATAAAACATGAAAAAACACATTTATTCATGTGCAGATACATGGAACACATCCAGTATTGAAACTCTTGAAGAATATAAACTTTTGTTTTATGCTGCTCATCTCCTGTAAATCTAACATCTCACTGGTGAGCATGTTAGAAAAGATCCCTGCAGGAATTCCTCTAAGTCCATAAGAAGTAAAACCACACGTGTTCAACTGAAAGTGGATTAATAGACTGTTTTTGACTTCCAAATAGAAGATAGAAGGTAATAAATCTTTTTGCTGATAAAAGCTCAATTCCAGGGGGATCTGGTTGATCTGCATTCAACAACTCTGCTTGATGTATTTTCAAAAAGACGTGAACTTGTACAGTATTTTGGGGTAATAAGTAACACTGGAAATGGCTGGTTGGCTCAGTTGGCTGCATGTAAGACTGACACATGGGAAACCAGGGTTCCTTTCCCAGGGGGAGGCATAAAAATCTCTGCCAAACCGCCTGTGTGAATCAGTGAAAGCTGATTCGCTGTGGCGACCCATGAAGGAATATGCTGAAAGGTGGACAATAAGTAATACTGAAAATATCCCAATGCAGAAGTTCTTAATCGTTTGCTGAACGATGGTGTTTGATGGCACCTGTCAAGATCTGGCCCCTCCCACCTGTAGATCAAGTCATCATTTCATTCACCTGTTGCCCTGATTGCTTTAAAACTTCCCTCTAGCATCTAGCGATGTCTAAAAAAAACTTTTAAGCACCTTTCATATTTACTGCTTCGTGGCTCCTTATGAATTCACTAGAATTAGGCCCCAGAAGCCAAACGTATTAGACTGGCACATGGGAATCTTGGGTTCGATCCCCAGCAATCCTCATCCAGTGCGGGTCCTTGAACAAGACTGTTTGCGCTATTGCCTAACTGTGAAGCAACAAGGGGCCTACATTGGGATCCCCCATAGAAAACATAAAAACAAAGGACAGATCGAGGTTTGACGTCACCCATAGAAATGGCCTTACCTCCAGCTCTCGCGAAATGAGGCAAAATCCCTCACCATTGCTTCCTGATAGAGGCGCCTCCATGTTGAAACCAGTCAACGGGGATCGGTCCGAGTCCTTCTAAGTCATCGTATCTATGAAAATGGCAACAGAAGTTGCCATATATAGGATGACTCA
This sequence comes from Oryzias latipes, assembly GCF_053564925.1. Lineage (NCBI taxonomy): Eukaryota > Metazoa > Chordata > Actinopteri > Beloniformes > Adrianichthyidae > Oryzias > Oryzias latipes. The sequence continues at coordinate 11,332,453 of NC_136253.1, read as the reverse complement.
AAGCGAATAGGACGAATCACTGTTGACAGGTTTCAACATGGCGGCCCCCGAATCAGGAGGCAATGGTTCTTCTTATTTGAGAACACGAGAAGGGAGGGGTTGAGCTGTCCATTGTTTTTCCAGGCAATGAGATCCCCCTGTGCCGGTCCCCATACCAGATAAGACACAGGTTGTAAAAAAAAATCTCTGCCAACTCACTTGTGTTAGTCAGTAAAAGTTGATTCGCTGTGGCGACCCCTGATGGGATAAGCCGAAAGGTGAACAACAACATAGATTTCAAATAAGCAGCAAATACTTAAAAAGAGATTTAACCCTACAAAGCAAACAGATCTGCAAGGTCGCAGCCAACCCTGAAGGCCGTCTGCAAGCCCACTCCCAGGTCCACGTTCCCCAAACATGAGTGGAACCCACAGATTACTGGCATAGCCTCTAAGCTGGAGACCTTTGAGCAGAGAGATCACCATCTGTCCTCCTCGCAGGAACACGGCACACTCTGACTGTGATGGTGATGTACACGCAACAAATCGGCAAAGTCTCACAGTCTTTAGTTTTTACTGAACAACCTGCAACACTATTCCCTAACCAGTTTTCAATGGTTTTGTGCAACTGATACAGTTTTTAGGGTTAAGAAAAAGATATATGTTGTTACATAAATGTTGTCTATCAGTCAGCAAATTTGTATTAATAGGTCATAAGCTGTGTATCACATACTGCAATACTGTTACATTTGTGAGACACGTGCCTGTATCTCAGCTTGTAGACGGGAAACTGATTTTGGGTTGAGCTCTAAAGTTGACTTTATCATCATAAATGTCAAAGGGTGTGAGGACTTGGATCTCCGATTTGGAATTTTTGATTATACTTTCTTTGTTCTTGTCATGTTCTGTTTTCAGGTTTCCCACTCAGTCACACCGGGTCTAGGTCGCCAATCATCTATAGCTGTCTTTGTTAGTAATAATGATCCTAATTGAATCGCTTAATTCACAAGGGGCTCAAGTCAACAATTGTTCAAAATAGAGATATTATATGTTCTATGGTCTTCAAGGGAAAAGCTATCTGATTATGTACAAAAAAGTCTGTTGTAATGTATTGACTATACTTGACATTTAAAATGCATTAAGTGTAAAATTCCTGGACTTGCGTCTCTCTTGCATGGGTTTAGCTTTATCCCATAGATGGCAGCACTAGTTATTCAATATGGCAGCGCCCCTGTTTAATTCAAGAAGGGTCAAGTCCAGAGACTTTAGTTTGCCAGTCCTCTGAAATTATAAAAGTGAGGTGCTTCATATTATAGCATTTGTAAGCTATGAACTGGTGCTAAATCTGGGTAAAGTATTAAGCATTTGGTGTAGCCTCCCTTTAAGCCATGCAATTAAAATCATTTCCTGGAAAAACAAACCTCTTGGACTTCGGCCCCTTTTGAACTAACCGATTCAATTACAGTATAATGAATGGTTTCCCGTTCTAAAGCGTCAGACCCTCTGCTTTGTTACTCTTTAGTTGCTCCTTTGGTCTTGTCATGTCTAAGTTTGTTAATGTTAAGGTTTCTGCCACTAAGCCAAGCCAACCAAGCCTGCCTGGTCTTCTGCACTTCGAGGTTCTACCCCACCATTTCCTGACAAAGCGTACTTTCAGACCGAGGGAGTCCTTAAGACTTGAACTGCAAAATTTGTCAAAAAACTAATTTTTGACTTTCTTTTACATCTGCCGATTGGTTCATTGGTTGTCTGCCTGTAATTGTTCACGCTAGAGATGGAGTCACCTCGCCGCCACTGAGTGACTTCCTCCACTATCAATGCGGCACTCCCGTGAGAGTCCGGCGCTCGGTGTCTGCCTCATCTTTATACCAACCACAAAGAAGCTCTCTCTACTGCCTCGCACCATTTGACTCCCGGCTTGCGCTGCCAGGACAATGACTCACAATCGTATGTGCAGACAAAGGGGGATTGAACAAAAAGGCAGGCTTCTCGCCGCGAGCCGTGAGGTTTTAGTTGTTTGAAGAGCTGAGGCAGGGCCCAGACAACCTGGAGAAAATACTCCCCGCTGCACAAAAGCAACTGGCAGGCGGGTACATGGAATGGCAAGGAAGGAAGATAACGTAAGCTCACAGCAGGAAGCAATTCATTTACGTCCAGAAAAATGGGAGGAGCTTCATTAGACTGTATGGCAAGTTGTAGATACCCGTTTAGAAGACATAGTTTTCAAGATTTAAAGATGTAAAGATTCTGATTTTCTTTTGCTGAACTAAAAATATTTGTTCTTAAGCCATAGGTCTTTAGGGATCCACTTGGTGACAAATACGACACTGAGTGGGATTCCTATGATTTGTAGTTCCACCTACAAGGGAGACATTTTTGAATAGAAGTGCCTTTTAGCACAACTCAGATTTGTGGAACGTCCTTCTCTTTTGTTTATTACTATGCTACAACCCTACTGATTTAGAGCAACACACAGAAATTAGATCATACCTTTGTTACTTCAGGATTATTCTGCTGTAATAACTAATCATCTGGTGGTTCTTGGATTTGGCCTCAAATTGACCCATAATTCTGATGAGACTACAGGGTTTCATTCTTTAGGGTTAATACTTCTATAGTTACTTAAGGAAGCGGTCCCTAACCTTCAGGCCATGGACCGGTACCAGTCCATGAAACAGTTGGTATCGGGCTGCAAAAAAAAAAAAAAAAAAAAAAAACTCAATTTTTTCCGTTTTATTTATAACTTTATTTTGAAGGAAGTTTTATTTATCTATTTACTGAATTCTCCCTCAAAACATCTAATTCATTCTTGACCCATGTCAAGTCATGGAAAGTTTTGTTTTAAAGTAAAGGAGCCGTGAGGAAACAGAAGGAGAGCCTTTGACTTCAAAATAAAGGTATTCTCTATTTTAAAGATAAAAATCAAATCAAATTTAAAGCAGCTGCAGATATTTTATAGAAGATGAAGATAAACTTCATCCTCAAAATTGAAGGGAAACTGGAAACTATAGGAAAAAATCAGATGCACACTTCAGCCTCGTACGGACCGATTCATTAAAATATCGTCTGACAATAAACCGGTCCGTCACCTGAGAACCACTGACTTAAAGTACGCTGTCCTGCTTGTGTTTCAGCTCCTGTTCTCCTACCAACGCATGACAATCAGTCATCAGACAATCAGAAGATTCAGTGGCTGAGGTGGTCTTTTTGCACAGCGGACTATGCGTCTCTGCATTTCAGTGTATTCATCATTGCAACAGTTCTGTCTTTGGTCTTATCTTTTGATGTTTCTTTGTTTTTTGCATTTTTTTGTGTCTTTCCTGTCCCTTCTGATTTGGAATACTGGAGGTTGAAAGATAGAAATTTACTACAAATACCTTCTTTGACCCTTTTGGATGGAGGGTCACAGCTTGAAAATGCAGGACTAGCAGGATCATACCTTCATGAGCCTATTAAACCCACCAGGGTGCCTTTGAGCAAGGCCCCATCCTGTGTCAAAACTCAGAGAAATGTGCGAGACACTGTGATGGGGCACAGGTGAAATCCTCCTGGGCAGGTTGGAGGACAGTGAAGATGAAGATGAGGAAGAACGCTGGTCTAGAATGATCACTTTGTGTAAATGTGAAGCTAAAAATGAGCAGAAGTCTCTGGATGGACAGATGGCTCGGTTCTCTTCCGATTTTTCCTCCAACTCTCACCGTTTCTGGCGAGTCATCTGTCACGGGCCCCCGTGCCAACTGCTGCTCCGCTTCAACCTTCGAGTTGCCACACACCCCCACCACCACCTAGGAACAGATTCCACCCCATCTCTGCCTCACTTCATCTGCACTCATAGAAAGGACTTAAGGACTTCCAGTTCCTCGTGAAATGGTTTCCTCTATCCAGCAGATGGGGGGGGAGGTGTCTCCAGGAAGTCCGGGATCTCTGCAAATCCTCGGTCACTGAGCTGCTGTCAACCTGGCGAGCCCGGCAGGTTCTGCGTTCCCGCCGTTCAAGCTGACACCTTAAAGGTTAGGGCTGTCACCGCCCGCCCCCCCCCCGGTCCCACTCACACTCGCTGTGTTTCCACGCCGGCTGGGAAATCGAGGTGACAGGAGAAAACAGGAGGAGAAAAGCACAAAGCTTTTTTTCCCCTTTCATATATATATATATATTTATATATATTTGAAATCCTGTCAAAAGGATCTATTTTTGCTTCTGCATTTGCATGATTAGAACAGGAAGCCAGAAGCTCATTAGCACGAGCATCTCAAATCGGAATCTTTTCTGCTGTTTTCCTTCACAGCAGGATCCTGTTTTTCACCTGGAACATCTGCGGAAACTCTCCTTCCCTCCCACCCATCACCCCTTTTTTCTCTCTGCAAACTAAAACGTCAAATATTTTGCCCTGAACCGTATGAAAGCACATGGACACGCGCCGTCCAGCTGGCAGTTCTAATACGAGCTCCGTTTCGCCAAACTGCAGTAGGCCGGTGGGGGGGTGAGAGGATGGGCGGGACAACTGGAGCAGAAAATCTGGCCCTGCCAAACAAACACAAATAAGAAAACACTCTCTCTGCTCAGCACTGACATGGGAGAAAACATGGAGGTGAAGGATCCTGGGGGAGAAAATCCCCACGGAAGAATAGATTTAGTACATCTCCTGGTTCTGATGGAGGCTTCTTCTAGGACAGGTTCTGGCAGGAGTTCAATTTAAATTTGCCTCTGAGTTGCGGGCGGGAGTGCTGGCGCAAAAATATGATCTTTTTCCAGAAATCAGAAATGAAATTGTACGTTTAATTTTCTGTTATATAATGTTATATTATGGATGGGTTAAGACTCACTGCACTTGTCTCAGACAGAAATGAACATTTTCACACTTTTCTCTCTTTTAAACTGTCAAACTTCAAATCTCTATAGAAAAACATGTCCAGTATTATAGAACGAAAAGAAAGCTCTGCCAGCGATTAAAGGTTTATGTACAATTGCAAACTGCCCAAATTCTGTGCACGAGAAGAGATTGATTGACAATCAGGATGCAGAACACAATGCACTGTAAAAGAAAAATGTTTTTTCTTTTCTTTTTCATAAAGGATGCCAAATTGTACCAAAAAAACTCACGGAAAAGGTGAACCGTGATCCAGTGAGGGAAGGCTGTACACAGCTCTTTTGTGGAATTACAAACATGTTTCTTGTCTGACATTAAGTTTAAATAAATAGAAGATTTTAACAGTTTTAAGTTAAATAATGCATATAACCCCAGAAAAGATGCACATATATTCTTTATATTGTGTTCCCAGCACATTTTCATAAAGGTGAAGTAAAATAGGTTTGCCTTTTTCAAAAAATTTTATAGTTTTCCCAAAAACCAAAGAACAACACCTTATCCAAGCAGGGCCTTCATCAAATTCTGCACAAAAAAAGTATAAAGACTTTATAAAATCGCGAAAAAAGTTATTTACTTTTCTTCCTTTGTAAACTTTTTTTGATTTCCTTGACAGGAACATGTAGATGAAACCCCAAAAATACAGGTTCAAAGTTCAAATAAAACACAAAGTTCACCACAATGGCTTGACCGCTTTTGTTATTTTAGACCACTTGATGTCAAAGCAAATGAAGCTTCAAGAAGCTTTTCCCTTTAGTGAATCACTTTGACATTAAATTGATTTAAATGCTTCGTGAGGCTTCATCATTCTTGGTAAAGGCAAGATAACAGAAACTTTATCCAAACTGGAGCAGTTTTCAAAGGATACATTTTAAAAAACAACCAAGAACCTGCACTTAAAACAATTAAAAGAACTAACAATTTCAGGACAGAATCAATAAAGATCTGACTAGTAACAGCAAAAATCATGGACTTATATTGACTAGAATATGAATAAGACAGCAAAATCAGCAGAAAGGAACTAACGGGATAAAAGGCAAAGAAGAGGAAACAAAGTCCACTGGATTTTACCAGAACAGAAAACCCTTTTATTGTGAAAGTTGAGTGCTGAGTTACAGACAAAAGATGGTTTGCTTTCCACTCAATAGACTTTAGCGCCCTTGATTCTTTAAAAAAAATATTTAAAGTCAAGTATGCTTTCTACTTTTCCAGCTGTAAACTCCAAAATAAATAAATAAAAATAAAGCAGACAAACCGAAAGCAAAAACGATGCAAAGCTAGATCCCGATTCTCTGAGGCCCGCAGAGCTGTTTTTTGCACCTTCTTTGCATGATGTTTGCATGCTTTTCATATTGCTGTGTGGGTTTTTTCCCATGTTTTGGATTTGACTCCATGTTCATAACATGGAAATTGTCCTTTCATTGAGCCTTTTCTGAAAAAGGCTATTGAGGACTCTGACGTTTTTCAAAAGAAATGATTATAACAGATACCGCTTCCAATGCTAACAAGTGTTTCATCAGCCGTGCCGAGAAATTACCATAAACAGAATTTCATCTTATAGTGGTGAAGATCAGTTTATGAAAGGGCACGAGGCTAAATGCTAAAACACTGTTTTGTATAAATGTTTTCCCCATAGAATAAGAATTTGTGAGACGTTTAAATGCATGAACCCTAATTTCTCTAAACTTTAACAATGGACCATCAAGCCGTCCAGTATGTACAGATCCTGCATTTTGCACATCTTAATTATACGACGAATTTTCAGGAAAATACAGAACTTGAAGTCAATGGTGGGCTGACAGTCCAGCCTTAGGGAGGAGGGTACAGTTACATGTTTGCTAGACTTAACAAAACCTAGTCAATCTCCTTCAGGAATCTCAGTGTTGCTGGAGCCTATCCTATTGTTGAGCAAAGTCGGAGTACATCCTGGACTCTGTTGCATCGCTAACCCCATTCACATGAACACCTTGGTATTAACCCCTGTGCTATCTTAGATGACCCCACCCTTACACTGACGTGTTCTCCCTACCATGAAAAAGGTGGATAAAGGTGGAAAGATTTCATGTAATCCATGGACACCAGTGAAGATCACAAATCATTGAAGAAAAAAGGTTCAGGGCACTGTCTAGTGGGTCTAGATGACCTAACTCCCAATGTTAAAGTGCTTAAGATAGCACAAGGGTTACGGTAACAGGGGGGAAATCAACATTACAATAGAAGTGTCAGGTAAAGGTTTTATGGTTTGGGCTGTTTTCCCTCCCCAGGCTTTAACATCAAGCAGCTACATTTCGTAACCGGAACAGCATTTTGCTTTCGAGCCCTTCCTGGGTAACTGACTGCCTGTCAGCCTGCCCCCAAAGCAGAGAAAATCCCAAAGACGAGTGTGTTAGAAAAATTTCCACAAACATGCACACATGTGCATTGGTGTTTAAAGGATCAATTTTTAAATTGGCAGAGCTTGAAAAAACGCCTGCGCTGGAAATGGATATTGATCGGAGCGACGACAAAGAGACGCTGTGCCCTCAACTGCTGCTAACCAGTCAGAAGATGCCGGCAGCTTGGCTGAAAGCCAGCGGGGCTCTTTTCTGCTTTCGTCGAGACATTTAACGGCCAACAGAAAATCTTTTCCAATGCTTTGTTTGCTGGAGGAAACTGAAGGCAGACCAAACAAACGGAAACTGATTTTGAGCGTCTCTCTGGACCCGGTGACATTTTCATGTATTCTCCCCCCTCAGACAGGCACATGACCACCAAGTCTGCAAAGCTCTGAGGAAACTTCACAATTCAGACCTTATATGCAAACCAATTTACCAATATGTAAAGCATTGATTGGTTTTGATGCTTTTACTGGTGTGGACCAGCCACAAGTGTGACGTTAACAGCTTCAGTCTGCTAGAAGAAGATGCTTTTAAATAATATAACCTTTGTCACTGGACATCATCTGGTATTTAACCAAATTTCCCTGGGCTGGAATTAATGTAACAGTCACTGAACTGTTAATTTGATAATTCAGTAGCTATTATAAAATTCTGTCAATGGAGTTTGAATGGACATTTTAAGAACCAACTGTTTTTTTATTAGAGAACCTTTTTACAGGAGGACATGTGTTGGTCATGTTAACATCAGACATCAATCCTTTAACACCAGTGTTTACATTATTTATGGAGAAAGGTAGCTTTGGACATGCAACACTTGACATTGGTTGATCGCATTAACGGTCAAAGATGTAGCGCATGCGCAAAGAGCCTGTGTTCTTTGCGCACATTGCAAAACTGAGTCTAATTGTGTCACTGAGTTCTGAGACGGAGATGTTCATTCACAGTTTTATATCCTCCCGTCTCGATTATTGCAACTCCATCTTCACATGTTTAAGTAAAAAATCTCTAGAACGGCTCCAGGTTGTCCAGAACGCTGCTGCCAGGCTTTTAACCAAGTCATCCAAGTTCTCACACATCACCCCGTTGTTAAGGCAGCTGCACTGGCTCCCCATCCACTACAGAGTGGATTTTAAAATCCTGGTCTTAACATACAGAACTCTTAATGACCAAGCACCATTCTACATAAAAGACCTGGTGCAGCCATACACTCCCAGCAGGTCACTGAGGTCATGTGACCAGGGTCTGCTGGCTGTTAAGAGAACCCGGTTAAAAACTAAAGGAGACAGAGCCTTTGCCGCAGTGGCCCCATCCCTCTGGAACTCTCTTCCTCTCAGCCTCAGATCTGTGGACTCAGTGTTTTCTTTTAAAAAGCAGCTAAAAACATATCTTTTTAAAATAGCTTTTTCTTAATTTCTTTTTAACATGTGTTTTTACTGTGTTTTACTGTTGTTTTATCGTGTTGTACTGTGAAGCACTTTGTGATTTTTATCTGGAAAGGTGCTATACAAATAAAGTTTATTATTATTATTGTTATTTAGGTGTTGCAGGTGTTAAAGGGCTGAAATACTTTTCCATGTAGCAGTACAGTACACTTTGTACTAACGTCTGGATTTTTTTGTGAGCAATACTGCTTTTGCTTGTTGACTGTATTCTTTGTCGTTGTTCTTGCACAAATTATAAATAAAGTTGTATTGTCCATTATTGGAACTGGTCGGAACAGGACGTTGTGCTAGAAAAATACCGCAACCGCGTCTCATCTGACACTCCTCATAAGGAGGTGCAGGGATGTTGTTGTTGGTGCAACACGGGGAGCTGGCATTCTTTACAAACACCTGTTATCTGATCTATATCAACCTTCCTTTGTCCAAACCACAACCATGCAGCAGAATCTGCTACTTTTTTAGGAACAAGGGCTGCGGTTTGGGTTGACTGGTCATTTTGTTTGAACCAATTCAGGTTAAAAACGTGTCTGCTTCCTTCTTCCTTCCATGTAAACCTTCTGCACGTTTTACATTTTCATGTAAAATAGTACTGTAAAGCATAACTGTGACGTAAATGATGGATATTTTCAATCATCAATCCTTCAATCCAGCTTCAATTCGACAGGTATTTGTGTTCATTCCTAAAATGTATGTGTGTAGATCAGCTTTAATAAGAATAAAAGAAGGATAAAAGAATGAACTTTACATGAATTTCTGTTGGCTGATTTAACAAAGAATATTTGAAATAGCGGTAAAGGAAAACAGCCATTGCCTGTAGTTTCTTCCATGCAATGTGCTGCTCTATTGTTCCTGTTTAGTTGACTCAGCACGCAGTGAGATGCTTTGTTCTGCCTCTGCAGGTATCATTACAGTCCTGCATGAGGCGGCATGCGATGGTGCTGGTCTGAGGGCGGCTGCTAAGGCGTGGCTGTCTGTTTCTGGCTGCTGCTTGTAGCTGTGGCTGAATGCTGGAGACCATGTGACACGCCGGGGGCTTCTCTGTCTCCAGCCTTATCCGAGTCTCTTCTGTCTGGGAATAAAGAAAAAAGAGGAAAAAAAACAGAGCGAGCGGCCGGAGCGCCGAGCACGTCTGACAAATTCAATCAGTCACATTAAGTGCAGGGTGGAGGGGATCTGCTGTCTCTGCAAGAGGCCTCAGCGGACACCTCTGACGCGAGTGTTCGATACTTTTAGTCTGCCAGCAGCTTAATTAAGACCAAGATTTGTTTTTGCCATCTAGGTTTAACTGCTCGAAAGCCACGTTTAAAAAAAAAAAAGACTTATTCTCAATTCCACCTGCTTTTTGTGAGCGTATATTCAGCTTTGACAACCCAACTGCAGAAGCTCTTTCTTCTCTCCAACTTTCATCTTTTCATTGACATTTTCCTCACAAACGCACCCATCTGTGTGGATCCTATACTATCCATAAGCTGCTGCAGCTTCAGCCGCACCTACTCCATCACTTAAGTGAGCCTGAAAGGCTGACCCGGATGTGTCAGAAAACAACGGAGTCTTTCAGCCTTTTTTTTTGTTTTTTTTCCAGCAGAAACAGGGCCGCAGGCTTCGCTGCTTTTTTCAATAACTCAGGCAGAAATGACAAAATACTCCAGTCTGCTGCGCAAAGAGAGGAAATGTCTGTGACTGTTGGACTGCAGGAAGAAAAAACCCACAAAATAAATGCAACCCAACATGCAGCCGACTTCTGAATTCTGAACATCAGCGAGCATCCTTACTAACCATTTTTAAAAAACCTCTTCAAAACCAATTTTATGGCCAACTAGTAAACCCAGCAAGAGGCTCTGCTCTGGTGCACTGTTTTATTTTGCTTTTAAACTGTGTTACGTTTTTGCTATTTAAGCCTCTTATCCTCTCAATTGTTTTGGTGTTTGAGCTTTTAAAGTACGCTGTCTCCCTTGACTGAGGTCAGGTTAAGGCATCATTGACATAAACTGATCAGTTTCAGAGATGGCGTCAATATTTCCTGATCAAGAATAACTCCAATAGTTTCTGACAAAAGTCCAAAACTACGGTAGCTCTAATGGTCAGAAACAGCTGGAAGTGGGCCAACTGGGTCTGGAAATGGAGCCCCTTTTTAGAAATAATGTTTTATTTTCACTTAAGTCTTGAATTCTAATGTCAGAAGATGATGGTTTCTGTGAAATGCCTCAAAAGGGAGCTTCACTCATCAAATTTGAAAATGTTTTGTCTTTAACCCTTGTGCAATCCTAAGCACTTTAACTTTGGGAGTTGGGTCATCTAGACCCACTAGTCAGTGCTCTGAACCTTTTTTCTTCAATGATTTGTGATCTTCACTGGTGTCCATGGATTACATGAAATCTTTCCACCTTTATCCACCTTTGTCATGGTAGGGAGAACACGTCAATGTAAGGGTGGGGTCATCTAAGATAGCACAAAGCTGAAACTCGGATCAATGGTTAAGAAATCTTTTTTATCTGTTTTTACATAACAGGTGATTTAAGCCTAACAAAGGTGAAACTTTTGTTGATAAAAGTATTTAATGAGAAGCTATAAAAAATCTTTTTGTAACTAAAAAAAAGTGATCTAAATGAATTTACAAGACAATGAATGAGATATATAGATAGATTGGCTTTATTATTTATTTATTTATTTATTAATTTATTATTGAATTTGCTTTTTTTTTTTTTTTAACCCAGGCGTACTTGTGTGCATTGTTTTATACCAGTTTAATGATCCTTTGTTCTGTAATACAAACTATAAATTTTAAACGAATAAATCCAAAAACTCTTTAGGAGTCTTTAAAGAAAAAGCCTTTGTAGCTGAAAGTTTAAGATGTCTGGAACTCATGTACCCCTGATTTAGATCAGAGCAGTTTTCAACATCAAACTGTCTTTTCTTCAGAAAAGAAAAAATATAATTTCATTTTGTCGCTTCTATCTAGACTATAATAGCATGAGAGCGACAAAATGCTAACTTTTTTAGGAGGGAAGACCTAAAGAGTTTAGTTTTAGAATAAAAAATCCTTTTTGATGAAAAAACACCAAAACCGTGATTTAAGTTTTGAGAAAACTTGGCTTTTTGTTGCCTCTGGTCTGGCAGCTATGTTAGTACGGTTCTAACCACAGACATGTGTTCATTATGTTGCTAATCTCTGATGCCAAATTTACGATTCTGAAGAGAGAAGATAAAACCTAAAGTGGCTTCTTGAGTGTGTATTTTAAAGCAAAGACAACAAAGTTAACAATAAAAGAAAGAAATATTCTAATAACACATTAATAAAATAAAAACCAAAGTGCTCTCTTTTAAAAACTGCTTCTAGTGGTCATTTGAGGATTTGCCACATTAGGAACTACCTGGTTTGCCTTGAATTCTGGACTGAAAAAACATAGTTAGGATTTAACCTTTCTTTGTTGCCTCACTTAAATTTTAAACATGTTGAAAAAAATCAACACAAGGAAATTTGTCTCACAATATGATCACTGGTGTCTCAAACCCGTCTTAAACTTGTCTCAGCCTCATCTCAAAGGTGTCTTAAACTCACATTAAACCTGCCCTACACTCGTCTAAATTTCGTCTCAGACTGGCTTCCTGTAGGTTTACAAACATCAGAAAATGCTACCGAGGTGCAGGACTCACAACTTTGTTGCGTTAATGAAGGAGATGAGCAAACTTTAATTAGCACATCAAGACAACACCAACAAAAATAACCCTTTAGACTGTCGTGTGCAAATGCATTTTTTTCACCGGTGGTTACACACAAGTTTTATCAAATCTGAGTTGCAATTTTGCTAACATAGGGCTGCACGGTAGAGCAGTGCCTAGCGCCCTACCCTCACAGCAATAAGGCCGCACCTGGCGGGGACCCACGCATGGCATGTTCTCCCTGTGTATGTGTGGGTTTTCCCCAGGGACTCTGGTTTCATAGGTGAATTGACAACTCTAAATTGTCCTTATGTGTGAAAGTGTGTGTGTGTGCAAGGGTGTGTGATTGTATCCCTGTGACAGACTGGCGACCTGCCCAGGATGTACCCCAACTTTGACCTACAGTGGCCGAGTTAAGCTCGGGCAGCCCCGTGACCCTGCAAGGGTTAAGAAAATGCTAATCCAAAAATCCACACTCATGGACTGAATTTGAAAGAAGCTGTCTAGCATTTATTAACACTATAGCAAGTAACACAAAAAAATGTAACGTTTAAAACTTCACAGGCAGTTGTGTCTCTAAATGGTGGTGATCGGTTGATCAGTGACCCATGAGTTCCGTCTGAAAGTTTCCTGTTCAGATTTCTGCACAAATGATTTACAAATTATCAAAGCTGCTGGAGGAATCTTTACAATGTCCTCCAAAAAACCTCCAGTTTTCTGCAACATACATGAATATGACCCATACCTGAACTCTTGTCTGCTAAACACATTCCAGATGGTTGGAGTGGAGAAAAAGAAGCTAGGAGCACGCACCAAATCTTCTTGGAAGAAATCAAATATATGTGCAAAGCTTTGGTTTCAGAGTCAAGAGTTCAGCTCTGAGTTTCTCTCCCACGGGAGATGTTGAAGGAGGGAACACGGGTGAAGGTATGTGTGGAAGCTAGAACTGGAATCTTAACTGAATTCAGAAAGAGATTTATGAACGCTTGGTCTATGGAGGCTCTCCTCCTCAAGATCTGGACGTTTATGAAGACACCTCAACATGTAATCAGCAGATGTTTTCTTGAAACATGTCTGAAAAACCTCCTTCCTGCTCCAGACGGATCCTCGGGTTAGAACCAAGAACAGTCAAAAAGGCTTCTGACCCCAACGGTATCAAGAAAAGAATGAAAAGAACTTTTGAAGTAAATACCTTTAAGAGGCAAAGTTCATGAGCAAACAAGTCCAAGTTTCAAGAGTTTTTGATGTCTTGACACACATGAGAGGTGAGAACATCACACTTACCAACATGCCTGAAGGCCTTTACAGTTCATGTGGCTGAAACCGGACAACAGCCAGTTTTGTAGCATTGCTATAACTACTTAGGGAATGAGATAGACAATTTTAAATGAACAACTTGGGAAATCTCTACATAAAATCCTTAAATTAGATTTTTCTTTTGATGCCATATTCTTGTACTTGTGAAGCTCAAAACTGCTTTATCAGATTTTTCACTAGAGATTGGGTAAATAAATGTATTGGTCAAGGTTCGTTTAAATCTACTCAGAAGGAAACGAGTTATAATGATTTAGTGTTTACTAAGAAAAGGTGTTCTTTGAATGGAAATCTCATAAATGAAGTCAAAGTGATTCATTGCTGCATCTGTCTGTAATGACCCTCTGGTCACACATATGCAGAACATTTCCAATAACATCTTTCAACTCTTTTGGACGAATGGACATCACCTCCAGATCTGCTCCATTCCTACACAACTGCTGCTGAAACCAGCTAGGGCAGTGATTAGAAACACAGCTGCTTTGTGCTGATATGCAATACTTTACAGTAGTGAAGTACTTACGCAATCACCGGGAATCAGCTGATTTATGTTGATAACGTAAATGGTCAAAAAGCTTCACAGACACATTTGGGTGTTGCCGGTGACATCTCCGGTGTTAAAGGGTAAATAGAATCACTAAAGCTTAGGGTTTATTCAGACTAGAAAAATCCTCTGTTCCAGATCGAGTCCCAAACGTTTTGTTTGGTCTGTATTCAGACCGGCAGCAAGCGGACCATTCTGTTCGGGACCATAGCTTGTAAACAATACAACGTGACTAAAGATATCTTCAGTCATTGGCCAGGAACAAGACAAAGACGAATGCGCTGCGCTTTACAATTCTTATCGGGACAGTTAACTTATTCAAACTTTATATGTAAATTACCAGTTTTGCACGTCAGGAACTCAATATTTCACTTGTTACTTCGGCACAGCAGAGGCTGTAAGGCGGTTACTGGCAAGGTGACGTGCTGTGTGTGCTTTAACTCAGAGGTTACTAGCAACTGCAGTGATGAGGAGACGTCGGGTATGAAAGTATGCTGATGAGTGTTTATGACATATACTGTAGATTGTTCGGGAAAACAGGGAGAAGCAATTTGTTGTTTTGATGAGCCTACCTTCATCCAACCACAATTCTATGAGTTGCTGTGTCTCATCGTTGTGGTATTATGGAGTTATTTCGAGAGAAACACCTCCACAGATGGGTCGTGGTCCTGGACCAGGAACCGCTTGGCTGAAAATGTGTTCCGGATAATCAAGGGACACAAACTGTGGTTCACTTTCATTTTTCTGTTTTAATCCTCTCTGCTGTATTTCCTATAATCCTCTACGTCCCTCTAAAATAGTGTGGTCCTAGTCTTATTGATGCATTCACATGCAGTTTGGCCACAGCAACACGTCTCTGTCCGAGGGCTTTCTGGACAAATCTCCCCCACCGTTCTGTGCTTCTGTGCACAGGCATTAGGGTTGGGGGAATGGGAAGAATCAAAAAATGTCTGCTTATGTGGAACATTACTTCTTTAACTAACCCAAAAATGTACACTAATATCAAGAAGTTTCAGGTTAAAATGAGATAAAACAACATTCTATGCTAAGTGTCTGCTAATTTAAGTTTAAAATCTGTGTTTAACTGCAGCCCTAACAGTAATTTAGCTGTGAAATCGGTAGAAATCTACTTATGTTTATGTTGTTAGAAGATTTCTTTCTTTAAATAATGTTATGTACAACAGAAACCAGGAAATAAACTCCAGCCGGTTAGCCGACGTGACTGTCTTTGTGTTTCAATCATTAACGCCGTGTTTAGCGTCTCTAGCGTCTTGCATTGAGGCGCCACTTTCCTCAGTGGAGCTTTTTATTTTCATCTTCATGCCTGCGCTCGCTCTGTTGCCGCCTCATTCATCTCCTTGTGGTTTTGGACATCCTGCTGCAGCAGCATCTTTTCTCTTTAATGAAGCCGATTCCTTTCTGCGTTCACCTGCCCGCTTCCTGCTGAAGTCTGCATTTGGCTCTGCGGCATGAAAAGATCTCCAGTTTGGTCCCAGTTTCACAGAGAGGCAGTCTGACGTTTGAATAAAGATGAGTGGAGAAGCTTTCCATTGATAACAGACACAAAGATCCTGTTTCAAAAGGAGACGGATGAACTGCATCACCTACATGTACATATTTGGACTTTTTCACAAAAGATATTTGGTTTGTGTTTTTTTTAAAGTGGTCCTTTAAAATTCAAACTTATTAGCTACAACTTTCCAGCATAAATTTAGCTTATTTTAATAGAAACTCCTTTAACAGGCACCACTAAATCACTGCGTAATATTCAGTTTCAGCTTGACCTGCGGTGTGCTTCAGCCACAAACTGTAAAATATATATATTTTTAAATGTCCACCTCTAGCTCCTTTTAGCTGCACGTCCACTCTGTTGATGGAGTCAGATTTAATTTGATGCAATAAAGAGCCGCTCTTTGGCAGTCATCCATTTCCTGATAGGGCTGACAGAGAAGCGGCTGCTGCCAAAGCCCTAACACAATAAACACGGAACACACACAGAAAAATGACACAAAATGGTTTCCAAGGAGTGAGAAACTCTTCTGATCCGTGCATGAAAGAGGATCTGCAAAAACTCTGAAAGGAACACTGTAACTTTCAAATAATAAACTTTATTCTGTAAAGTTTTCAAAAAATGAAGCAGTGAAGTGCATTCAAACTCTACAGCCTAATTGTTTATTTGTTTTCTTGAATAGCAGACTTGGAGGTTCTTAATTTTTTACGTACTAAATTTATTATTTTTCAATAAAAAGAATCTTAAAAGGTAAGAAATGGATCATAGATGAGGAAGTGTTTTGTTTTAGTGATGTACAGACATTTTGATTGTTTTCTTTGGTATCTTTTAAACTGGATTTTAATCTGCTGGTTTAATAAAAGTGACACATAAAAGAGCATTTAAAGGTGTCCAAATACAGGCCTCAATGTGCCTGTATGTTTTCCAACCAACCTGCCATTGAAGCTCCTTCTTGGCTAAACACACCTGAACCAGGTAATCAGCAGCAGATAAAGCAGGACCTCTGGAAAACCAGCAGGAGGCCGGCCCTCGAGGGCAAAGTTATAATAGTTTCGGATTTTTTATTAGTTTTAGTTTTTATTTCGTTTTGAATTTTTGTTTTTAAATTTATTTAGTTTTAATTAGTTTTTAGAGGCAGTTACTAGTTTTACTTAGTTTTTATTTTTTGAAATTGCTTCGTTTTAGTTTAGTTTTTATTAGTTTTAGTGTTAGTTTTAGTTTTTTCTTTTTTTTTGTAAATTAGGATATTTGTCAGGTGCATGATGCAAAATCACCAGAATAAGTATTTTATAATAAAAACTCAATCAAAGATACATTTTGAAACAGTTATTCTTCAGAGGACACAAGGACAACCATCCTTAAATTAAAATACAACAGCCGATAACAGCATTACGTTACGTGCTCTCGCTTCTTTTTCGGGGGAGGGCGGGCGACAGGCTAGCTTGTTTAGGTACTGTTGATTTGCGTTTTTGTGTGCGCCTTTTAAGTGTACTTTTAGATTCGTAGGGTTTTTCCCTTTGAGGAGCGTTCCACAAATTTTGTCTCCTGCTTCGACTACAAGGCACTTACTTTAGTTTTCGACGCTGTTATATTCAAAAAAGTCCCAAATAGGACTCTGCCGCTTTCTCCCAACTTTCAATGCAGCCATCACGCTCATGTAAATGTCTATGACCACGCTAGCTGGCAGTATCTGACAGACATCATGTGACGTCACAGACTACGTGATGCCGTAGGGGTTAAATACACAGTAAAACTAGCAGCATGAAGTAAATAGATTTCATTTCAACCCAAAAGACTTATGTATTAACAAAGACGAAAACGAAGGATTTTTTGGGGTTAATATTAGTTAGTATCAGTTCGTTTTATACACACAAAAAACAGTTTTAGTTAGTTTTCGTTTTTTTTAAAACTCTAGTTTTTATTTTTATTTCAGTTAACGAAAAGGTTTTTTCAGTTCTAGTTTTAGTTTTTTCGTTCGTTTTCATTAACTATAATAACCTTGCTCGAGGGCCTGAAGGAGATCACATTACGTTAAATAAACAAAGAGGAAAGACCTCATAATAGTAAAGGCTTTTTATATAAGGGCTGTACAGTCCAGCTTAATAATGACATCCTCTTTATTGAGCCATAAAAAAGTAAAACAGCTAAATCAGCAAATAATGACCAAAAAATGAGATTAGGCAGCATCTAAACTGAAAAACAGTTTTGGTTTGATCTCACAGGAACATTCAGTACGAGCCGCGTCATTTAAAACTTGTTATGGATTAACTATTTCTCTAACAGGAAGTCTGATCTGATTCACCCACGAGTTTGATAAATGTTCCTGCCTTAGATCAACACCATAAATCAGTTACCAATGAGAAGCAGAGGCCAACTTCCCCACTGTGACCCGTTGCTGAAAAAACTTTAGACCATGGTCAAAAACCAAAGAGATCGGATGTAGTCTGATTCACCATCTTCTTTCCACAGATCACCATCTACCAAAACGTATGCGTCCCATGATATGATAAAGCACAAAGGGTTTGTGTTATTTAATACATTTATAGGCAATATTAATTGAACATGTGACTTTAATGTGATGGGACTGCCTGCTTATTTCCACAGACGTCACATACATCCCTGCGGCATCGTTATGCTGTATCGGTTCTGCTGAGTCCCAAAGACCGCCCATCCGTTGGGCGAAGGTGGGGTACACCCTTTGACTATAAGAGAGCTGGGACGAGCGAGTGTGGCGTCACCCACAACAATCCAATGAAATGAAGTAAATTCAGTCGCCGTTTTTCTCCGAATGCGGACACCCCCATTTGGAGCCAGACATGATTAGTGAGCAGTGATTAGTCTGAGTCTGTCTGAACCTGTATTTCTATGGTAACTACTGTGGCCAATCAGGAGTGAGCTTGTTGGAAGTGCCCAGCCCTTTCACTGAAAGCAGGCTTGAGGGAATCTGTCATCTGAGGTGGGGGCCAGCGTTACAGGATTAATAAACACCTCAAGGAAAAGTGTACTTTTTAAAAAAACTCATAGAAGGTCTTTTCAGAAGCACAACTGAGAGCTTAAGTGTGTGAAGACACACACACAGACACACAAACAGTTTACTATTGACAAATGAGCACAGTGTGTCTGAGAAATGTGCAACCTCTGACCAGACTGCAGTTTCGCTCTGGCTAAAGCACACAAACACACACATAGGCCTGAAGGTTGCCATTAAGAAAACAAAACAGGCTCTTCCTCACAAAACATAAACTTGAGCAGCCAGCCAGCACTGAGGAGAAAAGGGAAGCAGAGGTCCTCAGTCATTCCCAGATAAGACCTGGAAGTCTGTACCTGCAGCACAAACACACCAGAACGTTTCCAATGCCTTTCCTTCCAAACATTCAGTGTTACAAAAATGGTACAACTACTTTTAAACACTTTTTACAAAGTGAGTCATGACAGTATTTTGAAAACTTGGATTGACAAGGAGGGAATTATCTGAAAAACCAGAAGAACGGGAAAGTATCAGGTTACGTTTTGGTCAAAAGACAAATTACCAGAAAAGTTTCCATTGCATGAAATATTTGTAACTCTATATTTGGACCAATGATAAAACTTTGACCTTTAGCTCCTTTGTTGACATTCTAATAACTACTGTTCATACATTTAACAGAATTTCAGCACATTCTGATGCAGAGAAAAGCGCCCACTTCCAATGCTTCCACGTTCAAAACTCTCGTCTCCATGTGTAACCACACAAGTTCCTATGACCGATTTCAGGCTCGACGTACAAAACGTTTGGCCACTGAATGAAAGTTAAGCCAGGTCAAACTTTGACCAATCAGGGACTTGGATTTGGAAGGGACAAGTCAATGGCGTTCCTATCAAATCACGAAAATGTCAATTGTTTGAAAATTGATTATGGAGGACAAATTAGTAATTAGGGTTTGTGCCCAGCTGGAATTCTATGACACCAAGTCTTTCATATAATGGAATAGAGCCGTGAAAGCAAAGGCCTGGACCAAGATTCACCAGATTTGTACTACTTTGACATTTCCGACCAAACCTTTTTCTAACTATAGGGAGGGGTCATGCGGTAGTAAGCGGCTTTGGCTGCTTTTCCAGTGTGAACACCATGGGCTACACATGTATTCAAAAAAACCTGTGTGTAGCGGTTCCTTGAACGCGCATCAAATGTTGGGTGTGTCCATAGCTTTATAGAGGTAATTCTCATAATTGTAATGCTTTTTAAAGATGTAAGAACCATACTGAAAATGGAAAACCACAGTTTCCTGTGTTACTGTTTAGCTGTTCATCACAGTGTACATATTTTAACATATTCGTCAATTCATTGACTTTTTTTGTTAATCAACTCTGATGTTAAAGGATTCAGTTGATGAAATGGTTGAGCTTTAGCTCCTGGCAATAAGTGCTGTGAGGCTCATGGAAGAAAAGGTTTATTTTTAGGCTACTGTAAGGTTATTTTAAGACAAAGAGGATAATTAACTCAACTCAACTTTGTTTATATAGCACTTTTATACAACAGCAGTTGACACAAAGTGCGAAACACAAGAAATAAAAGAAAACAAACACTAAAACACGTTAAAACACAAGATTAATTATAAGGAGATGAAACAATAACAAGAAAACTAAAATAACAGAAGTCTTATGTTGGATTAAAAGCCAGAGCATAAAAATGCGTTTTCAAACAGGTTTTTAAAATGGGCACTGATGGAGCTTCTCTTATGGGCAGCAGCAAAGTGTTCCAAAGCTTTGGAGCAGCGACAGCAAAAGCTTTGCCCCCTCTGAGCTTCCGTCTGGACCTCGGTACCTCCAGAAGCAGCGGATCAGCTGATCTGAGGCACCGGGCTAGGAGGGCAACAATCCCTAAAATGCACAGGCAGCCAGTGGAGTGCTGCTAAAATCGGCATTATGTGGTCTCTCATACGTCCTCCAACCAGGAGACAGGCAGCTGCATTTTGAACATGTTGGAGAAGTGAGAGAGACGACTGGCTGAGTCCAAAATAAAGAGAATTACAGTAATCCATCTGGGACCTGATGAACTGGATTACCGTTTCAAAATGTGCAGCTGTTAAGAACGGTTTTACCTTTACAAGCAGCAAGCCTTGGCGAAGATTTAAAAAGCTTGACATCAGCATTGAGCTTATTTGCTGAGCCCGTTTAAAATCACTGTCCAATTTAAAACCCAAGTTAGAAACAGTTGGTTTTAAAAAGCCAGTCAAAGGACCCAAAACCACTGGGGACAGTCCACTAAAATCATTCGGTCCAAAAACTAAAACTTCACTTTTCTTACATCCTTAAAGTTGAAAAAGATTTAGAGAAAGAATAGATTGGGTTAACTGATGAAATACGGCAAGTAACTTAAATTTAAAAAGGCCTTTATGAGTCATAAGTTAAATGAAAAAACTCCAGAAATGAATGAAATCTCAACAAGTGGCCGATTTTTCTGTTGCTGAACCTCCTGATAATCCAAAGCCCCAGGTGGCTCTGAGTCATCACTTATTTAGAGGAACACCAGCAAAGAAGAACATGTTTAACCAGATGCCACAGGGAGGAAGTCCCTTCCAGTAAACAAGAAAAACTTACTTCTGGTTTCACTTATGAAGCAGCAGGTCATCTTCAATGACTCTTCAATGACTCGCCACTAAAAAAACTGAATAAGGAAGAGATGACAACTCATTCCTGTTCAGACCCTTCTTTTCTTTAAAAAGAAAAAAAAAGATCCAGCAAAAGTCTGACTCAGCAAATCTGATCATGAAGCCGCTTCAGGATTCGTTTAGGGGGTGATTTACTCATGATGAGAATCACCACGGATCTCATTGCTGTGTCCTGCAGACAGCTAGACAGCTGACTGCACAACTTCATGGGTGAGTCACAGCCAACGCAACACATCTAAGACACCCAGGAACTGATGAGCATGCCAAGTTTCCATGGTAACGGTGGGGGTCTGAATGAAGAAGATCTCCTTCTCTTTGGTCTTGGGTCTTATACACTCTACCTTCTACCTCTAGAAGCTCATCAAGAGAATGCCAAGAGTGTGCAAAGCAGTAATCAAAGCCAAAGGTGGCTACTTTGAAGAACCTACAATATGACATATTTTCAGTTGTTTCACACTTTTTTAATATGTATATAATTCCACGTGTTAATTCACAGTTTTGATGCCTTCAGTGTGAATCTACAATTTTCATAGTCATGAAAATAAAGAAAACTCTTTGAATGAGAAGGTGTGTCCAAACTACTTGCAGCTTAAATTACGAGGAGATCCTAAGGTACATTAATGCCAAATTTGGTACTACAAAATTAATAACCGGCTCCAATACTAGTGAGCAGAACACTGAGACAGCAGCCTTTCCTCCCACACATTTAACACATGATATTACGCTAAACATTCATTCATTCATTCATTCATTCATTCATTCATTATCCCCAGAACTTTATTCCAACATCTTTTTGCCATTCTGCTTTGGTCTAGAAAGGCTTTCCTTCGTCATCCACTCTATTCCCACTCACTATGTTTTTTTTTTTTTTTTTTTCTTTTCTTTTAAAGTAAATTTTACGTTGATTATTTCTATGATGTATTGTGATTTTAATGCATTTTTCTGTTTTGTGAAGCACCTTGAATTACTTTGTGTACGAATTGTGCTATACAAATAAACTTGCCTTGCCTATGTAAATGTCATACCATGACCACAACAGATCTGTACCACCTTTCAGGTTTGGGCTTTTAGTAACAGAGGGAAAACAGCTTTGTCTGCCAGCAGCAGTACAGAAAGTGGAGGTCAAACAATAATAAAAACCCCTAATGTGCTTGAGATGACTCAAAGACCTTGGCAAGATGAAAGACTTGGTACTCTACTGTCTTTGGCTTCCCACAGTTTGGAATTCTTTCCCTGAGTAAAGCAAAGATAAGCCAGGTCACTCTGAACCACAGAGATGACTAACGCTCTGCAGACATAGAAAAAAAACTGTAAAGTGAGGTTAGGTATCTCTTATGGTATTTTTTACCCAGACAAACAGAGAAGATAACCTCCCCAGTAAAAACAGACATTTGGTTAACCTTATTGCTAGCTTGATGGTACAAAAACAAACTTTTGTCTAATAAAACTATAGTTTAAGAGCTTAACCCATAAAATCAACAATGAAAATGTGTTTATATCATAGATGTCACCTCATTTATGAACTTTGAATGTAAATGCAAACACAGGAGGCAGTTGTTAAGCCACAGGTGGAACTAAAATTGTGTTTTGTTTCCTCTCTGCATGTTTTTGTGTTGCACACTATTGTATAGTTGTCCAATTGTTACATAAATAGCGTAGCTCAAATAAAAAGGTTCGAGGCCTTACAGTAAAGTGATTTTTTATGCTGTTGTGTTAGCGCGTTAACGCTAACAGGATTCTAGCTAGCTCCCGTCTGTTTATTTAAATATGAGAACCATTTCTCTTCTTTTTGTATACCCTAGAGCCATAAAGAATTGATATATTAACATGTTTAGAATTTAATACTATTTTCTATCTGAGTAAGACTAATTTGTTAAATTTAGATTTATTTGTGAAATTTTGGCCCTAAACTAATTTTGTTTGGTTTTAAATAAGCCAAGTCACCAATTTAAACTCGCATTAGTAACATTTATTTGGGTATTATTTGTTTATAAAGTCATTAAAAGATTTTCTTTCCAAAAAAAAAGAAAGAAAGTAAGGAAATCACCAAATAAATTAAAAGTGAAATTAATTTAGGAACTTGATAAATCGATGTTTTAAAAAATTAATCAATTTGACTAATTGTTGTCTTGCACCTAGCTGTATTGGATTTCTAAAGGTTACATAGATTTAAAATTAGATTTACAAAGTCATACAAGAAGGCAAATCAAAAGCTTATCCATACATATTAATGAAAGTGTGATTTTGCTAAAAACTCAACTGTTATAGAAAAAACATCAAAGAAAATGTCTCTCTGCTTCTTTTAAAGTTGATGTGGTTAAAAAAAATCAAAAATAGATATTTCCGAATAATTGTGTGTAATTATCTAATCCAAAATAGTAATAAATAAATTAAAATCACTGCATCTCATGAACACCTTTGGCTTGAAGACTTAAACTGATTAATGTTTTTCTTCAGAATTTGTGGATTTGCTAATTATGTCACATCGTTTTATTCTTAGGTAATGACAAGAATTCACCTACACAGAGCCTACACTGATATTTAGTGAGTTACGTTTTTTTAATTATAATTTTGTTTATTTTACACCTTGCAGGTTTATTCAGCTTTAACTGACCTTTGAATAAAGGTAGAACTGTTTTACAATGTCGGCCAACAGTAAGTAAGAAATCGTAAAAGTTATTTTTTAAATTAACTGAAAAGTTGAAAGTTGTTGTTTATAAATGTACAGATTTGCTGCACAGTAAAGCTGAATAAAAAAACTAAAATATACCAGTCTGAAAGTAGGTTGCAGCTGCATGCGTTCACTACTTCTTTATTAAAACTTCTACGTGCGTAACCCACCATCATTTCTTTCAGTTTTTATGTTTTCTTAGAACAGAAACAGTTGACAAAATATGCAACCATGATGAAGTGAATTCCAGCATCTGACATGCTTTAGTTTGAAAGCTGCTTGTCTTTGAGAGACGAAATAAAAAAATAAAAAAAAGTTTTTTTAAAAGAACTGCAAATTTCATGGGAATTTGACCAAAGGATGTTGGCTGCAGGCTTGTTGTCCATATTTCTCCACAAAAACTGGACATTTTCTTTCACAGAAATGCTCTCATCTATCTGTCCTCCCTGTGTGTTTCTTGCTGCATTTCACAAATGTAAAAGTCTTGACAATTTTAGCTTTTAAACTCCTGTACAAGGGAAATTTCAACGAAGGAAGTCTTCAACATCTTAACAGGAACATTGGTTCTCTTTATGGGATGAGCAATTGATGAAATTAGTGCGCAAAGCAAAAGAGCAGCTCAAATTAGCATTTTTCCACCCCCACGTGAAAATTCCACGTATCTGGATGCTCGCAAACCGCTGGTTCTGAAATAGCCGCAAAGCCTGCGGGAAATCACAGATCTCTGGGAATAGAAAGTGGATCCAGTTCATACAAAGTGGGAGGTTTTCTCCTGAAAACACAATCACTTATTACCAATAGGATTTTTCCACATGGAGCTTTTAAAAAAATCCATCAAACAAGCTCCTTTACTGGGTTTTTTTTTCTGACAGGAGACTCTTGTTTGTAAAGGTTTATTGAAAAAAGAATTTGGCTCTCATTTCACTAAGGCAAGAATCCCACAAAGTCTTAGATACTTGTTCTCTGCTGGGTTTCATCTACATACAAATTCTTACTTGTCTCCTATTGACATGACTTGCAGTATCATTAAGTTTACTTTTATCTAAAAAACATTGTTGCAGTGAATTGGAAATGATGCATTTGTTGTTTTGCTATTTGTTCATGTATCTGAAGTTATATCTTCTTTGCAATATTGCTCACTAATATCACACATTTTCTTCCTGCATTGTTGTTGTTTTCATCCACTTGGTGACAATTGTTCTTTAAAGGTGCAAAGGGCTGAGAGCTTTTTCTCTGATATTAAATGTTTGGATTCATCTGAAAAGGCTGAGGCCAGGGGTCTAAGCTGTGTTGGCTTTGGGACAACATTGAGCAACAGGAAGACACGCGTGTTATCGTAACTGCAGGGTCACACGTCACCGCGCTGAGCTACAGATTAAGAAACCAAGTTTGACGTGTCTGAAAAGCACCAACAACTTCATCTTGAACAGAGGAAGCTCTGTGAACCACAGCCACCACACACAGGAACCTCAGAGCATCAGATCGTCCCGGCGTGAAAAACAGAAACCCATCATTCACATCTGACCGCTGAAGGCCGCGGCGCAGGAAGAGGACATAAACAGGAGTGCTAAAGGCCGAGGATTTAGGACGCTGATAGATTTCCTCTTATCGAAAAAGTCATCGCTTCTTTATCTGAGGGTGCAAAAGTAGACGCTAGGATTTAAGAAGCAGTCGCTATGTGTGTATGGAGAAAAAAACTGCAAAACACCACCTTCTATTTGAGTTTTTATGAATCTAGCATGAACTCACATTTATGATACCAGATTCAAATAATAAACATGGCTATCAACTAAAAAACTAATAAATGAAAACTAAACATTGGACTAAATCAGGAGGAAAAGACCCAATGTGGGGTTGAGTGCTGTAGTTTTTGGTCTTGTTCTGTTTGCTGTTTTTTGTTTTTGTTTTGTGGAGCTTTGTATTTTTCAGCATTATCTGATGACGGGATTGTTTTCTAACATGAACATGATATTAAAGTCGGCCCCGTTCAGGACCTGAAAGATGATCACGTAACTTTATGAAATTTTGTTGCTCAGTAGTGTTTTAGAAACCTGATGGATGGAGATTCAGGAAAAGGACAAAATTCGCTCCAGTCAACCAGCATTAAGAACATAATTTTAGAAAAAAATGGCTAAAACTGACAAAAGTCTAACGTAAATGGTTAAAAGCATGTTCATCTCTATAGAGAATAAAAGTGAAAGAAAAATATCTACTTCTATTGAACCCATGAAATCACTAAATTTTGGGTGGGGATATTTATATCTTCTCATAGTCGCTTAAATACATTTTTCAAACTAATTCCTATTTTGTTGCTGCTGAAGACAAACAGCCCAAACAGACTTGTTCTTGGCTCCGTATCAGGCCTTTGGAGTTTTTTTTTTTTTTTTGGTTTTCAATTTGCTGCAGTTTTCCACTTGTGCAGTTACATGTCACAATTTCCTAAAAGCCGGAGCTTCTCAGTTCATAATCTAAGATTAGGAGCAATTACACATTTTTTATTTTTTTTTCAAAACAAAAGCAACAGAAGAAAAGCTTAGAAATGTTTATTTGAAGCTGACGTCTGGAGTGCAGAAAAATTTGGATAATACGTCTTTTAAACATCTAGCATTCATTTTTTTTACATTTTATTATTTGTAACAGAGACGTTAGCTATCAGGTATCAACAAAGCCCAAATTGTTGTAACTCCAGAACAAACCAGTATCAGACTAAAATCTGGATGGAGATCAGTGATGAACAGGGCAGGCTTATCCTTCGAGTGCTCTGGATGCTGCCAATCCCCTGAAAGCTCATGGAGGCCCTAAATCACGCTGTGCACTGCAGTCCACTCAGTCTGTCAAAGGCGCCCTGAATCATCTCAATTAGAAAAGCTACAGAAAACCGCCAAAACGCCACCGTGTTTTCATCCGGACGCATCTGCCAAAGCCATTTATTTATGAAACCAGTTATTAATGCAAGATCTCTGCTTCAAAGAGGAACAAAGCAGCCCACGATGAAGAGCGAGTCCACATCAACTGATGACGCCTCCAAGTGCTGGGAGCTCTCAGATCTACATCAATCATGAATTATTTGATGTACTTTTTAACAGAATGCGTTAGCTGAGATGGATTATATGGAATATCCTTCCGGATCTCAATGCAAATGGAAAACCACAAAACATTGAACGGAAATCAAGTCTTCAAAAATCTTCAGTTTGAGGATGTGCTGTAAAGCTTTAACAGTTTTCACAGCTGGGTTGTTCATTTCTGTCTTCAGACAGTCAGCTTTGTTCTTTGGTCCTGAAAGTCCTGATGTTTCTGCAATTGAACCCTGCTACAGTTTACTGCTGTGTGACTGCCAACTTAAACGTCATGCATTTTTAAGTGTGTATCGTCAAAAATAAAGAAAGAAAAGTGTAAAAAAAAAAAAAAGTTCATATCTGATGATGTTTATGGAGGCCGTGGTCAGTCGGACAGTTCTGGCAGGCCACAGCTCTTACAGTCTCATGACCAACCTCGCTAAGACCAAATGCGGGCCAGTCTAAGCTACATTTTCCTACAATGCACAACAAACCGCATATTTATCGTTATCGCCATATCAAGCTGTGCAATATGCACATATCACAAAACATGGTGGAAATTGTAATAAATGGTTACCTTAAATGTGCTAAAACAATCCTATGTTAGCTTGAAATATTTAACAAATCAATTAAATCCATTCAAGCATTTGACCAATCAATTGGACCCTTTCACGTTGTTGACCAATTGGATGGAGCTTTTTATGTTAGATGTTCGCCTCCTATGTGGACTAGGGTCAGTTGGAGTAGAACTTAAGTTGTTTAGACTCTTATTTAAATTCAACTGTCGCAGTTAAATGGAATTGATGTTTTTTGGTTGTTTTACTGTTTGCTCATGTCTCGCAAGTTATATCGCCATTGCAATATTGATCACTAATATCGCATATCGCAAGTTTTCCTCATATCGTGCAGCCCTACTTTCATATGTTTAGTATAAGGAAAAACCCTTAAATTTGCACACTAAACTGTCATGAATAGAAAAAAGAACCAGTTGCATTTATGACAATAGATTTGTTGCAAAAAGTATTGTCCATCTGTAAAAAGGTTTCGTGTACTTGTAATAAGAGATTTGTGTGTCTGTAAAACATTTTAGGATTTGTAGAGAAAAATTGTCCGTCCGTTAAAATGTTCTGTACCTGTAAAAAGAAATGTGTGTAAATGTGTGTATCTGTAAAGCCGTTTCATCACTGTAGAAAAACTGTTTAATGGAGTCACAATTTTCTTCTAAAACTACAAAATCTCTGTACAGACTGACAATTTCTTTTCTACAGATACAGAACATTTGTATATGCGCTAAACATGGGTTTTGTTTGCGCTTTTATCATATGGTGTTCACATTAGACTGTCGCTACCTTTGTGCAAAATGTCAAAATGGTGCAAATCTCACACATCTTGGCTCCGGCTTTTTTTTCTTTCAAAGCTCAATTACGATAAATGAAAGACTTGGTGTCCTTTAATTCTGGCACAAACTGCAAATATTAAATTCTCCTTCACGATGAATATTTAAACGGTTGGTACTTCCATGTTTTGAGAAGGACGCCATCCATATGCACTACCGAGTCCCTGACTGGTCCAAGTTCAATTGATTCAACTTTTGACGCCTGCACGGTCACCCCGCATTTTCTACGGAGAGCCCAAATTTGTGTAGTGGCGCTTGGACACGTGGGTTTTGAATGCAAAAGCCTGAAACCCGTATAAACATGCGTTAACGTGAACTTTTCATTGAAAGCGGTCAGTCAAATGTGCGTTTTCAGGCCAGGTGTGAGTGTAGCATTACAGGTAGTTCTACAACAGATCTAACCTCATCTGTACAAAAACAATCAATCATCAGAGTGATGCTACAGGTAGTCAAGTTCTTTCAACCTGTCAACTTCACCAGATTTTGCCAGAAAGTTGTTTGTTTTTATCTTTACATTTGGCATGACGTCTGGTAACAGTTTTTTTCATATATATATTATGCTGACCTCCATTCTTATTTTCAGAAGCATTTAATAAATTATTTCTTTAAGCAGTAAAGCATGAAAGCAGCGCCTGGCACTTCCTCGTCTCTTCCCTGCCCACATACTCAGGTATGTGTTTGTTCTGTGTGAGCAGCAAAATGCACCATAAAGGGAAAGTATTCAAATAATGTGCAGAACAAAGCCGCCGTACAGAAAATGCAAACACAGCTGAGCACACAAACCTCTGTCCTCCTGACGGCGGTCCAGTTGATGAAACACCCTTTAACGCTGGTGCTGTGTGCAAACATGACGTGATTTGACGTGCTGGATTCACTTTAGGGTGGGTTCCTCTGAAAACGTGCACCCGGACCCCCGCCTTTGAATTCTGCACCAGCGGGCAAGAGACGTCCATGACAGCCCCCCAAGCCTCTCGTCCTCACAGCATGTTTTGATGGATGCCGGGGAGGGGCGTAGGGTTTGTAAGGAGAGGAAGATGGAGGTGGCTGCCACGACAGTTTGGAGACGGAATGATTGGCACCTCCAGTCCATCCCATCCCTGCTCAGGGTTGGCGCTGGTTTGGCGTGTCATGGAGCGGCTTATCTCACGTGTGTGTCATGAATGTTGGAAATTTACAGCTCATCAGCGGGTGGAAGCCCGATTTACTGCACAGCGCATAAACAAAGGAAAATTAAAATCTGATAACGTATTTTTTTTTATGGCTGGAGGGCAGAATTAAAGCGCGATATGACTAAAGGCTTGGAGGAAAGTGTTGCTTTGACTCTGAAAACCTAGTTAGACTTGACTGACGTGAAGCTATCTGTCCTGAAAAAATGAAGGGAAATGGAGCCAGCATTAGAATGAATGTTTTATGGAGATGGAGGAAGTCAGTGCAGAAGCCGTCCCACACAGATGTCCTTGTCACTGCTGGTGCTGTACTAGAACTTTGTGTCTCACTCAAACTATACAAACTGATGTTGACTGGATCCAACGGTAAAACTTTATTTTAACCTCACATTGGTCATATTTATTTACTCAATGCACCTTTTGGATGACAAAGTATTCATTTAAGGAAAATAAATTTTAGTCAGAGTAGAGTCCAGACATTTCCAGAACACTCTGAAACCCATCCATCCATTTTTTTAACCCGCTTGTTCCTGGTCAAGAGTCGCTGGAGCCCATCACAGCTACTTTTTGGCAAAGGTGATTTTCAAAGGAGGATTTGCTGATGACTTTGGACTATGGTTCTGGTCTGATGAAGAACACTCATTCAGATTGTCCAGCAAAGAACAGAAATTACAGTTCTAGCCCCATACCATCATACTACCACCGTTTCTGCTAGTTGCTCTGACATTCTGTATTTTTGTCCTTCCAGTCTTCATGATTCTATTTTTTTTAGATTTCTACTGATCTAGTTTTCTCCGCACACCGATCGATGTCATTCATAAATTGAATCTGAAAGCGTCAAAACTTTCTTAAATCTAAACCAAAGTAGTCCAAATGTTTTGCTGGACGACACCGTGAGGTGTTGAATTCTGGAGGAACGAATTCCCTCCAAACAGAAACAAGAACACAACCCCAAAAGGGAGATTCCAGCTGACGTGGAGGTGTATTTACCCTTTATTGCTCAGCATTTTTTTTGCACCAATAATGTTAGGTTGGGGGTGTGAGGGTTGAAAGCTAGCGGGAGGGCACACTGGATGAATTTCTATGAAACTCCTGCTGCTCTGCAGAAACTATGTCCTAGAAAACGACACGTTTTTTGATTTTGTCAAGTAAAAAATGGCATAATCATGATTAAAAGACCACTGGAAACGCTTTTAAAAGAGATCAAAAGATGATCGGAGTGGGACTTTGAAATGACAGATGTTGCTTCCCACAGTGTCTGTTACCAATGATTCGCAGCCCTACATGTGTGCTGAACTTCCTCCTCCAGTTGACACATTCACTGAAACACTGGGATGTGTGAGTCGACATCGCTGACACTGGAGTAGCTCCTGATCAAGCGTGGATCTGTGTTTGCGCTCAGGCCTCACTCCCAGCAGGGGGTAATCGCATTAGCATTATCATTTCCCTGCGAACGGCAAACGCAGCACCAGAACACGACGTAATTACTTTTGTTCCTCACTTCATGTCTTTGGTTTGCATGATTGCCTGCTGCTGGTTCCCTCGCCTGCAGTGGTTTGGAACTCCGCCCCCATTGAGTGTTTTGTTTTATGTGGTTACAAACTCTTGACTGAACGTTTGCCGTCACAGAGGTTTAGTGTCTACGACTTTGACCTAATGGCTCAATGTGAGCAAGCAGGCGCCGGGAAAATGTCTCCAACAGTGAAAACAGGAGTGTTGATACGGCAGACGTTCCGGCAGACCGCAGTCCAAGTCTGTGACAGGTTGAGTAATTGAGGAAGGGTTCATTCTAATTACTGCTTAGCTGTTTCCTGGCGGAATTGTCCGACGACAGCAAGACCACTGCCGAGTAATCTGCCGATGTCAGGTGAGGATGTCAGCTTCACCTGGCCCCCCACCCAGCACCGCCCGAGGACGGTTCCTGAGCACAGTGTGTCTTTTCTCTCCGTCAGCTCGCCTTCTATCTCTCGTGTCAATCAATAGCACTGCAGTGCTGGGCCACCGCGAGCAGCTCTGCTCCTCCGGCGTCCCACACGACCTCCTTTCCATCTGTCTGCGTGGGTCCCTGAGGCCCCGAGCTGGAGCCAGACGCGGTCCAGCATCAATCAATATCTCAACAGAACGGGACTTTCGAAGCAGCTTGGAGCCAACTCATGTTCCCAGTTGCTCTTAGTTTCAATTAATTTCTGAATTTTGGCCAATTTGCCGCAAACAAGGATTTCCTACAGTAAGGACTTTATTCCTGAAATACCCACAAGCCCCATGGTAGAAATGGTAGTAATGTCTCGATTTGCAGACACTATTATTCCAAGACTCCCTGCTTGGAGGGCTAAATGGTGGCGGCATGGAGAGGGGCTGCGTTAAGGAATGAATTATGATCTGGCCTTGGAGTTAGGAAAACCAAACAGTAACTGAAGGTTTTGACCTTTGATTTAGCGCCACATGGCCTCAAACTCTTGGTGTCAATGACCCATGACGGTCATCTCCGCTGTGCTACAGTTTAACTAGACATTAAGCATGTCGTCTTGAATCAGTGAGAGGTGAGATCCAAGCTGTCTGCTCAAACCAGATCCTTCCCCTTCTTGCTTGTGAGCCCTGAGAATGGTGGGCAACAACCCTTTGCTGCTTCCTGGGGATTTTTGCTTGATGTTCATGATCCGCTTTTCCTCGTGAGATCCGACTGCGCATGAAAACGTAAAGTACCTCACCCAGAATCATCTTCCAAATCTTCTTCTCCCGTCAGTCGTGGTGCGTGAAGAAGGGCGAAGACTCTCTGAGACGTTTCAATGAGGCTGCAGATGAGCGTAGAAACAGCTCCGGCTGAGAGCTACTGCCCACGCCGAGCAGACAGGCAGCCCCCCCCCAGCTCTGCATTTCTCTCCTCAGAATATCTGTCCTCAAGTTCCTGCTGCCAGCAAACCCAGTGACTTCAGAGGCGCCAACACTCGGCAGCATACACACGCCAGAGCGTCTTTTGCTATTTGAAATAAAAGATCTTGCAGCTTTTTGCATCAAAGATTTGTGTCACAATTTTAATGTCATTTCTCTATTAATAGAAAAAATCAGTAAAGCTTTAGTCACATGCACTCTTTGAGCTTCTCCACCTGCAAGCCGCATCCCTGATGATCTATTGGTTCTTCATGAAGCCTTATGGCACATGTGTCAAACTCAAGGCCCGGGGGCCAAATGTGGCCCTCCATGTCATTTTATGTGGTCTGCAAGAGCATAAAAGATTTTATTTCTTAAAATAAAAAATAAAAAATTGGTGTGTATTTATTCATATCTAGGGGGAATTGGACTTGAAATATCGGATTGGGCAACTATACATTTGGACTTAAACACTGTCCATATAACCAAACCTGACAGAATCAAATTTAAAAGGATTTATGCTAGAATAACAAGCAAATATATGTTTTCTATGCAACTGTAATTGTCACTTTAAAAAGTTATAGTAAATAAATAATGAGTTATATAACATAAAGGAGTAGTTACATTTATTTTTCATTGCATTTAGTTACATGTATAAGTTATATCTGGCCCTTTGAGGACAGACACTATGCTGATGTGGCCCTCAGTGAAAATGAGTTTGACAGTCCTGCTTTAAGGGAACCCCGCTCCAAAAGAACGGTCATCTTCTGGACGAGTCTGTCTCGTCTGGATCGAGCAGCACCTCTCAGCGCTGCGTCTGACCCCTGACACCGGCACGTCTTCATCCCGCAGCCAGGATCTAAATTGGATGTGGCGGCCGTTTGCTGTCTCCAGCCAAAAAGTTAGCCTGGGAGGGTTAGACAGGAAGGGGTCGGCCATGCTGAGTGGCGGGCCAGGCGAGGACGTGGGACAAAGTGGACTGTGAACTCCCACTGACCCGGAAAAGGAGCCAGTGGGGAGAAGATGCAGGACAACGATTATTCAGCACAATAGAGGCAACAGCACGCTCATCGTTGGTCATTCTGCAACATCCCTTCACCTTTTTTTATTTTAGAATAAAATAAATCAATTCAGTAGATAAAAAACGTATTATAATTACAAATAAAAACTTGCCCGAGCTACCTACCGGATCCTGTCAAATATCAAATTTAAGAACACCAGCGTGTTCAGTTTTCAGGAAAACAGTTCATTACTGTAAGTGTGGGCTCAAAACCCGCCTATCCAGTGACTTCTCGCCATTGCACGCCGCCCACACACCGCTGAGTGTTTCTGACAGGCCCTTGATTACGCCTCACATTACAGGAGAGAAAAATCCAGCCAGAGATATTGTTGCAGTTCTGCTCCCCTCCTCAGTCTCTCCGTGTTGATGGGAGCTGACAGATCTGGGACTGCAGCACAAAGGCGGGCGAGGCCAAACACCTAAGAGTCCAAAACTCTGCTACAGCGCCTCGTTATTTCCAGACCAGTGTTGGTACCAATTTAGAGACAGGAGGAGGGAGAAAGCAAACGCACACAAAGAAAGATGTCTGAGACAAACACCATTGATGCTGGATTCTTCATAATCGAACCACAGAAGCAGGATTTCTAACCAAGATAGCTGAAGAACCGATGAGTTAGGAATCTGCAGGATTTTATTTTAAAAAATTTAGAGAAATTCATCCTCTTTTTTTGCCGCTGAACCAGAAAGAACCATAAAACCAGAATATAAAAATGTAGAAAGTTTTATTCAGATACCAATTATCATAATTAAAATGACCTATGTTAGATTCTAAAATTATTCTAAAATAGGTCATGATTAATACAATTTTGATCTATTTTAAAATCATTCTTAGTGGTCTTTTGATTAGGATTATGCTGCTGTTTTTCATCGTATTCAAAAACCTGTTGGCTTTTCTAGGACATAGTTTCTGCAGAGCGGCAGGAGTTCTTTCGAATTTCACCTCTGAGTTTTGTTGTGGCAAAGCAACCCTCTTTGACTCTTAGCTCTCTATTTACACTCACTCCCGTCTCTTGTTTTTTGGAAAAAAAAAAAAATACACTCTCTCCCACTAGCTTACAGCCCCTCCCACTCCAGCCTAACATTAGCGGTGCAACAAAAACGGCGAGCAACGTTGGAGCTGTACAGTTTGGAGCCAGATTCCAGCTCAGACGAGGAACACAGAGTCGGACATGGATCTAGTCGTGGACGCATCAGAATGGAGCGGAGCAGAGAGCTTGTGGCCCCGCCCAGCATATTTTCTACGTCACAAATACGATCTTTTTCCTACAGCCTTACGATTTAAATAAAGAAATATCCAAATATTAAGCTTAATTGTCTTTTTTTATTTCCTCTATCATTAGAAAAACAGCAAAAAACACTATTTTCAGCATCTTTAAATCTCTAAATGTAATTGGTGAGAGCTAGTTTACAAGTTGCTCCTCCCCTTGGCCTCCTTCAATTGGCTGCCACTGTTCAGCAGCTTTCTGATTGGATGATGCTCAAGGTGATGACAAAAAATGCAGATTTTTTATAATTACCGGTAAAGATAAAGACGTAAAAAACCTTTTTTTACTGCTTCTACATGCTTATGCAGTAGAACAGGTGAAATCTGTGATGTAGGGTTACAGATGTTTGACAGCTGGAAAACTCCTCAGTAGACACACTTTTCTCAGATAAACATTTTCACACTTTTTTTATTTCGTTTAAACTCTCAAAGTTCAAACTTTCGTAGAAAACTAAGTCCAGTATTGGAGAATATAAAACAAAGATTTGATCACAATTGAAGATTTGTGAGATTGATTGACAAGAACAAAATACAAGAACGCCCTGAAAAAAAATCTGTGAAACAGCGAGAATGCAAACGAGAATGCAAAAGTTGAACCGCAACATCGCGTGGGAACATTGCACTACATCGTCTATTGCATAAAACCTGTTCCAACTTTTTTATCTTTCTGTCAAATGAGAAACTAATTCCTTCACTGGTCACCTGGAAAAGCGGCGGAAACTCTGGGATTGGGCTGTGACTGGATCGTCTCCTGTGGAAACAAAATGGCTTTTCTGTCGTCTCTGTGAGCTGAGAAGAGCTTCCCTCTGATCTATAATTCACACTGCATCCCCAAATCCGAAAAACCTATGCTGTTAATAATTGAGTCCTGCATCTAACAGGAGAAATAACCTCAAAACACGATTGCCACAAATTTCTGTAGGTTTGAATGACGCTGAATCCCGAAAATGGGAATAAGAGGCTGAAATAGTCGTGTGCCAAAAGGCAGATATTTGCATAGATTTGGATTTGTGAGCAAAGCCTGGTGTGGATTGGCTGTGAAAAAGCCAGAACTGTGACCATCTGCTGCACATTCAGGAAGAAATCAGCCTCCTCCTCGAACACGGGGTCAGGCTATGGGGTCGCCCGTTATCTGCCCCAGCCAACTGATTAAAGGGCGACTGAGTGGATTTGGGATTCAGCGCAGAGGAGGAATGAGTTTTCTGAGTTCATTCCCTCCCCACCGCGGTACAGATCTGATAGTCATGTCGCTGTTGGTTTGAGCTGTAATTTTCTGGAAGACGAACGGCGATGTGACAGATTGTTCTGGCGATGGACGCGCCGCAGCGGCATCAAAGCGGACTCCACACTTCTACCTTCCTTTGCTGCAGAAGTAAAACTCTCAAAAAAAAGCTTTATGCTTGAGAAAAAAGTAGGGGTGACTCTTTTGAGCCAAGGGGGGGGCAAAAGAGGACTTCACTGAGGTGACTGTGACAGCTCTGGGTGAGAATGTGACAGCTTGAAAGACGATAAACGGGGTTGGATTGGTCACTTAAGGCCTTCTTCCTGATCCGTCTTTGTTCTGCTGCACTTTGACACCAAAATGAAGCCAAAAAAAAGAAGTTTAGAGTCATTTCAGACAAAGTCCGGCTTCCTCAGTGAGGAAAGTAAAACCTTTGACTTCCTCATTCCTGACATGGACAGTGAAAGATCAGTAAAGCCAGCAGCTTCGGCTAACCACATCTGAACGCCACAGATGTCAATCAGCTCCAGTTTCACCCCAGTTCGTCAAGAAATTTGAAGCAGAACAACATTTTCCTCTGCTGGTAGCCAAACTCTGAGCTGCTATGAATCCTTTTTTTAGCTTTTGCCGCTCAGGATGACTTCAAATAAACTTTACAAATAAAGATAAAAGCACACAAAAGGCTAGAGTAGCTAACATATCCTCTTTTCCCCCCCACAATGCATTTTTTTATTCCAACTTTTTTTTTAAATTAGTTCCTTATTTACCAATGTAAACAGGAAATGACTGAAAGAATCGCGCACATTAAATGTAATGTGGCTAAACTTTAATGATCGTCTTCAATGATCGTTAAATTGATTGCTAAATTATGGTATAGATCTTTTAACACCAGAGATGTCACCGGTGGCGTCTAAATAAGAAAGTCTCTTTGAAATACTGTACTTCTTTGACCATTCAGATCCACGTTAATCTGCTGATTCTGACGCAGAAACAAAGAGGCTCGTCGTATTAGCATTGTGCCAGTATGCAACACATTACAGTAAGAGTTGCATATAAAACACAAAGATGCTTTTCTCTGTGACAGGATCATTAGGTCTGTCCGAATTCCCACCCTAACCCCTACATAGTGCACTATATAGTGCATTCGCCATTTCTAGTGCTGTCTGGATCTACAATTCCAAAACCGAGTGCCATGGA
Source organism: Oryzias latipes (assembly GCF_053564925.1). Classification (NCBI taxonomy): domain Eukaryota; kingdom Metazoa; phylum Chordata; class Actinopteri; order Beloniformes; family Adrianichthyidae; genus Oryzias; species Oryzias latipes. Next base: position 11,295,212 of record NC_136253.1, on the reverse strand, counting down.
AACCAGTGTGCATTGATGCACACTAGATCGGCGAATATAGACCACAATGCATTGTGTCAGAACATTTATTTTACCAAAAAAATGTATTTAAATGTATTATTATAATAAACCATCAACATTTTTATCTTCAAAAGAGAGAGGACTCATAAATGATCGTCGCAAAATACCCATATTGATTAGATTTTCACTTCATAAAATCGATGACGTCATATCCGCCATTTTAAAAAAAGAAGTAGTGAGCATGGAGTCCGAATTGCTTTTAAAATTCACGGCACTACATAGCGCCGCTCTATCTCGTTTTTTAGTAGTTAGGGGTCAGGGTGGAAATTCGGACACAACGATTGAATGTGTAAACCATTCACTGCTGTAAAGCGTTGCAAATCAACACAGAGCTGCTTATCTCCTCTCCAGAATCTGTTGGAATTATGGTAATTTGGTAGGCGGTTGAAGAGTCACGGTAGTCAAAAGAATGTTAGCTCTGGTGCTAAAAGGTTCCGTCATTTTGTAGCAAAGCCAACGCCAACTAGCCATTTTGGCTACATCTTGTTCTCGATAAAACTTTACTTCGAAAGCGAGGACGCTTGGGTTTTTTTGATTTTCTGAGACAAAGTTTTGGTGGTATATCTGTTTAAAATGAGCAACATTCGGCGAGAAGCAGAGTTGAGTCGCCAGCCAACATGGACTCAAGCTTTTTTTGGTCAAAGCAGAAATGTGAAGGCATTCATGAAGACTTCCTTTCACAGAGAAACTACTTCGTTACAAAGCTTAGTCCAATGCAAAGATGCTCTGATTATACGACATAAATAAGCTTACATCCTGGTTTCTCAAACATTTTTCACTCGCGGCATATCGGCGCAAACCCGCTTTTCTCCGTCTCGGAATATGTTGAAGGTCGGTTAATTGGGTAAAAAGCGGTCAAAGAGTTGCGATAGGTCAATGTGCGTTTTATAGGTGTTACCGGTGACGTTGCCATTGGTGACGGGTTAAAAACTGCACTGAAACGGACCCTTAACCATGGTGCTATCCTATGACACCACCCCCCCCCTTACATTGATGTTTTCTCCCTACCATGACAAAGGTGGATAAAGGTGGAAAGATTTCATGTAATCCATGGACACCAGTGAAGATCACAAATCATTGAAGAAAAAAGGTTCAGAGCACTGTCTAGTGGGTCTAGATGACCCAACTCCCAATGCTAAAGTGCCTAGGATAGCACAAGGGTTAACATATGATCATCCGTGTGTTTTCATTTTCCTGGTTTTCTTTTGCAGTTTGAGTGGCGAACATGTTTAATTAAAAACACTTGAACAACTAACTCTTCTTAATATCAAACACAAAAAACAATAGAGCAGTTTCATGGTTACTTTGTGCAACATTTGGTCCATTTCTGGACAATCCTCAGTAGATTTCAGCTCAATATGGACATGACAGTACTATAGAGAATATCACAACTGTGGAGAAATAACTTATAACAAACTGATGTCATTTCTCTGTGCTCGGACTTTAAAAACCTTAAACATTTTTTGGTGACAGAACGATGTTTTATTGTCGTGTGATGGAGGGTATAAATATTTTAGAGGAAGTACGTGTAACACTGGCTCAGTTACAGGAGAACAAGCTTTTTTTTTTTTTTAACCCTGAAAGCTGTTGCCTCGTGGCTTCTTTTAGCTAAAAGCATCTTGTGCATCATTTCACACCTTCAAATAGAGCAGGAAATGCTGCAAACTCACCAAAAATAGACTCAAATGTCCTGAGGTGACAAAAGCGTGTGTGGAACTTTAACATCATATTTTCCTTTTTGGGGGTGTTTGTATTAAAAAGTTACAGGTTAGCAGGTTGAATTGCCCCTATAAGGCTCTCACTTTGGCCCAGAGTTAAGGAGGTATGAGACGGGTGGAGGAAGGCGGAGGCGGAGCCTCGCTTTACCGCTGCTGCAGAAGCGATGAGTCACCGTCGAGACTCCTCATCAAGTTACTGTTAGTCTGTGTGCGGCCAGATGAATGAACTAGACCTAACACTGATCGCCATGCCAGAGTGGTTACCATGGCAACTATTTTAATAGACCATTACTGCAAAAAATTCAAAGAGCTGAAATCAGCAAAGGCGTCATTTATGGAGTTTTTATCAAGCTAAATGACCTGATAACGATGCTCAAGGATCAAATGATAGAAGTTCTGCCGCATGTGGAATTTAATACCAAAGTTCTACGTGGTTCTGTTGGAGCTGGCGGTCCAGAAATGAAAAGCTAACACTTTTTTCTTATGGTTTTCAGCACTTTTGTCAAAATCTTCCGACAAATCCCATTTATATGATCTATTAATACAATCTAAATCATCAGAAATTGTGATTTTTCTTTTTTTTTCTGTCTGAATGGAATAAACCACAAATACTTCCTGTTATATAAACCCATTGGTTCCAATTGAACATTTCAACCAAAAGTTCAGAAAAGTCACAACAGAATGATGAAATTCACCACACAGGTTCTAACCCACACTAACAAGTGGGACATAACAGCAAAAGAACTTTAGGCAGCTTTTCTGGAAGGATCACTTTCATTTCTGCTTTGGTCAGCTTCATCTACAGACACATAACATCAAAAAGTAATAAACTGAAGGAAGCTTTAGCAGATTTTTAGTGGTTATAAAAATATGATCTTCCACATGAAGCCAAAACCAAATCGTTCACATATTTTACGAAACACCAGTAAAACTGATCACAAAAACCATTTTTCTGGAATGCTAAAGGTTACAGCGTGCTGTTTTGTGGGAGGAACTCTTTCATTTGAACATGTAAAGAAAACCCAACCCTCCCAACCAACCAATCAGGAGGAAGTTTCTCTGCAACCACAGTTGGGATGAACAGGTTTTCTCTTAAATGAAGGAAAAACCCTGAAGAAATGGGTCAGAGGTCAAGCTGATGAGTTGATGCTTTACTGATCGATCAGCAGAAAAGCTGTTTGCTGCTTCTCTCACATCTCACTTTGCTGTATTTCCAGTTGGATCTTTGACTGTATAAGAGACCTGGAGCGAGTGAGTGTGATGTCACAGTAGATGTGAGTAAGCAGCGATTGGGCCGAGTCGTTCTGGAACAACCAATCAGGAGTGAGCTTGTTGGAAGTCCACACCCCTACCACTTAAAATCGGACTACACAAAATCTGTCAAAGGTTTCGAACGTTGGATGTGAAACCACATACTTTTATTGATGCATCTGATTGGTCAGTTTATAACTTAAGTAACTTTTACTACAGAAAAAAAATGTGAAAAAAATTAGGATAAGTTAAAAAAAAAGTGTCACAGCAAGAATGGTTAACAGAATGACTGAGTTATAGGCGTCTATGGCATTTTGGACTTTTGGAACCAGCGGGTACTTCCTGTTTGGAACATGCACATGGAGGGGTCACTCAGTCCGGTTCTCATGTACAGTCATTGATTGGACACAAGACTCCCAGATATAAAAACACCCAGCCTTATTTAAATCGGACAATTTTTAAGAGTTAAATAAAGTCATAAAAGGATCATGATCGCAAAATAGATTAGGTTAAGAATAAAATAGCAGAAAAAATAATAAAAATCAACCAAATGGCATCTTAAAATAATGTCCTAGAAATTTGATCAAATAAAAAATGCTACATTTTTCTAATGAGTCCTCCACTTTATATCATGCAAGGATCAACTCAGCAACAGTTATATGGGTTGAACATTTTCGATTTTAAGGAGCTTAATGCAAAAATGTTCATTTATAACAGCCTTATATAGGCAGACACAGGAATGCACTAATTCACTGAGGTTGTGGGGTGATTTAAAAAAAAAAAGAAATATAGATGTGCAAAAACCAAAGCAGATAATTTCTCACTTTATGGCTCTAACAGAGGAAAAAGCTACAGATGTCAATAAAAAAAGTAAATCTTTTGATTTATATAAAGTATCCTCCATAAATCATTTTAAATGCACCCCCACCGATACGTGCGCGCGTGCACGCACACAATAAATCTGACCAGGTTCATGCAGCGCTTGTGCACCAATTCAAAAAAATTCGCGCGCCAGGAGCATTTTATTATTGCTCATCTTTTTTTTTCATTTTGGAGTAAAATCCAGTTTACACTGAAATGAGCCTCTTCCATCCTGTTTTTTGTTCTCTCCTCCATCATTGATAGTCAAGGTGGCATCTCTCCCATCCACACCCTACAGCCAGTGCGCATGCGCCCCGCGGTGAACAAAGGACCGGACAATGAAGGTGTCGGAGGATGAAGAGGGGGAGAAAGATGAGGGTGGCTGATAAAGTTTGACTCCGCAGTAGGGGGAAAAATCTGTCTATGAGGAAAAGAAAAAAAACATAAATGAGCTCGAGGCGCGGGGCGAGAAAAAGAGGAGGGGAGAATGCACGTGCACCCTCGGTCCTCCATCACACCCCTTTCTCCTCCTCCTCCTCCTCCTCCTCCTCCTCCTCCTCTTGTCATCCCAAACTCCCCTTTTTCCCTCTTGGTTGCAATCGCAGAGAAAACATCAAAAAGAAATGATTAGATGTGAGAAATGACAGCTAGAAGAAGCCGCGTGGACTCAGGCGCGCTCCCGCCTTCTATGGATGAGAATTCTGACAAAACCCCATAAAAAGGGCTCCTCACACCCCCTCATCAGACGGGGAGCGCGCGGAAACTCTCTATCAGTGATCGATGATTGATGACAGCGTGCGTTAGGAAGTCAAAAGTCCTTTTTCTGAGGAAAAAGTGGGGAAAACGTGAGCGCGTGCACGCTAGCGGTACACACCCCTTTGTGAGCACGCGCTCAAAAGGAAAAATGGGTTGTTAAAATAAAATGGTGTTCTTTTTTCACATTTTGAAACCCTTTTAGTTGTTTTTTTTAACCTTAGAACATTTGTCTCGTGCCTCCATTCACGCGCGCGTTATAAACACACCAGCTCAAACAAAAAGAAAAACCTGTGTTTTTTAAAGAAAAGGAAGAAAGCAGTAAGAACATGAATGTAAAGAAGGAGCGCTCTTACCGTGCACACCAATTCCCTGCGCTCGCGCTGCTCTCCTCGCGGTCTCCACTCGCGGTGGCTGCGTTTCCCCCCCTTTTTTTGCGGCTCTTCCGCGCGCGCAGCAGCTCGTGCTTGCTTGACGGTGCGGCTCCGTGCACGCGCGGGCGCTGTGCTAAACACTGTTCCGGCGTGCGTGTTTGAGCGTGTCCGTGATTTCCTGAAGATGCTCGACAGATGCGTGGTGCGTTCAGGGTTTTCACGGCGGCATGTTCCTCTACCAACTCCTACCGAAAATAAATTCCTGGTTTTCAGTTTCATTAAAAAAAATTACACTTGTCATACAAAAAGTCCGGAAGTTGTTTCCCTTCATATTTTTCCGGACATAAACTGAGATCCTGACAGCGCGTTCGTTGCCTTCGCGCGCCCCCTGCCCCCCGCAGCCCGTCACTGGAGGACCTGTTGGTCTGTGATGCTTTGAGAGGAACTTATGAGAGGAAGTCATCTCGACGCCTTATATCCGACGCTACCTACAGATAGACGCTGAAAAAATGTTTCTGCTGCAAAAAAGAAAAGTCGATTTTTATTGTGTTGACATAAGCAGCAGAACAGGAAGCTGAGGTTGGTGTGACTGTAAGATGGAGACCAGAAGAACTGATCCAGCAGCCAGTGCAGAAACCTGATCATGTGTGTGACATGTGTGTTTTACAGTTAGCAGTGCAGAAAATTATCTGCAGGATCTTGATTCTCCAGGCTCGTAAAGCTGGTAATGAACCTCTGCAGGCAACTAAGATGTGACATTTTTTACACCCAAATTATAAAAACGTGGTTTTAAATTTAAAAGTCAATTACTTGTGATTTTCAAGACGTTTCTCATGAATTACAGATAATAATTTAGTTTGGGATTCCAGTTTTTTTCTTGTATGCAGTACCTACAGTTGGTCACTAGATGGCAATGTTTATAAATGAAACTCAATTTTTGCAGCAAGAATAGCCCTGAATGGCTTGAGTCTCCCCTTTTCATGAAACCTTTATAATGTCAATGTTTGTGGTTTCATAGTTTTAAATAATCTATAATTAAATTTATAATAATGGAGGTAGACGAAGATAACTTTACAAATAAAACCTAAAATAATTCTAGAGAAAGCCATTCATTCACCTTTTTTCTGAAGCTGCTTAATCCTTTTTGGTGTCATGGGGCTGCTGGAGCCTATCCCAGCTACTGTTGGGCGAAGGTGGGGTTCACACACTCACATGCAGACCTATTTGAATGGACTTAAGTGTTTTTGTCATTTTTAATCATCTTGTTGCATTTTTCTCATGGAGGACGTGTATATGAAGAAAGTAAGATTAAAAATGTAAGTATTTTTATTCAAATTTTGGTGCAGATCAATGCACCAAGGGCTTCCTCTTAACCAGGAAGAGAAACGCTTAAAAAAAATAAACAAGCAACAAATATGAAACTGTGAAATGCTGGACCGTGAGCTAAGACACAGCAAAATGGCAAAAAGTCTGAGGAACAGTCACTCCTGAATACTGTGGCTCACAGGTGGGCTGAATGACAGGTATTAGGAACACCAGGTGGAGAATGGAGAGCATGCAAAGTTTGCCATGACACCCATAGACGTCTATAGAGAAATAAACAGCTGTTTATTAGTTTTATTAGTCAGTATAACCATTGTTGTTCTACTACTCTTTTAAAGGGCCTATATCAAGCAGAACCAACTTTTTTGAGGTTTTGAGTGTATTATAATTTTAATTCTCACAAAAAACAACCCCAAAGTGGGGTCCTAGCCCCCCTGTAGCTCCACCCCTGGTCAAAGATAACATATTACTGTAGAAATGGATTTAGTTTACTCTGATCTTCTTGCTAATCCTAATTTTTTTTCTCATATTTGTTCTGTAGCTCAGGTTCTAAACTGACCAATCAGATGCTTTTATGTGGTTTCACGTCAAACATTTAAAACATTTGGTTGACAGATTCTCTGTAGTCTGCTTTCAGGTGGTAGGGGTGTGGCCTTCCAACGAGCTCACTCCTGATTGGTGAGTGGTCGATCCAGATCGACTCAGCCCACTCGCTGCTCACTCACGTCAACTGGATCCAACATGTTGGCATCCATGTCGCGAAAAAAATGGAGACTGAATTGACTTCATTTGGTTGGAGCCGGAGGAAAACCATTTTCTATGTGTGACATCACACTCACTCGATCCTGTGCTAGTATATTATCCCTTATGCTATCCAAGGCACACTAACGTTGGGAGTGGGGTCCTCTGGAACACACAAGACAGCGCGCTTTTTGAATTATCTTTACTGTTGTCCATGGCATGAAATTCTGTCCACCTTTGTCCAGGGAGGGATAACACATCAGTGTAAGGTGGTGGAAACAAGATAGCACAAATAGAGTCAATTGTGATAATAAAGTATCTATAAGTAGATCATTACTTTTGTTATTAATTTTTTTTTTCTTGTCACTGTGGTTGCTGTAAAAAATCAAATCCTGGTTGCTTTATTGGGCTGCATGCTCCTAAAATCTCAAGAGTTAAAAAAAAAACTTCTTTGAACCATCAAAGTGCCTTTCTGTTCTTTTCCCTCAACTTTTTTTCCAGGAACAGGTATTTGTGCCTTGAAAACGTGCACGTTTGGCTCGGCTGCTCTGTGGGATTAAGGCAGGAAGAAGGTGGGATCAAACAGAGGTCAGTTTGTTCTGGATGATGCTGCACCCTAACCTCGGCCGACCTCAGATGACCTCTGGGCCGCGTTGCTGATAAGTCCTGCATGGAAGCAGAGCCTTCAGATCCTTCAGAGCGTCTACAAACACTGTTTGCCTCAAAGGGTCGGGTCAGTCAAATGGAAATAAAGCTCAGCGAAGGTCGCACAGTTTTAGTGTTGGCCAGAAAAAACACTGACAGGAAGCAGGACTCGGCTGAAGATGAAACAAGATAAAGGTCATTGACTGCTGTTTGTTATAAACTGAACTCTCCAGTGTGAGTACACACTATAACCGTAACTGGGTTTTCTTTGGAGACCCACTACAATGAAAATCATGTTTTTGGAGTTTTTAACACATTCATGTAGTTTTGTTTCTCACGACGGAGGACTTTTATGAATATTAAAAATGTCTTTCTGAGTACTTCCTTATTTAAATTGTTGTGAATGAGGAGCAGAAATCATATGCCCTTTGAAAAAGATTGTATTTGTGGCGTAGAAAATATGGTGGGCGGGTCACAAGCATCATTCTGTACCCGACTTGTGTACGTACGTCTTTGTTTTCCTTGTCTGAACTAGCATCTGGCTCAAAATTTTACGGCTGGATAGCTCCAATTTGGTTGCAGCGGTAATGTTAGGTTGGGGGTGTTAGGGGCTGTAAGCCAGTGTTTCCCAACTCTGGTCCTCAGGGCACAGTGACCTGCATGTGTTCCATGTTGCCCTGCTTAACCCTTGTGCTATCTTAGATGACCCCACCCTTACATTGACGTGTTCTTCCTACCATGACAAAGGTGGATAAAGGTGGAAAGATTTCATGTAATCCATGGACACCAGTGAGGTTCTAAAATCATTGAAGAAAAAAGGTTCAGAGCACTGTTTAGTGGGTCTAAATGACCCAACCCTCAATGTTAACGTGCCTAGGATAGCATTAGGGTTACACACACCCGAGAATGGGAGTCATCAAAGGCAGATGTGCTTGAACAGGGTAGGATTGAAAAAAGGCAGAACAGTGTTCCACAAGCACAAGGTATAGGGAAGACTGTTAAATCTACATCCTGAAAACAACACAGTTTCTTTTTTAGTTGACCTAAAAGTGAAATAGTCATAATTAAAAGACCACCGGGAACGCTTCTATGATAGATGGTAAAGTGGGTCTCCAATCTCTATTTTTTGAAGGTAAAAAGTTTACAAACTGGACAAAAAGCTGTTTGCACTATAGTAATCGCTATCAGGAGACAATTTAACTCTAAAAGTTGTTTGTTTGTTTACTGAAAAACGTCTTTCGCAAAATTGAAGGAACAGTGTTATTTTCGCAGCTCTCCAGGTCCTTTTTGTCGATCACTACCAGGGAGAATCATAGTCTATATCCACCAGATCCAGCCAATCAGCAGCTAGAAGAGCAGAGATTTCTGGAATCAGGCAGCTCATCCAAACAAGGAGCAGAGACCACAGGGCTGTAGGAATCAGCTGAGTGACATTGACAAAGTTTGAGTGACTGCTGTGGCCAAGAGACCGCCTCAAGACTCATGTTGGCTCTTTCACGATCCCACAAGAGGAAGAGAGGCCGAACAGAGACAAAATGGTATCTTAGAAATATCTCAACGAAGCCCTAAATATTAGATAAAAATGCATTGAAGAATAGATAAAAAGTTGTTGGTTATTGTGAGGATTGTGAACTTTGGTTTGTTTTTTGTCTGTTATGTTGTTGGTCATGTTCTGTCTTGAATTACCCCTCAGTCACAAAAGTTTCTGGTTTTCATGTTTCACAGCTCTTTATTTTAGTTTATTATCCTCAGTCTAAAAACAGTCGAAAGTGTCTGGTTTTCAGTTCTTCCTTGTCAGGTCATCTGCTCTGTTCTGTTGAGTCACTTTTTTTGTCTTGCCATGGGTTTTTGTTTTTAAGTTGGTTAAATTTCTAACTTTCTGTCATCAAGCCTAGTGTCCTGCATTTTGGGTCCTTCACCACCAGTTCCAGAGCTGACCACCTTAGACCCAGCAGGTGAATGTCCTCCCAACTCGTTCCTGAGGGGGATGCTTCCTGTTCCTGTGAAGGGTCACGGGGGCCGCTCCACTGCATGTGTCTGTGCCTGTGGAGGGTCATCGGGGCCGCTCTACTTCACGTGTCTAATGCTGTGGAAGGGTCACCAGGTTGCTCTACTTCTTGTGTCTATTCTTGTGGAGGATCACCGGGGCGCTCCACTCTATGTGTCTATTCCTGTGGAGGGTCATCGGGGCCGCTCTACTTCACGTGTCTAATGCTGTGGAAGGGTCACCAGGTTGCTCTACTTCTTGTGTCTATTCTTGGGGAGGATCACCGGGGCGCTCCACTCTATGTGTCTATTCCTGTGGTGGGTCACCGGAGCCGCTCTACTTCACGTGTCTATTCCTGTGGTGGGTCACCGGAGCCGCTCTACTTCATGTGTCTATTCCTGTGGAGGGTCACTCTACTTCATGTGTCTATTCCTGTGGTGGGTCACCGGAGCCGCTCTACTTCACGTGTCTATTCCTGTGGTGGGTCACCGGAGCCGCTCTACTTCACGTGTCTATTCCTGTGGTGGGTCACCGGAGCCGCTCTACTTCACGTGTCTATTCCTGTGGAGGGTCACTCTACTTCATGTGTCTATTCTTGTGGAGGGTCATCGGGGCCGCTCTACTTCACGTGTCTATTGCTGTGGAAGGGTCACCAGGTTGCTCTACTTCTTGTGTCTATTCTTGTGGAGGATCACCGGGGCGCTCCACTCTATGTGTCTATTCCTGTGGTGGGTCACCGGAGCCGCTCTACTTCACGTGTCTATTCCTGTGGTGGGTCACCGGAGCCGCTCTACTTCACGTGTCTATTCCTGTGGTGGGTCACCGGAGCCGCTCTACTTCACGTGTCTATTCCTGTGGTGGGTCACCGGAGCCGCTCTACTTCACGTGTCTATTCCTGTGGAGGGTCACTCTACTTCATGTGTCTATTCTTGTGGAGAATCACCGGGGCGCTCTACTCTATGTGTCTATTTCTGTGGAGGGTCACCGGGGATGCTCAGGGTGAACTCTGGTCTGGTTTTTGTCGGTTAGTTATGTAATGGTTCTTGTCATGCTCTGTTTTGAATTGACCCTCAGTCACACCAGTTTCAGGTCCAGTTAAGTGTCTGGTTTTCCGTTCTTCCTTGTCAGTTCATCTGATCTGTTCTGTTGGGTCAACTTTTTGTCTTGCCATGAGTTTTTGACTCAAAATGTATTGATGTCTAAGTTTCCGTCACCAAGCCTGGTCTCCTTCATTTTGGGTACTTCGCCATTAGTTCTTGACAGTCATCTTAACTTTTTCTTTTTATTATCTTCATCAACTTCACTCCTGAATTATTGAAGATGTTATGTTAACTTCTCCTATCTCATCTTCTTCGAATGCTTCTCCTGTTCATGGTCACAGGGATGCTAGAGCCTTTACAAGATACTGGAGGGTGAAAGTGGGGTACACCCTGGACGGTTTGCCAGTCCACCATAGGACAACATAAAAACAAACAACCACGCACACTCACATTAACACCTGACGGATTTACCAACTGACCATGAAGCACGTTTCAGATTGTGGGAAGAAGCCAAAGGACACAGCTGGGAATTGAAACAGAGTCATCTCGCTGTGCAGCAAAGAAGGCCAAAACACCACCATGCAGCCCATTACGTCAGCAAAAAATCAGTTGTTTCAAAAGATGTAGGTGTTTAGGACAGATAGACCAAATTAACTAAAAAGTTTAAGTTTTTTGCAGCCACCCGTGGGAGGGGCTGAGTCATCTTCCAATGGAGAGAAATATCTATTTTTATCCAGATAGAAAAGTGTTACGGACCAGACCTTATCAACATGACTTGGAAATAACAGTCCATACTTCACAAAAAATGTAGTTGTCACTACAACTAGTGAGTCTCGAGCTTCAAGGTTCAAAGAAAGATGTAAAAAATTATGACATATTTACAGTTATAAATAAGACCAATGTTTTTCCATAATATAATTTTATTTTTACCAATGACAACAAATCATGAAGAAGAACACATCCGCTTGTCATTGCCAGAGTGTCTTTGCCACATTTAAGCCTTGGTTGAGATAAAGAACAGGATCAGGAACAGAAACAATTTAATGGCTGCTTTGAACCGTTAATTTTAAATTTGTTTTTGACAGCTCCGTTCATTTTCAATCGAAGATGTTCAAAACAAGCAGAGATCAAGCGGACCACAAACAACCGTTTTCTTCTCCTTCAGCCTTTTCATTTGCAGCAGCGTTTCCTCACCTTTGACCAAGAGGACTGCAACACAGCCAAAGCTCTTCTGAGGAAGACGAGGCCTGAGGTCACAGGAAGAAAAACGACCGCTTCAAACAACGCAGGTGATTTCAAGACAAGCTTTGAGGCTCGGAGTTCTGCTGATCCGGTGGAGACAAGTCAGGACAGACAGTTTACGCTGTTAAGAAGCTCTGATCTGGCAGCACAGGCTCTCCCAAACATCTGTCATGACCAATTTGACTGAAATAAGTTTTTAATCTGTTTCTCTTTAAAGAATTTTGTTATGTTTTTTATTCCAAGACTTTAGTGTTCGTTAATATGTAACGTGTCCTTTTCTCTTCCGTCCATGGCACAACAAAAGAGCTTGTTGGTGGGTGGTCAAGATTATCATCAACAGTAGGAGGCCGTTAGAGACCCTTTTGACTGAAAATCCCTTTATTTTGCATCTCCTGCCTTTTTCTTTTATTCTGAAGTCCACTGGGGTCCTTCAGAGGGGCCTGGAGTACCAGGGGGGGTTCCAGCTCCTGCTAATGAGGCTTCAGGGTTGCTGAAGGTATTTGGAGGAACAATTTGTCCAGGGGCTGACTCTACCTTTTATAGAGAGTAACTCCAAACTCAAAAGATGTTTCTGGAATCTGCAGATGAAGTCACTGTCTGTGGCGCTTCATCTGGAACAGTTTGGCAGCGGCGGCTGCATATATATGTGAGATCCTCCAGTGCACATGAGGAGTCGTCATAAAGGATTTGCAGTAAACTCTAAAAACTAATACTGCACATTACTTTATTAAAAAAGTGAGTTCAAACTGAGTAGATGCACCTCAAATACTGTGTAAACCACATAGAAAATATTTGCAGAAAGAATTGAAGGAATTGACTTGATCTAACTGAAACCATTCACAGGAGATAACTTAAAAAATGAGCTGACTATCAAGAAAATCTATTTAACACTTTAAAAAGTAATACTGCACATTATTTAATTAATTAAGTGAAGCATTTTTACACTTTAAAATATTGAGTAAATATACAAGCTCTTAAATCAGACAAAACACATGATTATTGAGTAAATTTGCTTAATATTTTCAATTCCATTTGCAATGAAGTCATTTGGCACCTCACTCATACTTGGTGATGACAGAGGCGTGGTGCCAGTTTGCACCTATGGTCCCTCTGGCCATCACAGGGACATTCGTTCCCACTCACACACCAGTGGAGCCACCTCGGAGGCAGAGAGGGTGAAGTGTCTAGCCCAAGGACACAACAACAATTGACTGAGGAGAGCTGGGATTGAACTCCCGACCCATGGTCATTGGACAACCTGCTCAGCCACTGCTGCCCAAATTAAATCATCTACCGGTACTTTCCTTAAGTGGTTATTTCTGCTGATGAAAAGCTCATTCTGAACACAGAGTGAATGCTCGAACTTATCTACACAACATGCCAGCATACATCAACCTAGAGGACAAGGTTCGGCCGGTACTTGTTGAGTCCGATGAGTTGGCGACTGTAAAAGTCATGATGGCCTAAAACTTTAAAGCTTTCCACGGGTGCTCCCACCTGGCGTGAGAATGGATTATGACTCTAGTCCCAAACCTGTCTCCAAAAAACGTCAAACAACATATTGAAATTATACAAAATATTCCAAGTGGCATAACCTGTAAAATAATTCTATTAGTAACATAAAGTAGCTGCTGCAATGTTAATACAATTCTATTCAATTCAATGTTATTTATAAACAATATTTAAAAACCTCAGTTAGCCAAAGTTCTGTACAGCATTAAACAGGAGAAATTCCAGACTGACATATAAAAACCAAAATAAATCAATTTTAGTGTTATTAATATAAAACATTACATAAAACATAACTATACAATTATAAAAGCAATTAAAACAACAACTTGTAATTTAGAATATTTAGAACTCAAATACAGAAATATATCATAATAAAATAAAATAAAAGCCAAAAATATAGCCAATAAGATAAAAGTAAACGTTAATCAGACAGGAAATTAACAAGCTAATGTAGTTTATGTTCGTGATAATCATATTTCTGAATTGATATTTTATGCTCACGCTTAGTTTCTTAAACTATGGAGGCTAATGCCAACATTACTTACCGTAGTATCAGGTTGACAGTTCTGTTCGAGGACCCGCCCATCCCGCTGTCAGTCAATCTGTCTCTGTCTCTGTCTGATGTGACTTCTGCTTGTTTGATTTAGATTATTTAAGTTTAGGTGGATTTCTAACAAAGTTGAGTTAAATTCTATAATAATTACAATTTTTTTTAACTAATTTAAGTTTGTAGTTCATTCTAAAAAAAGTTACTGAAAATTATATTTCAAATGAAAACATTTTAAATGATTCATTTTGTTACTTGAACATTTGTTTATTTTGAACACATCAACTTATTTATCACATGTTCATTTTACACAAATGCTCTTTTGTTGCAGGGAACTCAAATAGTCTTCACGCCGATATTCACCAATTTTATTATGAATTCATAACCATGTTTTTCTGCACCCTTGAAATGTTTCTTTTGGAGTGTATGTACCCTTACCTCCCTCTAGGTCAGGGGTGTCAAACATACGGCCCTCCCAGATGGTTTAATCTGGCCCAGTCATGAAGAGTAAAAATTATAAGGATGTTTTTAAAAAAAAAAACACGGACGTTTGCAGTTCATTCCTGCGGCGAGTTTTGATTTTTGTTTCACTTTAGACCATCAAGCTGAAAAACTATTCAATTTTTCCAGAGGCAAAGAAATCTTTGACATGCAACAAACATTTTATATATATACCGTGTATGTATATATATATATATATATATATATATATATATATATATATATATATATATATAGCATACCATGCACGTTTTTTTTAAACTTTAGAAAGAAAGAAAGTCCCACTATCTGTCACACACCTAGGTGTGTGAAATTTATTCTCTGCATTTGACCCATCCCCTGGGGGAGCAGTGAGCTGCAGACGAGCCGCACCCGAGAGTAAGCCACGTTAGGAGTCTCTCCCAAGGACCCGCACAGGGTGATGTTAATTGCTCCATTACCATTGTTCATTCCCCACCAGGAATCGAATCCTGGATTCCTGCGTGGCAGCCCTTTACCTCACCAACCGAGCCAGCCAGCCGCTTGGTCTGCATGGTCCACCTTAAAGTGTATAATAATGTTCATTCCTCACGAAAACAAAGCCCCAAAGCGGTATTTAAATGCACACTGTGCACATCAATCTTTGCAAAAGTTTGAATGTTGTTTGTCTTCGTTGGCAAAATGCAGGCACGCCGCCACGTCTGACTCTAGGTTGACGTCAGGAAATGAGCGGCACCCACAAGGAGCAAAAGGCGGTGCCTCAGAGATCAAGTCGTCTGACTTCCAGGCAGGAAAATGAGCTATAAAAATAACTGATATTTAATAAAAACGTTTTCTTTTGTGTGCAAAGGTAATACACCATCATATACATTGAAATAGTTTACAGTAATATAAAAGGGTTCAGAATAGCATGGTATAGGCCCTTTAATTAGATTTATTTTAATTAGTTTACCTCCATAATGTGTATTTTTTCTGTGGTGGGACGATTAACATATTAATTTATTTTTTTTGGTTAGTTCTTCTGCAAAACTCATTTTTTACAGGCCTACATCACACATCTAAAATTTTAATTAAAAATATAATTGAAATAAACACCATTGCAATAGGAGTCTAAAATGAACTTTAAATAAACAGAATTCCTGCAGAACAAGTTTTAGTTGTCAAATAAATTAGTATAAATGAATCTAAATCTTAAAACGTTGAATGTTTGCAAAAACTGACATTTATTTTTGATTATGAAAAAGGTGAGGAATGACAACTTGAAACAAACAGAGGATTTTGTATGTTTTTTTTTTTTTGGTCTGTTGTAATTTAGAGACTTTGTTAGGAAACAGCAGATTAAAAAACTTTTGGAAGAATCTATTGGTGATCAGTTGGACATAGCGCTGCAGTGGTTAACATATTGCATGTAACATTTAAAATTGCACACATAGCCGTGGGGAGAAATGAACAATGGTGGCATTCCGTCCAGCATTGATGGTGCAATAGTTGAAATGAGGACACGAACTGAATATTTTGCCTCTTGTAACCCTTGTACTATCCTAGGCACTTTTACATTGGGAGTTGGGTCATCTAGACCCACTAGACAGTGCCCTGAACCTTTTTTCCTTCAATGATTTGTGATCTTCACTGGTGTCCATGGATTACATGAAATCTTTCCACCTTTATCCACCTTTATCATGGTAGGGAGAACACATCAATGTAAGGGTGGGGTCATCTAAGATAGCACAAGGGTTAATAACAGGTTAAATTTAATAACAGAGTTAATCAAAGGAATGTTTGGTTTCAACGTATTCTATTCTTACTCTGCAAAAACAACAAGCAACTCCAAAATGAGTTTTAATCTTTGGACATGAATGGAGACAAACATGAACTTAGATGGAAACTCAGCACGCCGGGTAAAGCTCAGGATGAGGCGTGCAGATGGGAGCCTCACGCTAATGGTAGCTTTCCCGGCTCAGCACCAACATGTCAGCACCTCAGTTTTTGACACAAAAGGCCAGGGGCGGAGCAGCAATCCAGCTAATGTGAGTTTTAAAGAAGAGGTGGAGCTCATAGATTGAGGCTAAATGCAGTTTGGCCCCAATTATTTAATCTTAAATACAGATGAAGCATGGCTGACGGGGGAATGATACACACAGGGGTTGCACACCTGAGACAAACACTGACATTGGTGAAACTTCGCACATGCTCAGAACCAGACAAAAAGTGCATGTCAGTGGAAAGGAGACCTCCCTCTTAAAAAGTGCATCACCTGCAAATGCCACAGAGACAAAAGCTTTGAAACCTATCATTTCCTCTCAAATACACACTGAGGGTGAAGGTCAGAGGGCAGCTGGCTGCTCTGCTGATCTCCTTCAGGTCGAGCACTGAGTGCTGAAGACTGCAAGGGGAGGTCAGGGTCCAAAGCATCAGGGGTCAAACGTCTAATTGCACGGCAATGAATGAAGTCACACACACATGGATACACACACAAACACACACAAATAACTAGCTACAAAGAAGTTAGTGCAAGTAAGTAGTCTAAAACTAGCATGTTAATGTTTAACCATATAACTAAATAATAGATAATAAACGAAAAAAACATTTTTAATAAACATCTTGGCTTATAGTTTGACATAACTTTGCTGCTTTAGTTGTCTTACAATAGTCACAGAGTGCATGATTTAACATTTAAAAATGAAATACACTTTTTCCAACACAAAACCATCTTTTGCTCCTGATCTTAATATCATGTTTAACTTTTTTGATACACTCAGTGATATATTTACCGATTTTCAGCTTTTTTTATTTTTATTTTTCAATTAACAAACACATTAGCTGTTTGTGCCACCTTTCGAAAAACCTTTAAGCACAAAGTCAAAGTTGTGGAGATTGAATGTACTTTTTTGAGTTAGGATACAACTTTAGATGTTGTAGATTTTAAAGGTATTTAATGTATATTAGATTTACAAGTAGAAAAAAATATTATTATTTTTTTTAACTTGTCCTGTCCAACAGCTGAGCACACAGAGAGGAGCTAAAGGCCTCTTGTGTTGGACATATTTTAGAGTTACAACAGGGGGTTCTGGATTTTCTAACACACTAGGTGTTTATTTGTATAAACTCCTTTTGTAATTTAGGCTAAAGTCTATTTATATTGATTACATTTGTCTCCTTTTTTTTTTTTCGGACCGGACTGAAAAGAAGAAGCAGAGGAAAGAAGCGATGTTGGAGACAGGGGGTAAGGGCACAGAAGAAAGGGGGAAAAGGGGATTTAAGGAAATCTGGAGGAGGATTAGAGATGTGGTGGTGGTGGGGGGGTACAATCGTTAATCAACAAGACGTGTGTCCACGCACATATACTCAAATGTTACAAACGTACCTGTTGGCTCCAAAAATCTTCATGTACAATCATGTCAACATGTACTCAACACAACCACCGTTCATGCACATGTGTATACAAACCAACACAAAGCAAGAGAGCAAGGTTTTTGCCTTGTTTTTTTCTACCTGTGTCCTTTTTTAATTAGAAACTATATATTAAGCTTTTATGACTCTTTATTTTTTATGTATTTTATCAGTATAAACAAGTATTTAGCATCTTCTATTACAGTCCTTAGTACGACAGAGTTTTATGGCCACACAAATATTGCGAGATTTAAAGTCGTAAATTTACAAACTGAGAAATTGAATTTTAAGCTTAATTTCCTTTCCCATGGTTATGAGAAAAATGCCGGAAGAACATGTTAAAAACATCAGAAACAGCATTTGCATTGGAGTGCGCATGTGCGTCTGTTTTATCTATTCCTTGACCGTTATAGCAGGTTTATTTTAATGAAGAATCTGAGTGGAATTGATGTATTTCTGTCATGTTCGGGAGCTTCAGACCTCCACATGGTGACAGCAGGAGGAGTAAGTGAGACGGCATCAGAGGAGGAGGAGGAGGAGGAGGAGGAACGGGGGCAGGGGGCGGAGCTTGGGCAGCATTGTCCCGTTTGACTGACTGAGTCGTGCGGGTTTCCAAAGTTTCACCGGCGACTCTGTGGTGTGCTCGCTCGCCTGCGAAGGTTCGGCCCGCGGGTCCAGAGACACGGAGGTTCGGAGGCAGGCCCGGAGGAGGAGGAGGAGGAGGTCCAACCGCAGGAGGAGCCCGCATGCGTTAAAGGGGCTCCCAGGGTCCTTCCTGCTGGATGAGTGACTCAGGAGACAAAGACAGAGTAACTTCAGTCGTGTGCGCGTCTGCAGCGGTTGTCAGGAGGAAGAGGATGCGCTGAAGATCCCCTCTTGTTGACTTGGAATCGAACCGACAACTTATGCCTGCACGGGCGCGCGCCGTCCACGCAGCAGTCCTCCTGGATTAAACTCAGCCGGGGCGATGGATAACTTCTTCACGGAGGTAAGAAGCATGTTGCATCCCACGGGTATAATCACACCTATAGGTGTGACGCGTGCGCACTAGGGAGCAATGCTGTCGCTTCTGAATAGTAAAGCAGTCATAGAGGTCTCAGAGGAGGTCTGAGGTGCAACTCTGCAACATGAAACATCACAGGAACTTTTCCTGGTGGGGGTGTAGGGGGGGTCCCAGTGGAGCTGTGGTATTTCCGTACCTCTTTTTCTAGTTTCCTTCCAGAAAAAAAACATGTAAAGCTATTATTAGAGCTTTTTGGCAACATGGATGTTATCTCTGAGGACAGTCTGGATTGGGGCTGGGGGAGGAGTGGGGGTTAGTTCTGCTCATTTTACAGCTCAATCTTTGCTGTTTAAACTTGACAATAAAAAGCTTTTGATTTAAAGTCTTTTGGTGCAGAAACAAAACACACACTGTACAAATCAACAGGTAGGCTGGTGATTCTGTTGAAACTGTGCCTTTATTGTTCCAATAAACTTTATTGAGAGGTTACTGCTGCCAGAAGACTTGTAGACTTCACTCAGGTGATCACAGCTGACTCATTGGGGCTCCTGTCACTGCCCCCCGCTGACGTCTCAGGCTCAGGTTGGTTTGGCGCAGCGGTTTAAATCCAGTTTCTTCACCTTATTGGTTCTCCTGCTTTGTTGTTTATTTTTTATTTTTTCAAAAGCCTGCAGTGCTTCGGAGGAGCCGAAGGTCACTCGGCATCACGCCAGCTCACAGGAGCTGCAGAGTTTTCCCCTCCACGTGCCCGACCCATGATGAGCTTTCAGCACTTCTTGAAGTCAGTCTCTCCTCGGGAGCTGGAGATAGCTACCGCTCCCCAGAGCGAAGGAGGAAGCAGGCGGGCAATCAACTCAAATGTTGGCCTTCGTATCAGTCGGCTAATCACAGCTGGAACAAAGAGGCCAGTCTTCAAGGAAGAAAACGCTTGACGAGGAAGTAAAGCTGCGTCAGTCTGAGCAGAGAGGAAGCTGGAGTGTTGATAGTTGGAGTTAGGAGAGCTCTGGTCTGGGAAGCTCCATCAGAAGCCGTGGTCTTCTCCGTCATTCCAGCTCTGACTCTACGATCCGCACTAGATGGGATGCATTCGGGAGTAGCTGTTGTTGAGTAGAGGGGCCCTTTGCTTATGCAAGAGTCTAAATATTAACGTCTAATCTTGATGAGGATGCTGCTGCTGTGCTGTGGGTGCAAACAGAGCAAACATCTTCACGGTCTCTCCTGGGGTTTTGGTTTGGCTCATTAGGGCCTGATGCAACTTGCACTAGTAGGACTTCCCGTGTCCCAAGGCGTCTCTGGCGGTTATTGTTTTCTCTGCAGATAGGAAAGAAAAAAGACGTGAAGGATATCATGATATCGTCCAACCACTTCTCTCCATGCTTTCTTCTAGGCCAGTTCTGCTGGCAGCGCTGTCGGTGTATGTGTGTCATGACCGTGCTGGAATATTATGGATATCTGCCAGCGGCAAGCTGGTCAAGAGCATTTTCCTATTAGAAAAAGACAACCCGACTAAAGAAACTTGATGTAAAAAGTGGGAGGTGTCAGATAACACAAGTACAATGCAGGCTTTAAACCATGACGTTTGCGTTGGATACATTTCTACACCCCAGCTTAAAGCAAAGTGTTTTCAGGTGAAACATAGTCTGCCATCTGATGGCACTTTAGCAAAGAAGCACAACCAAAACAATATGGATTCAACTAAAACAGTAGAGTTACAACCATTGAGTGAGAACTGGACTCTCGCATTCAAAATGGGAAGTACCGTCCTGCCAGAATCCCATCCATAGAGAAATAAACAGCTATTATTAATCAGTCAATCTATTGGTTAGAAGAACAACCATTCTCAATCAGTTTATTCATGATTTTTTTTCTGTAGTGCAAAGTATTGAAGTTAAATACAGACCAGGTGCCTCAATAAAAGTACGTGGTCTCACAGCAAACGTTTAAAGCGTTTGATTGACAGATCCTCCAGAGTCCGGTTTCAAGTGGTTGGAGTGTGGCCTTCAGACAAGCTCACTCCTGATTGGAGACTCTGACTTATGGTTCCAACATGGCAAAGTCTGTGTGGCAAAACAATGATGACTGATTGAAACCGTTATTTTTAACGGTTGAAAGCAGAAGCAAGTTCTTTTCTATGGGGGACGTCACACTCACTCAGTCCAGTTCTCGCATACTGTCAATAGTCGGAACTAATTAGTTGTACCAGTTCCGGTTTCTTAATAAAGAGGATGATACTTTGTAAAAAAAAAATCTAAACAGAGTTGTAGACAGATATAGTCTTTTATAAATATTTATAAAGTAAGAACAATCATATTTCTGAGGAACACCACATGTTAGATGTTTTGTAGACAAATGCCGGGAAACCAGATTTAGATGGTTTGGACATGTTGACATGTTGAGAGGAGGAACAGTGATCATGTTGGTAAAAGGATCCTGAGGTTGAAGATAACAAGACAGAGGACGTTTACGGATGTAAGGAAGGGGAATGTGAGGATGATTGGTGCTAGCAAGGACGATGCAGAAAATAGGGTTAGATGGAGGCAGATTCACTGTAGTGACCACTAAAGGAAGCAAGAAGAAGACATTACATTTGCTGAAACTTTTTTACACACAGTTGGTTCCTCTAACAGACTACGACTGTCTAATAATCACATCCTGTTCTTCTGCCAGGATACGACTTTGTCTCACAGCACTAACCGAACATCGTCTGAAATTTCATGGCATTTGTTGATCACAACTCTGTCTACCTTGAACCCCTAACATTTATGGGTGTCATGACATCATAGTTTTGGGAGGGTATGACATGGTCTTTCAGCTGCCCAGTACAACTATAGACCAGCCTGAGCGATTCATAGGAGTTTTGGGTCATAAGGCTTGCTCAAAGGCATTGCAGTTGGGCCAAACACTCCCGAGCTTCTGCTGGTTCCATGGCTTGAACCAACAACCCTCCAGCTGGAGAGCTTTGTCCCTAAATGCTGGGCAACCACTGCTTACTACTGCCAAAATAGATCTGCAGCTGACCAAAGCCAAAGAGGCCTTCACAAGTAAACAGCAACACCTACTGCTAGGAACAATACGACACAGACACGGTGTCTTTCACTTTCCTCCACCAAGGTGTAATATCTGCAGACAGCAGAGAAGAGTCAAAGTCCGGACTGGAAAGTCGGGTTGGTGTGTTCATGCTAGATGTTATCAAACTCATTCCTCCTTGTTTTTCCGCATGACAACATTTCCGGTTGTTGCTTTTTTTTGAAATCTCACGAACACTCCTTAAAAATGAAAACCGACTTCAGCGCTTGAGTCCTTCTTTTACCGCCATTTTTCAAATGTGTTCATCAGACAGCAGAATCTACCCGCTCTTCCATTTCCCTTGTGTACCTTTGACTCTTCCACTCTGCTGACAACAGCAATAAGAATGTGCGAAGCCGCCCTCCGTGTTGTAGGGGGCGTGGTCTTCAAAGAAGCCGAAACACTTTGGGTATGATGTTCATCAGGTCAAAGCTGGACCTGGCAGCACTGCTAAGTCTCTTAAGGGTTTTGATGAAGAGTGGAGATGCTGCCTTCAACAGGAGCTTCCTGCTCTCTAATTATAGGGCTGCAGCCAAAACCGCTCCTCTAAATAAACTCAGACTGCTGCTTTTCACCACTCAGTCATTCTGGTGAAGCACGAGCCGGCCTTTCCCGTCCAGGGAATGCTTCACCTCTTATACCGTTTGGTCACTACGGGTCCAACTTGACCCAAAATGTGCTTGGGAGACCCGCAGCTCAACGTTTGTCTTGTTCAGTGTCCCGTGAAAAGCCTTGTTGTGGGAGACAGGAGGACCTGCAGAGCGTGTTTGTGTTGACACTGCGATCTCTGTCTGTGACGGTTGGAGGGTTTGTTTTTATTTGAATTGGAGGGTGTGGAGCGCAGCGAGCTTCACCTGCCCACCAATCGGAGAGCAGTTCTGCTTCTGTCGAGTCTTTGCAGTAAACGAAGCAGGTCAGAGATAAGTCGGGCTTCGGGAAGCTCACCTGCCCCGAGGGGTATTTAAAGTCAGGTTATTATGCCGGATCATGCCATGTAAATGTTTTCTCTACTTCCAGAGTTTATGTTGGTAGCGCTTCATTAAATCTGGAATCAAATTGACATTTACATGTTTGTATTGAAACTTAAAAATGGCTTTCCAAATTTTGAGCAAGTGCAGACTATTTCCTATTTTACTCACTAAAAACAGAAACAATCAAAGATCTGGGAAATTTTGAATAAATTCCTTGTTAATCTGATAAATCCCTAATTTTGGCCAATGTTTGTGCCAGATTTTCTCGCTCCAGCTTCTTGATTTAATTTCAAACCAGTCTTAAACAGGAAGTCAGTCAGTTGCCATATTTTCCACACTTAAAAGCCTGAATTTTCTTTCCAAAAAACAACAGTGCGCTTCTGTAATCCGGAGTCTGTAGATTAAATCTACTTGTTCTTACTGGTGTAAAGCAATTTTCAGAAGTACACGGCTCTCCGTAGAAATACTTGGTTGGGGATTATTGTGAATACGCTAAGGCACCTCACTTGTAGCGGCGGAGGACTGTTTAGTTTTAAGGCCCGTACACACCGGGACGAATATTCGCCAGGCGTTATTCGCCAGCGTTTTTCGCCACGTCTTTTGTGTTCACACCCAGGCGATTTTCGCTGACGATGAGCCGAGCGAACATGCAATTACCTTCCCTGACATTAGATGGCGCTTAATGTAAACAGAAATACTCCTGTACACAAGGTGGCGCTGCGCAACTTTACGCTTCTTAAAGTCGCTTTTCACTCAGAAGAAGAGAGCAAGTATTTACGCGCTTGTCAGAATCATACAAAGAAAACATGAATATTTCAAGCATCAGTAGCTCCAACTGGTACTTGGTAAGGGGATATTTAAGAATGTCCGTCATTATTTCTTCGCGGCAGTGTAGACGCTACATGGCCTCTAACTTCTTCGCTGGTATGTGTGCTCAGCAAGGCAGTTTTGTGTTTGAGCGCCCCCAAGTTGTGTTTTACTGTAACTTCAAAAGCTCCAGACACGTGTGCAAAAGCGCCATTCTCATTGGTCGAATAGATTTTGACGCGACGCGTCGAAAAAAAAAAAACGAACCCGAGGCGTTTTTTTTTTTGGGCGCTTGGCGTTTTTTCGCCTCTGTGTGCACACTCACATTGGTGCCCTTTGTTTAGTCACGAGGCGTTAAACGTCGGCGAAAATCGCCGGCGAAATTCGTCCCGGTGTGAACAGGCCTTTACGTGTTACTAACAAGAAGTCACAGTAACATTTGTTCAGTGGTATCAGTCTGTTATTTTACGTGTTGCAAACAAGGTCAGGAGTGATAAGTATTGCAAATATGCTAATGCATCTAACACTTCTAACGGGTAGCATGTTACATAAAGTTTTACAGTTACTATGAACACGGTTGAAAGGCCTATATATCATTCAAAATTAACTTTTTGAGCTTTTAGGTGTATTATAATGTTCATTCCTCTTTATAAACAACCCCAAATCGGTGTTTTGATCCATTCAGGCATTTCTGAATATTCCTCTAAAAACCTGATCTCTGAGCACCAGCCCCTCCAAATCCAGAAAAACAAGCATGTTCTTGAATTGTGATGAAGACAAGTGAAGAACTGCCCCTTCGAGGAAGTGTCTGCGCTGCCAGCACCGCCCACAGGCTAACTCACACACTCAAACACACTTTCTCCACAAAGCTAGCGGCTAACGCTTTCCTTTTAAATGCACAATTTGCACATCCATCTTTGCAAAATTTGGATGTTTTTTGTTTTGGTGGGAGAAAGGCAGCCGAGGTCGGCTCTAGGCTGACGTCATGAAATGGGCGTCACCCACATGGCGGTGGCTCAGAGATAGTGTCGTCTTACATCAGGATTGGAAAATTAACCCCGAAAATAACATGTATTTCATTCAAAATTTGTATAGTTTATTCTAAAAGGCTTACAGAAAAAAGGATATTGGCCCTTTAATAAATTTTGATCTACTGACTGACCTTTTTCGGACTATTTTGTCTCGCTTAATGGGCCTTATAATTCTGTGCGGCTAATATATGACATAATTTTGAAATTATACCCTTCATTGACGGTGTGCCTTATAATCTGGTGTGCCCCATAGTACGGAAAATACAATACTCTTGAGTAATTACATGAGTTTGGATGGGGAAAAATGTTCTACACATTTTTTTTGGAGGTTTAAATTCTTCTCCATTAAAGTTTTAGTTTTCATGAAGGTTGGACTTCCTGTGCTCAAATGTTAACAATTTCAGGTCTATATTCTGCCTTCAATGTCTGCATTTGTCATTTAAAAGCCATAAAAAGTAATTGCCCAATCATAGACTTTAGACGCCCATAACACAAAGTCCCACTCTATTTAACCTAGCAACAGTTTTATGATGATCATAAGCAGAGGAGGCTCATGCTTTCATTTCCTCCCTCAGTTTTCTCCTGGACTTGTTGAAATGCTGAAACTCGACACCCGTGGAGCTGGGGGGAGTTCAGACAGCCTGCAGATTTGTCGTTTGTTTGCCACAGACGGCCCCCGGGCCTTGATGTCATTTAAGAACCGCCGTGTTACACGTCCAAGGCAATGTTTTCTGTTCTCTAGAGTTTCCTTCAACAAGTCACCATTAGGAGTCGGGGGAATGCTGGAAAAACACCACTATCTGTGGTTTTCTTTACATGTCATGGTCACAGATTCCTGTCATTACAGGAATTTTCTCCTGGCATTCCAGTTTGTTTGTTAACGATACGACCCATTTTTACCAAGAACTAAAAACCTTCTTATAAACTTCAATGTTTACAACCTCCTAAACGTAAGTGCCACATGTGAACTTTATTCACAACTAACAAGTGGAGAAGGTCTTTAAAACTCCCCAGTTAGACCCAACAGAAACATACAGAGAAAAGGGAAGCAGGGACTCCTAACTGCTTGAGCCTTTAAAGTTGGGTTGATTTGTTGGATGAGAAAGTAATTTAAATATTAATTTATTTACTTTTTCCAGAGGAAAAGGACTGTACACACTGGTCACTTATTTATCGCGATGTTCTAAAAAATAACCGCGATATGTGAAATCTGCAAAGTAGGTTTTATAGGTGGTTTAAAATCCCTTAATAAACACTTTCTACACTTTTCTCAGACAGACTTGACATTTTCACACTTTTCTCACTTTTTCAAACTCTCAAAGTTCAAACCTTTGCAGAAAATGAAACAACTAATAACTGCTCGCAATCAACTCTGGCAAACTGAACGCACTCTGCACAGGAGACACAGCACGGAGGTAACTGATTGACAAGGTCAAAAGCCAATCAGAACACTGTATGTTGGACCAATATAACCAAATGGGAAATGATCTGTCTTTTTTCAAACACACAAGCACATTATCTGAAACAAAACAGTCATATAATATGCTTTGACTACACTACTCAGAATGCCCACTGGGGCCAAGAGGCAGGCAGTTGGTCAGATGGATTGTTGGGAAGTTTTTCTGTTGAACTGGGTTCATATTTACCTCCTTAATCTGCCTTTGCAAAGAGTGCCACCTTACAGATATGTCAAACGTTATGTAGATGAACTCCCAACATTGTTCACTTTTAACACATAAACGACAAAACGATACAAGACTTTTTTGGAATTCATTATATTGAAGCACAGAACCTGACTCCACAATGCTTCTATGGTAGCTGTAATGCTCCCAACAATTCATCAAGTGGTGCGACTTCGTAGTTCACTAAAGTTGTACTAAAACACTTTGATAGATTTTTGAGCGCCGAGTACCACAAAAAATCGGTTTCAGGTCAGTAAACACAACCAGAATTAAACGGATTCTTAAAACTGCCTCTGTCTTTAAAGGGCCTATGTCATGCTATTCTTAAGCCTTTCAAAGTAAACTATATTCATATATGTGATGATATATTACCTGTGGAACACGTAAGAAGAATTTTTAAAATGAAATATGAGTTATTTTGCTACCCGGAAGATTTCTGAGTTACCGCCTTGTGGGTGTTGCCCACTTCATGACCTCAACCTAGAGCTGGCCTCTGCTGCGTGTCCACGTTTCGCTCACTTAAAAAAACAACATTTGAACTTTTGCAAAGATGGATGTGGATATTGTCCATGTAAAATGAAAGCCTTTTGGCGATCACCGCTAGATAGTGTGTGTGTGTGTGTCAGCCTGGGGGCGGTACTTGCAGGGCAGACTCTTCCTGAAAAGGGCGGTTCTTCACTTTGTGACGTCACAATGTTAGAACCCGCTTGTTGTCGTGGATTGGGAGGGGCTGGTGCTCAGAGAGCAGGTTTGTGGAGGAAAACTCAGAAATGTGGGAACGGTATCAAAATACCGCTTTGGGGATGTTTTTTGTTTAAAATTAACATAATACACTTAAAAGCTCAAAAAGTTGATTTTGTCTGACAAAGGCCCTTTAAAACCTGATTGTATTTATTTCCCATTTGTTAAAAGATGTTTCTGAGTTTTTCCTTAAGTAGAAATGAGGTAACCACCAGGATCAAATGGCCGGACTAGACGTCTGTGGTTAATGGGTTCTTTGATATTTTGCAACAGTCCATGACTGTCCTGACTCGTAATACTTTCATTACCATGATGGACGAACCTTCATGGAACAAACCCGAACCCAAAGTCTTGCCTTATTGTAAACATTTGGTTGAATTTGGAACAAAAAATGTCTTTCCATATTCTCATGGTGACATACTTTTTCCCAGCATCACTTTGGTGTAGAAGGGAAGAAGAAGAAAAAAGGCCAAGAATAACTGCTAGCTGAGTTTAAATGTAGCTCCTGAGTTAACAGCTACTCGGAGTCTGGACATGAGCCAGAGCGGTCTGCACTCAGTCTGTAGCTTTTTCCTGCTCAGCTGGCAAAGTGCAGACGGGACAACTGGGACTGTGGGAAATCAAACAAAGCCAGAACTGCAGGTCCAGACAACAGGTCTCTTTATTTAAAATCCCTACATTTTCTCTCATTTATCTAGATTTTTTTTTTTTTTTTTTTTTTTTGGGGGGGGGGCTTATCAGGCTTTATATGAAAACAAGAGGAGGTGGTTGGTAAATCACAGCATTTAACTTCAGCTGAAATAAAAATCTTCAAAGAATCAGAATAAAAGCAACAAAAAATGTTTTAGTGTCGCCAAAGCACCATAAAATTGTGTAGCATAAGAAAAAAGGTCAGTTTGTTGGACAACTGTCCCAACATTTGGGAGGTTTTCTGTGATTTCCAGCATTTTTAAAACAAAAAAAGTGAATGCCACGTCATGGAGGCAGATTACCCCCCAGAAAATTGTTTTAAATCAAGATGGCTCAAACATTTTCTTACGAGTTTGGACAAATATTAGAGCTGCCACTGAAGATTAGTCTGGTGAAAAGTCCGTCCAAGCACAACTGGGAAGCCATTCATGCTGGATCCTGGAAGATTCTCTGGCATTCTGAGAAACAAATCAAAAATGACCCAAACTAAACAAACCTTACACCTTCATTCTGACCCCGCGGTCTCCAAATTCCAGAAGAAAGAGATCCCTACAGGAAGGGTCCGTGGGATGGCAGCCATCTGTGTGCCGGTTCATCGGATGTCAAGGTCAGAGTCGGCGTTGCACTCCAGGGTGGCATTAAGGCGCCTCTCACTCATCTTTTGACTGTAAACACAAGGGTGTGTAGATTAGGATTCGAGGATAAGAATTAAAATTGTCTTCCAGATAAACTGCTTAACCTGGTTAAGCTTCCTGAAGGGTTTATCTGCCAGTGCCTGAGGGAGCAGTGTCTGTTGGTCCTGCTGAAAAAAGGACCCGCATTGGGGGAATGGTCTCTTTTTGTGCTTTTTGCTTGTTCCTAAACATAAAAATACACGGATTGCCCTTTGACCAAAGAGATGGACATGTATTTTATGAAAATAGAAGTTTCAGATGAAAGCATTAGCGCTTCTAAAAAGTTGAATGGAAATTCGAGGCACCAGGTTATCACACAACAGATCAAGTCTCTCCTCCAGGCTGCTCCCTGTTCCCTTCTCTACCTCTGCCGGTTCCAAGCCCGGATAATTCTTCACTCTACTCGTCTGTTTTTGGTTTTTACTCTGAACTTTCTCACAGAGGTGCTGCAAGTCTGCACTCGCCTGAACAAGAACTCATTCACCTCATTAGCGTCTGGCGTGGATATTTGTGGTGAAACCTCCTGAATAGAAGTGAAAGTTTCTCGCCATAAGCAGAAAAAGGCGTCTAGATATTTGAGATGAGATGCTTGTTACCTGCTGTAATATACTTTCTACATTTCTCCACTGTGTACTTTCGGGTCTTCTATTCATATCCTGATTAGTCATTTTCTTCTTTATTTATATTTGTCTTTCACAAACCTGATCCTCAAGGCTCAACATGTTTTCTATATCACTATGTTGAAACACATTTGTGAGATTTTTCTAATGATGGAAGACATATCTCAAAAAAAGGAAGCTTGAAAATGTTTGCATTCCTGAGTAGTTATTATAATCTTTGTGAATAAGGGCAGACAAAAAAAATGCAGTTTGAAAACGATCATATTTGCGACGAGGAAAATACGCTGGTTGTGCCACAAGCTCCCTGCTCCGCTCCATTCTGATGCTGCTACTTGTAGACGAATAGATCCATTAACGCAATTTGTTTTCCTCGTCTGAGCTGGGATCTGGCTCATAACAGTACTGCTGGATAGCTTCAATATTATTCACCGTTTTTGTTGCGTGAGGGGCTGTTAGCTAGCAGAAGAGCATGTAAACAGAGACAAATTTCTAATGAACCACTGCCGCCCTCCAGAAACTATGTCCTAGAAAGCAACACCGGTTTAGGATTTTTTTCATCATATTTATAAGACGACTTTGGAAAAAGATCAAAAGATGATTCAAGTGGGACTTAAAATGTTGATTCTTTTTAAAATATTTTTTATTTATCTTACAAACCACTTTAATTTGGTCACGAAAAACTTTTTGCACATTTAGCGGTCGACCATCAGAAGGTTGCAGGTTCGATTCCTGCCTCGCCTGCCCATATGTTGGGCCAGACACTAACACCACCTTGCCTCTGGCGGAAGGTTGACGCCAGGATTCCGCAGCGGCGCCGCCATCAGTGTGTGAATGTGTGAATGGGACTGTGAAGGCCTTTGGCCTTTGAGGAAGGTAGAAAAAAACGCCATTGTTACAATGATCCTTTTTTTGTCATCAAAATAATCTAAAAGCTGTTTTTGCTAAAAAATAAATAAATAAATGAATCACTTAGTAAAGCTCAATTTGATTTTGATTAATCAATGTTTTTTAAACGTGATGTCATGTGACTAAAATGTGGTAAACTGCCGTCTCTCTACTAATTGATAATGACAGATGCTGTTTCCCAATAATTGATCAAATAATTGAAACACTGCAACGCAAAAGAAATAATGTTTTTACCAGGATTATTTTTTAAACTGTGCAAATTTTAAACTTGAAAAAAATTGAAAATGCAACTAATACATCAATCCTCTAAGGCAGTGGTTCCAGACCTCTTCTAGACTACGACCCCGGTTTGAAATTAGACAGTTCTTTTTATGGACTGTCCTGTATGTGCCTGAACTTTTTGTTAGCCTCCAGTTTCCCTCAACTTTTTGGGAGATTTTTCTGGTTAGGAGTTCTGTGCAGATTTTTCAGATACAGCATGTAGGACTAGAATCCGTGCTAAGATGTAGCTGCAGCTCAGTAGTACGATGTTTGTACCGTCATCATTCTCATGGAGGGTCTTCTGCGAACCTTCGCAGTAACACTGGAATCTGTGACTCGCCACATGGGGGCCATTTCATGGTTGGACAGAGGCTGGGGGTATAATAAAGAGGAAAAAAAAAACAGTAAAATGAGGAGTGGGGCCGGTTGGCTGAACTGACACTGATCCACTAATCCTAATTCGTCCTGTGGCTGCGTGGTTCCCTGCTGATGAAATGCTCAATTAAAACCTGCTGTCAAAGTTTGTGGATTACAACACATTTGACTGAACACTATGAAAATTTATTAAGGAAAAACAAAAAGTCTAAATATAACATTGTAATGGAGGGACAGGTTTGAGCAGGACGAGTCTGGATATGTTAGTTCTTACTTCCGCACGCCGGGTTTGCGTTCGTCCCAGCTGTCACTGATGAGAAATCTAGAGGAAGCGTTCCATTCAAGTTTGATTTCTCACCCCAGCATTTTTTATTTATTTTTTACGATGCATATCTGAAGGCGCTGTTCACTTGTACTCAGGTCGTACACACCTGACGCCCAAAACTAACCGCACATAAAATTGATTGATTTATGAATTGCGGCAGTAAATTAGCAGAGAAAACTGCAGGAAGGAAGCGATTTTCCACGTTTAGAGCAGAACAAAATGCCTTAAAGGCATGCCTGGGGCAGTTGTCAGGTCAAGCATAAGGAAATGTGGAGGAAGGTTCTTTCTGGGATTCAAGAGTGATGAATTTTCTTGACAAGTACAGCCTGTGTTCAGAACTCGTTGGTTCCCTAGTTTCTTGTGTTTCCTTAAAAAAACTGTTGCTTTAAAGGGCCTTTAATTTGGTGAGCTGTAAACTCTACATAACAGAGACAGTTAATCAATAGCTGCGTTTCCTTTGACTATAAATTTACACAAATTGAATGGAAATACAACAAGTTTGAAAAAAACTCGCATTAATCGGAAAAAGTTTTTGCTCTTAGAGGAGGTGGTTTTTGAGATGTATCGAAATTGACATATTTTGCAAATCTGCCATGGAAACACTTTATTCAAATTAAATGAGTCATGTGACCGGAAGACACCAGATGCACAGCGGGCGCCACAACAGCATCACACACCTCATCAGAAGTTTAGCGTGGCGTGCCAACCAACCATGATTTTCCGCAATCATCAGGAGCTCGCCGCTCCACGGCCTGAATAAGACGCCAACGTCTCCTTTGATAGATGATAATGAGTGCCAGTGGCGTGGCAGAAATGGGAAAGTACGTGCTTTAAATCACTGTTCACATCCATTACAATGCGTTTGGTTTATCGTCTGAGTTGGTTTGTGTTTATTCACATAATTGAGATTTAATGAAAACACTGTAATTGTGAAATTGTGTTTTTGCACATACATGTACTGGAAACACAGCTACTGACCAGGGAAGGACATTTTGTGGGATTTGTTTGCCTTTACAATGGTTCTTTATGGAATGCACACTAGAAAATCAAGCACTTGAAATGATTTAAATCTTTGGTCTTGTCCAAATTACTTTAAATCACTGTAAGTATTGTGAATTTGACTTGGGATTGAGTCTGTCTGTCTGTCTACAATAATTGTAAAAAAAACTTATAAGAAATCCTTAAAAAGAGCATCTGCTGAATGCTCTGGAAATTAATTATGAATATATTATATTGGGCATCCACATTTTTGCATCTCTGAATGTTTTCCTTAAAACATCGATTTCAATTTAATGCTACATTTACTGAATCTTGAAAGACCTTTTATCTTATGCTTTGATAAATGGCATATACTGTACATACCGCTTTTCTACCTTCGTAGAATGCCCAAAGTGGTTCACAGCTACATTTACCCATACACACAAACAGTTACACACTGATGGCAGCTTTGCTGCCGAACCCTGTCGCCAACCTATAACCAATGTGGGGTTCAGTGTCGTGACCAAGGACACTTCCATGCATGGGCCGGCAAGGTGCAGATGATATTCTAGTTTATCTATACCACTTCAAGTAAAATAATAAATAAGTAATATAACTTACCTTTAATGAAGAGTCATTGTTTGCTTTGTCATTACAGCGAAAGTTGATTATATGGCTAGTTCATGTCACATATATTTTTCAAATTTTGCCTAATCAGAAGCCTTATTCCTCTATCAGCTTTTAACTAATACATTTCTTTGCCCCTAATTTCCCACCACATTTTATGAGGGTCTGGTGTCTTCTAAAACTCTACAAAAAAATAGATTTGGAATTTCCCCCTGATGAATAAATGACTTGTGTTGTAGCAGTCATACACATCCTGAGTGGAGCATGGATTCAGCAGCAAAGAGAAAAGGGTTTCCACTTTCAAAACTGATCGTTAGAGCTTGAGTGGCTTCACTGTTTGTATGGATGAAGCATGTGGAGCTTTTGGGTTGTTCGGTTCTTTTTCAAATGCAAAATACACACACACACACACAATGCAACTGTGCTGACAAAGTTCAACCCCGAAAACGCCAAACCTCCTTTTTCCCTCATAAACTCGCTCTCGTGTAACGCTGCGAGCTTGTGAGAGTGCAGGTCTCATCTCTGAGCTCTAGTCATCTGCCTCATTGAACAAGATACAGTGTTTATTTAGACCAAGGCAAAGAATGTGTGTGACAAACTTAAAATAAAATCATTAAACAGTTTACTTATCAGTAATTTAAATATGAGACACATACTGGGTCCATTTCGTTTTATGTGGTTTTAATAACTTGGAGACTTTGGAAACCAGAAACGCTCTGCCTTCACTTTAGCACATGTTGATTCTATTGATCTTGTTGAGCAGAAAACTGGTTGGTATCTCAAATTCTCTTTCATTGTTACTTACAGTGGGACAGCAGTGGTCTATGTGTTTTTTTCCCCCTTTTTATTGTTATACCTCAGTGAAATATGTTCACTTTAACCCTTTAACATCAGGCATGTCACCAATGACACCTACCGTATTTTCCGGACTATAAGTCGCCCTTTTTTTCATAGTTTGGCAAGGGGTGCGACTTATACTCCGCAGCGACTTATATTAGAAATAAATTGAAATAAATACATTGTTAACCCTCCTGTTATGTACATTTATGAGGAACAGAGATGATGTTCCTGGGTCAATTTGATGTATGAGGTATGTTAAGTGTTAAGAGTATGTTAAGTGACTCAGAGAATCAGCAAACTTTTTTTTACAGTAAGATCTTGAAGGCTAAGGACATAATATTCTATTTTCCAATGATTGCATAGATTCAGAAATGCAATAAAAATGATTACATTCTACAAATACAGGAAAAAAACAGAGTATTAGTTGGCCAATGATGCTTCATGAAAGGAATAAATAAATAAGTTTGAGAAAAAATTACTGTGAAATTATTAGATAAACAGTCTGCTATGATTGTGTTATATAAGGTTGTGAAAGTTAAAATGCGACTTATAGTCCAGTGCGACTTATCTGTGTTTTTTTCTACTTTATAATGCATTTTTGGGCTGGTGCGACTTATACTCCGGTGCGACTTATAGTCCGGAAAATACGATATTCTCTTTGACGGACCGAAACTATTCGATTGTTCCAGCTCTCCCACAACTGCTTTATGCTTACAACCTAAATCAGGTGTGTTCAGTCAATCGGGATGTGGAATCAGTCAGCTAATCAGCAGCAAGCAGGTCAGGGAGGACTGGAGAACAGGCAGGGTTGAGGCTCTTCAGGACCAGGGTTGGCCGGCCCTTTCCACCAATAGCAATAAAAAGCCGCCTTTTCTCTACCACAGAACCAGCCGATTTACTTTGATTGTGTAAAACTCTTCATTAGTGTAGTGTAATGTGTAAAGCTGTTTTTCTTAGCTTCAGAATCCGCTGGAATTATGTTAATTGTGTGTTAAAGCGTTCTGGTAATTGACAAATTGACATTCTGAGCTGGTTTTTGCTGCCATTCCCTGATGGGATATGCTAAACGCCTTAGCTGTAACATTCATGTATGCTGTTCAAATAGGAAACCCGGGTGGATTTGCTGACAGAAGGATGTCAAAGTTTCACATGCCAGTTTCATGTCAGTCCTAGCCATGGGAAACGGGGAAAAACGCTGTTTAAGTGTCCTTGATTAATGCTTCCCTAAAGTTAAGCGGTTCGAAGTCTGAATAAGCTGACTGATCATTTAGGCAAACAGATTTACAGCTCTGTTCATTTTTTAACCCTTGTTTATATGTTTGCTCGGCTCATTGTGGCGTGAGAAAAGTTGATGGATGAATGAAACATTTGTTCCTGGTGGGCTTGCTGGTTTCAACTCTAAATTCCTAAGAGTTTGGACTTGTTTAGAGTTCATTCGGTGATGGGAAACTCTCCTGGTTTTTAGATTTTAATCAGATGGAGTCATACTTGAGATTTGGACACAAAAACAAACTTTAATTTTGATTTACGTCCTGGTCTACCAGTGAGATTCATCTCTACATAGCTTCCATTAAGTTCATATCATAATTTGAATATGGAAGTGTTTCATTTGGTATGGTTGTTTTCAGAGTGGATACTCCAAAGGCAAAATATTTTTTAATAAACACATATTTTTGTGGCTCAAAGCTCAGAAATCCTTGTTTTAAAGATGTTCCAGCAGCTGCTGAAGCTTTCAAACAGACTGACTATCAAACCTTCACAGGCCAAACCACCACAACCATCAGTCTTCCTCATGAGGATGTTTGGCGACTCAGAATCTGTTCCAGAAAGTCATGAGAAGAAGTAAAAGGCTCCCTGTGTTTATTTCTCACACAGAATCGTGCAAACACACCAAGACAGAACAAACAAGGTTATCTCTGGAGTTTAGTGGGTCAGGCTGCCTCAGAGGGATTTTATGATGGAAAAACTCAGGAACCTTTTTTTTTTTTTTGGTTAATGCCAAGCCTGTAATGAGAAATGGCTAACTCCCTTGTCAGAGGTGGGGGGTCAGCTGCAACTTCAGTTGCTGTTATGGGCTTGTCTTCAGAACATGGTGGCGTTAAAGGAGAAGAACAGCTTCTGTCATCTTATCGTGGACGTTTATTAAAAGTCCATGGATCTTTAATTTGTCTTTGAATGCTCACCTTCTGTCTATTAACTCCCAGTTATCTATTTCTGGGTCACGAGGGCGGCAATTTATTCAGAGGCCCAGTATCCTTTAGTGTGAGCTGTTGGGAAAGTTTTCTCTCACTCTTTATTACTTTAGCCACTTAAAAAAAATCTACCAAACTTTGATTTAAGGTCATGTGTTTTGTTTCATTTTCATAATCAGAAATCCAGAGAGACCTTCCACTCGGTTGTATGATTGCAGCCTTGGTTTGCGTAAGCCTCGTCCCATTACTGATGGAAAATAAAAACATTCAAGAGTGGTCCTCCCAAATAAAACCTGTGCCCAACCAAGACCCAAGCAAACCGCCACATTTTGCTTTAAACTTGAAGCAATTTCCGAATGTTGCAGTTTCTCCCCGAACCACAGGAGACTGGTTCAAAATTTCCCATTGACTCTAAAGCAGTACATAACACTTAAATACACGTTTAGGCACAGGCTTTTCCCTTCACTTTACTTCACACAAAATGACCTTTTTTCTGCTGGACAGAGTTGGGCGGTGTGAACTTTATGGCCACTCCACTTCATGCTTCGTATTTGCCTTTTTCTTAACCCCGTAATACTGGAACTCAAGCTTCAGTGTAGCCGTTCTTTGAAATACTGCAATAAATGTAATTCCAACTGATTCTGAACATCAGCATTGTGGTGATATGCAACACTGTACAGCAGTGAAGTGTTTACGTAAATTACAAATTCAGAATCCGTTAGAAGTACGGGATTTGGGTAAACAGTAAACTAACCCGCCAGCGACAGCTGTGGTATTAAAAGGTCAAAGTAGAAACAATTAAGATCGACACACACCAGCCTAACCGTAAGGACCCACTCCGAAACTCTTTTTATCAATTGTAAAAGCGTTCCCAGTGGGCTTAATCAGGATCATGCGGTAATTAGTCCAACACAAAACAAAAAACAGTTTTTCTAGGTCCGGCACTGGTTCATTAGAAATGCACCTCTGAATTGTGGGTGGGACAGTTAGTGCGATGTAAGCCTGCCCAAACTTCCCATCATCCCTTTGTTTAGGCCCTCTTCCACTACCCACAACAGTATTGGTGCAACAAAAATGGCGAGCAATATTGGAGCTATCCAGCCGTTTCGTTTTGGTCCAGATGTCAGATCAAACTAGGAAAAAAAAGACGCACATGATCCAGTCGTCTACAAGTTGATGCCTCAGAGTGGAGCGGAGCAAGGAGCCTGTGGCCCACCGATTGTCACACCTAGAGGCTTTTTCAAATGGCATGTTTTTTGTCTGCTCCTAATTCACAGTGATTTGAATAAAGAAGTACTCATAAATGCAATTTTCAGAATAATTTTCTTAATTTACGTCCTCCATCCTAAGACAAATGCTACAAGAACATCTTAAAACACCAAAAAGACTATTTTCATTGGAGTGCATCTTTAAATGCTCATAACTATAGATCACTATATGAACTATTTTGTTTATAATCTTCCAAGAAATGGAAAAAATGAAGTAAAAATATAAAAGTTTCTTTTTCGTTTTTCACTATAGTCTGTTCTGTAAAGCATGTAGTGGTTTGCAGTTTGGTTCATATGGTGATTTTATACTAAGTGACCTTTAGCCCCTGAAACTTGTTACCTAGTTGATGTCTCTAGCTCTTTGGAGAGCTGGCCTCATGTCAGTCCTGAGCACGATTACAGGATCCCACAAACCAAACAAAGCAGAGTTGGGAGTCAGATGTCTTCTGGTGTCAGAAGGCTTTTAATTTTGCTGAGAGTCCACAGGAATGCAGAATGTGACCCCATGTCTGTGAAGAAACGTCCACCGCACTCAAGGACAGAAGCAGATGTGCTAACCCAGATTTTCACCATTCCGACAAATTAGAAAACAAGCTGAGATGTTTCTGACGGAGCTTTGTTTGTGGTGACACTGCTTCACAATATACAGGCCATCAATTGTGGGATTTAACCAGCAGCTGAGGACATAAATGTCTGTTGGTGCTTTCAGGTCCCAGTGAGGTACTGCTTTAATTTCTGCAGCCACACAGTGACTTTTGAAGGATACAATTGCCTCGTTGCATACATGAGGTGCCTGTTCTTTGTCTCCGAAGAGAACCTGAGACAGGAAGACGGTGTTTATATTCCCACAGTTGCCGGTGCAGCCGGTCTGCCATGCCAGGCCGCTGCAGCTGGAACCCACATGGGTCCTGCCGTCCCGACTGGCCGCCTGCAGCTCCCAGGTTTCATACTAACATGTAGAAATACTCCTTGGAAGCTCGTGCGCCACTTTGTGTGCTTTGTTTTTATTTCTTTTATGTTTTTTTTTTGTCAGCCCCATTTTCACACACTTGTACAAACAGTTCAAACTGAAGGAATGACTGTGCGCACACAAACACAGGCAGAAAGTAGGTCAGGTGGGCTTTGGTGAATGAAGTTTGGACATCTCCTCTGACCCGAGCTCAGTTAGTTCAGCTTCGTCATTGTTGATCTTGAGCTGTTGAAAGGTCAAGAGGTTTTCCTCCTCTGACTTGAGATTTCTCCGCCTGTTTGAGTTTGGCTTTTGCTTCAGAGGCGCACAGAAATCCCTTCCTGATGGATGTTCCTAAAGACTCATGAGTCGCAGTCAAGACGTTTACTTTGTCTGTAGCAGCTCAATCTAATTTTCCTCTGATGGTTTCGGACTGTTTTATTGAGGGGTTTGATTCTTCCATGTTCTCAAACCGTCCTCCAGTTTGATTTCCAACATGAACACATGTACACCAACTCCTCTTTCCAGCCTGGCTTTGATCCGACTTTGTGTCAAAGTGCCTAAATGGGGAAAAACTGGCTATATTTAAACCAGAGCCCGGCTTCCTGTGGTCTGGTCTGACTTAGAAAAATCTGGAAAGCATAATCTGGATTGTTGGAGAGAGGAGACAATGCAGAAACACTGATCTTCATTCTTTGGGATGGGAAAACAGTGTGGAGATTCATTGCATTGATTGAATACTTCAACCAAGGTTCTAACTTCCCATTGGACCATATCCCACAAAAGAGAAAAACAGAAAGGATCCTGTGCAGTATGGTAGTTTTCAGTTAAAGACTCGCTCTGATCATCTTTTGATGTATTTTAAAAGCGTTCCCAGTGGCTTTTTCAGTTAAATAAAAAAAAACGTGTTGTTTTTGAGGACATAGTTTCTGTTTATGACCTGGAAAAGGGGAATTCCTATCATGGGAGTTTGGAATCACCTGATCCAACTAATCAGCAGAAAGTAGAGCTAAAAAAAAATCCTTCGCTGGGATAGAAAAAAAAAGAAGCTTTTTAATCAATATTTTATGTATGCCAAATCATTGAAGTAACTTCTCCTAAAAGATTCAGGAAAAACCAGGACCTTTGATGGCAGAACAGGAGAAAATTCTAATGATCCGTACTTGCAAACAAAAGCCCAGTTTTTGTGTGGACACTGCTTTTGTGAGTCAGCGAGGAGGAGAAAACCCAGAAGCTGTCCACAATTGTGATTAGGAGCTGAGCTTGTGGGCCTCACAAACACCCACCAAACCGTGAATTTACATCCAAACTGCATTCAAGCTGCCACCAACACTCCTAAGTGGACCAAAAGTTACCCCGGAAAAGCAGGAAGCTCATTAACAAAGATCCCAGTCCAGACAGGAAGTGTGATGGAATTTCTCCACCTCTTTTGAACGTGTTCCTCTCTTTGGCATGAAGAGAAAAGCGAGTTTACGTTGGATGGTTGGAAGCCTCTCGGCTTGTTTTATGTGGCTGCCTTGTAATGGGAAACCAGACTTCGTCAGCCGCCAGGTGCTGGCCCTAAATAACCAGGAAATTCAAAGAAAAGCAGTGAATGTGGAAAAGGTCACAGTGCACAGGTGCTCAGACTGCCACATAAAACCACTTTAGCTCTTTAGTTTTTTAGAAGCTTTTTCAGAGATCTGAAGGAGATGGATTAGTTGAACCAAGCGTCTTTACCTCCTTTTTTCTCTGAGTTTTTGTTTCATTCTAAAGAGAACAAAGGAGGCAAATCAAGTTACTACTTTAGCTGGTCTGTAACAGCGAAACAGTCAACAGGAATTCAGCAGTGACTTTCCAGAATGCCCAAAAGGCCACACAGTTGATGCTGGTGAATAAAGTTGTTACTGTTTTTGCTTCTCCAGCTTGGAAACTGAAAAGTGAAGCTAAATTACTTATTTGTGGTGAAGGTTTTGGGGTCATTCCAAGGTAAAACGTTTTCCTCACAGTTTTGTTATCCAGTGACAGTCCAGAGGAAACCCTTCAAAAGCACAGCAACTACACAGAAAAAGGTTGGCGATGGTTTTAAGAACACCGGCTGCTTTGCTTTGATTTGTACGATGGTTTTGTTTCCTAGTTTTTTGGCAAAAGCTTGGACGGCAAATAATTCCATCAGTTAGTTGAGTGTCTTTAATATTTTTAATAGGTCGACCAAAAGAAGTGGCAAATTTAAAAAGGTGGGAGGCCCCGCCTTAATAAGCGTCTGACATTATCCATTTTAATTAGAATTATGACACATAAAGCGCGATGCTATAGAAACGAATAAGCATTACACTAGGGGGCGCTGTTTTGCAATTTAAACTTTTTATTTTAATTAACCGAAAGCAAACCATATGTTAAATTGTTATTTTTTTAATATTGTGTAGTAAATTGCAAAATGGATTGTCATTTGAATTTTTCCATCAAAAACCCGTGACAATTTAAAATGTAATTGACTTTGTTTATATTAGATTTTTTTTTATTGTTTTATTAAAATGTAATTTGTAAGACTGAAATCTAAATTGCAAAATGTATTTTTATATTTCAAGCCTGAATTGCATATTACTTAGAATTATGACTCAAAAAACTATACATTTTTTTTCTTCTCCTGCTTCACCAGATTGGAATAAAGAAATACTGAGAAAAGAAAGTTTTAATTTTGAATTCTTTTATGTATGTCATCATGAGAAAAATGCTACAAGAACATGTTAAAATTACGATTTTCATTGGAGTCTGTCTTCATGTACATTTTAGTAAGTAAAGTTTCTGAGTCAAAATACTTTCATCTTTGTGAAAGTGCAAAAACATAGATTGACTGAGGCTTGAAAACATAAATGTATGCAGTCATGCAGAAATGAAGCTAATTTCAGTGTTTTTTCTGATAAACATCTCAAGCAATTTTTCAGGAAGGCAACAATAGCACTTTTACAACGCTTGGTTTGGTCTTAAAAAGCCTTAAATGTAACTTCCTGTAGACTCACTCTAAAAAGAGCTGCCGTTGGTATTTTGTAATAATTTTGTTCCATTTCCAAGACTTCAAGCTTCCAGTTCAGAACAGCTGTTTTCATCATCCACTCAAACTCGGCCCTTTTTGTTGCAGCCTTCCAGGGAATCACCAAGATTTCCTAATGTGGGAGCAAAGAAAGCTGCACGTTTCTTCTGTGTTGTGTTCAGTTCTGCAAAGACAACAGCACATCCTGTTTACTGGCATCCCAGGGAATGTCGCCCTCAGATTAGTCAGAACGCTCTGCTGTTCAGCATAAAGAGACCTGTTGAGACTGAAGAGATGCTGACCTGAACAAGAGGATGATGATGAGGATGGGAATGATGATGATGATGATGCTAACTGTGACTCAAGTGCAGACAAACAAAAGCTGGCAGTCATCTGGACTCTGTGAAGAAGCCCAAATGAGTCAAAATCAGCAATTTGTTTGTTAAATTCTGATAACTGGCTTCCTTCTTTTTCGCTGCATGATCTTTATGGCTTCACACTGCAGGGCTTAATGCTCCGATTTAAAAAAAAAAATTCGATTCTTTTGCAAGGCTGCTCACATTTCCAATTAAATGCGAACTTTTTTGATCTCCTGTGTGACCGTGAAATGACCCAGAAGTGACCCGCATGCGCAGAATAGTACTCAAGGGTGAACGACGTCACTGTTGTTTGCGGAAGTAGCTAACGGTAACAATGGATGTCACCAACAGTGTTGTCAAAGCGGAGCTCTTTTTGCATTATTAAATTCATTTTCACAAAGGAGCCAGCACAATTACGATCTTCTCATTTTAAGAAGGCATTGGAGCTGGGATAGTCTGTGCTGATATTTTTTCTAAATGATGGATTGTTTATTTATGATCTCATAAAGTGCAGCTGTTTTCCTGCATTACCTGCTGTCTTTATGTCAAATACTGACACCACCGCCCACTGTTAAATTTGCGCCCCGGACAATGGCCCGTATTACCTGTGGCTAAAACCGCTACTACTGCCCCCCCCCCCCCCCCCCCCCCCCCCCCCTGGCATCGCATCCACTATTTGAGAAGCACTGATTTAAAGGCACATTTCTTCAAAACCGCTCGCTTCAGACACAAGTCTGTAGGAGGAAAGACTTGATGGTTCAACGCCATTGAAGTCCAGATCTGGGAATTTCTTCATATCTAATCTTTTAATCATCTTTGTCAGTGACTCTGCTTCAGTGAAACTTCTTAATCCCAGCTGAGTCATCAAATCCCACCATTTCATCCAGAAGGCGTCCCTCACTCCGACATGCTTTGACAACTACCCAAAAAGAAAAGAAAACATTTTAAAATTGCGAAAGCACGTCTGGAAAGTGACAGTTTGACGGGATGTCGGCATGAAATTCCAGTATTCTCCCACACACGTGGAACAGCGGAACAGGCGTGTTACTAGTGGCGGTTCACGCAAGTTCCGGCGTCCGACAGGCTGGCAGAACACAGTTTGGGAAGTGCTGACTCATCAGATGATAAGCAGGTACAAGCCCTCATCCCAAGTCAAGGAAAACGGGAAAATCTGGATTATGAAAACATGGATAAATGGATTTTAAACACCTAGGAGTTCAACCACAACTTTACCCCTTGTGTATTGGGTGTTGGGTCATCTAGACCCACTAGACAGTGCGCTGAACCTTTTTCTTCAATGATTTGTGATCTTCACTGGTGTCCATGGATTACATGAAATCCTCTCCACCTTTATCCATCTTTGTCATGGTAGTAATAACACG
This sequence comes from Oryzias latipes, assembly GCF_053564925.1. Classification (NCBI taxonomy): domain Eukaryota; kingdom Metazoa; phylum Chordata; class Actinopteri; order Beloniformes; family Adrianichthyidae; genus Oryzias; species Oryzias latipes. Next base: position 11,252,531 of record NC_136253.1, on the reverse strand, counting down.
TCAATGTAAGAGTGGGGTCATCTAAGATAGCACAAGGGTTAACAGAAATCTAAAATGTGTACAGCTCCATCCCCATAAGCCCTTGTGGTGTCTTTCTGAAGGTTTGGATTGAGTTTCAGTCACAACTGCCCTTATGGGGAAATATAGGCTGTCTAGAGGCAAATAAATGGTACGGGGTACGCAGGTGGCCTGCACAAAATATCAAGGCTGTAGACCGCTCATTGACCCTGTTAAGAGAAAATGTTCATGCACTTTTTTTTTCTCTGGGCAGGCTGGTAGCGACACGTCGTAGATAAAACATGTAGGGGTAAAGTAGGAGGAAATAGTTCAGATAGAACAGATTTTTTACTTTTTCAATTCCCCTATATCCTGTTAATGGCGCAAGGAGCCCATAAGGAGTTGGCACTCACACCTAGAGTGTGGCATACGACAGTCGTAAGTGCGTGTAACAAATACTTCACGAAACACTTAGCACACACAACACTGGTACGTTCCATTTTCAGCAAACCTCAGAGGAACTGCAAGACACAGCTGCACTCCCATTAAGATGTTCAACCGTCTGTCGTCTCTACAACCAGACGGCCTAAAAACCGACAGCACCCGTATAGCGGGTTGACCAGTGTGTGCATGCATTTTGCGAGATCTCACAAAATGGGATACAAGAAATAGCTTTTGCTTTGAGGGTTTGATGCCTCAGGAAAACAGTTTTTCAGACAGAAGTTGGGTAAAGTGAGACCAGATAGGAACAATGAACTGTCATGTGGAGCATGTAAACACGTCCATGAACACCAGTGTTTGCTGGCAAACTCTGCTCTGCGGTTCTGCTGTGTTTGAGGCTGTCGCTCTGAACTTTTGAAATGAAGTCTGCTGAAATGTCCAAGCAGACAGGCGTCCAAGCCTCTCCTAAGTCAGCTGCACGCTGACACGGATCCACCCTACAGCTGCTCGGCAGATCCACACAGACGCGCCTTCTAATTACCCCAAAGCAGCTGAGGAGAGTTTCATCTCAGCGAATTTCACGAGGTTTGAGGATTTAGTGTGGGAAAGTGCTGCTCTTTGGTTCAAGGCGTCCTGAAAGCATATCTGTGGAGCTCAGAGGTTTTTTCTTCCATCGCTGGATCCTCGCCGGGGCGTCATTGTTAAAATGCTTCTCCATAACATGATCGTTGACAACAGGGGGACGCTGAGCAGCTGCTTCCTGTAGTGCATCCACTCATCACTTTTGTCCCGCCCCCTCTCTGACACCGGAGTCCACCGCGACCTCTGACCTCCCCCGCCAACAACCGCTTTTGTTAATAATTCAGGCCCACCAGGTGTTATGGACTGGCAGGAGGTTTTTCCTTGCTTAGGGAGCAAACAAGAATAAACTTAGAGCCATCAGAGCTCAAAGTGTGTTATTGGAACGTCAAAAGACCAAATGATGAACAATAAACAGAGATAAAAGAACAATAAAAATGTATTAGAGCTTCAGTAAATAGGAAAGCTCCTTCCTGATGATTTGTCAAAAACCATCAACATCAGAGCTGCTCTATTGAGAGACTAATAAACCACAATAATCAGATGTTCTTTATCTGTGACAGCAATTTTAGATAGAAATTTACTACAAATATGATTATTATTTTTTCTTCTAAAGATCATTAGCTATAGAGTACATGCCAGGATTTTCCTTTGCACCTAAATGGGTTTAAAACCTTGCAGTCTGGACTAAAGTAGAGGATTTAGCTTGATGCCTTCAAGTCGCTCCTCTTTGATTCACGATCGGAGCAAACCGATCCTCCCTGACCTCGCGATGACACATCTAGAAAATAAAAACAACACTTGGACCGCACACTGGCCCTCTGACTGACAGCCATCTAAGAGCTGAGTCTGGACTCCGAATATATTCCGACCACAGATCCGAGCGGCTTTGGATGACGTCATCAGTGGAGAACGAAAGGCTGAGCCACAAAGTGGGAGAAGGTTCTTAAAAATGGAGAGTGTGGTCAGGGCTAGCTGGAAGGTCTGGATGAAAGAGATGTCTTTGTTCAAACGTGAACCTGAGCTGTTTTCTGTTGCCTGCTTTTCCCTGACAGTTAATGTAAGTCATACTAGAACCTGGAAGCACCTTAAAAAGCTTACCTTTAAGGGCCTGACATTTACCCTAAATGTAAATAAAGGCAACACTACAATGGCAGATTGCTGCTCAGAAGACTTGCTAGGCAAATTTTTCTGGGCCATTAAGGTGAGGCGGCCAACATCCTTCAGCTTTGCATAGTGTCATTTGATAGAATGGTAATGACGTTAAAGTGAGTCCATCTGTCATTCTGGTCCTTGTGGTTCGTAAAACCCAACCTGAACACGTTTGAGGGTCTTGGACCTGGAGGAAAAAGCACAAACCGAAATGGTGTTTCTCCTAACAAATTTGCTGTTTGACCATAGTTTTTTTTGTCTGGTGTGTTAAAAACGTTGTCAAATAATGACATTTGCTTCTATGTCAGCTTCTCATCATTAATGAACAACCCTGGGAGTATTTCAGGCAGGCAACTCTAGCAGTGCGTTTACCTGGTTCCTCCTCCCTGCTGGCGGTTCAGTCTAATCAACTCACCTGTTCAGCGTCCTACTTAAGTTCCAGGTGCGGTCCAATCCCTCTTCATCCATTTCCGCGAGCTCTGGGTTCGTCACCGCACCCTCCTCCCTGGCTTTCACCTGTGAGCTCCGTTAGGGGTATTTTAATACCCAAAGCTTTCTATGGAGATCTTTGTTTTATGAATCTGAACGGAGCCTTATGCCAAACTAAAAGAAGTATGGAAATACATTTTCTGTACCGCATGAGTTGTCTGACTAAAATGGTTATTGAGCAACTTTTCAGGAAGTTTACATTGTGTCATCTAAACAGCTTAATACCTGATCCCTTAGTCAAGGAAAATAAGACTTAAGGAAGCTGCTTTACACATAAGTCATCAAAGTATAGTTGGCTTCTTTTGACGCGGCTTAATTTGCTGCTCGTCCAAAAATGTGTTTATAAACCCAATTGTCTCCCCACATGTGGGAGGAGCTACTGTCAAAACATTTAACCTCATCACAACATGGAAGCAGTGACAGTATATGTCGCTTACAATGCATTAAAGACACAAAGAATGTTGAGAGATCAGGTTTATTTATTTTGAAGAGCTCTACAAAAGCATCAGTGATCACGTCTCCATGTCTGCATTCATGACGTCATTAAGAGATTCTCCCAGTACGGGGAGCTTCACCATCTAATGCAGGAACGCCGTCCTAATGACGGCCGATTTCAACGCTTCTTCTGTGACCCAGTTTGACAACACGCTGTCCCGCATTAGTCCTTATTATTTTTGCCGAGTTATTTTTCCTCATTTTCAATGCCTGCCTAACTCGTCCAGCCTCAGGAGACAACGGAGGACGCTGGACAGTCCCAATCATTTAACTTCTTTTATTTTCCACCAAGAATAGATGAGAGCTTGAAAACCTTAAAATAAACAAACATGATTAAACAGATAAGATAATACTGTGCCGTTTAACTACTTTTCTTGTTTTTTACTGTTCCATCAAATATCAGAAATTGAACTATACATACCAACGGCGTCCAGATGCCAAAAAAGTCATACAAGCATTGAAATGTTTGTCTCTCAGGAGCTCACCATGACTGCCAGACAAAACCCTCACCTGCACACTGTCACCTAATTTAAGCCTTCTTCTTACCTCCACCTACTGGGTAGGGGTCACACTCCCTCTACACTGCCCCCTGCAGCTGTGGAGGTGTACCCTACCTGGAACAAATATCTAACTCAATGTCAGGAGCAAAATAAAGAAAATAACAAAGGAGAATAGATAAATATTAATTGTCTTCATACTAATAAGACAAAGATTCTAAAGTTTAGGAGGAAAACAAACGGCCACAAACAGATTCTCCTCCATGTTTGTTTTGGACTCCACCCGCTGATTGCGTCATCAGCACGTCACTGGCCAAAACTGAGTTCCTGATTGGTTGACACTTCACAAATTCCTCACCAAATTCAGCTGTTTGGACTCTGGAAACTTTGTGAAACGAATCCGCTACACCACCACGCCTAACGCACAAAACGCACCACAGGACGTCTGGACACGTCTGTAAATTGACCTAACAATGAGCCTGGACACTCGGTATGAACGCAGCTTTAGCTCTTCATGTGAAGCTTGATGCCCTTATTAAGGATCGCGATGAGAATGTGTTTTGTGTCTGAAATTGGAATAAGAACAATTTCACCACAACATCCACAATTCCAGGAAAAGACTAAAAAACCCTTTTCCAATGCAACATTGGAGAGTTCAGTTTGTGTAATACCTAAATAACAGTCCAAAAAGCTGGGGGAAGGTTGTAGCAACACCAGCAGCTTCAGTCATGCAGGGGTGCAGGACCAGTGCTTCATCCGCACGCTTGTAACCGAGCCAGAGTATTGCAGCCCAAAGAAAACTATAATTGTAATTTAAATTTAGTTTAATCAGCAACTCAGCAGCCTCTGAGATGAGTTTATGTGCAATGCTGCAGCTGACCTGCGAGTTCCTGGAGTGGTAGGTCATCCACGTGCGCCCCTGCTGCATAAATGGGAGTTTCCATCTGCAAGTGTGCACTCCGGCATGAGTTCTCCCTTGTCCTTCATCGTCTTCATCAGTTTTCCCACAAAGGGCCTCTGCAATTCAACACTCTGGGAATGGCGAAGAGGAGTAAACAGGCATTTTGGAGAGGGTTACCGTTTCCCAACGTAAATCCATTTAATAAATCAAAACTGCTGCTGTGGTTATTCGAAGGCCCAACTGAGATTGGGCCTCAGAAATGATCCCTGCTGAACCTGTGGCATGTTTTAATAAAGAACAGAGAAGGGGAACTTGGTTCTGGATTATGGACAGATAGTCTGAATATTCAGAAGGAGCTGGATGTGGCTGCAGAAGCTTCACACTCACAGATGGTTTCATTTAACTCACGAAATAGCTGAGTTTAGCACTCTACTCCTAAACTAAAACACTAGAATTCAGTGATATATATTTTTTTTTAATTTCCTGATGGCCTGATGGGTTTCTTTGGGAGCAACAACTGCATATTAATTTCAGGGACATCATTTTTTTTTTTTTTTTTCAGGCGTTTGGGGCTGGCAGGCTCTCTGCTTTTAGAGCTGAGTGGTCGGTGGCGCTGCTCACCGATCTGGGTGGTTACCGGGTTTGTAACGTCTAATTAGGTACATTAAGGTCTGGAAATTCAATAAGCAGGAGCTGAAGTTTGGGCAGCACTTGTGATGACAAATGATGTGCACTCCGACATTGAAGCAAATGCTGTCTGGGACGCCATGGACCAACGGAGCACAGAGACAAACTCATGTTCCTTTTTTTCTTTCTTTTCCATTTTATCCAAAGCAGATGGCAGAACTTCCCAAAGAGAACTTAGTTTTCTGAGCAGAAGAATTCAGTTTGGGGTGAAGTTTTTATAAAGGATCTTTTCACAGTAGAGATACTTTTCGATAGATGCATAAAGGATTAAGAAGAGATGAAGATTTTAAGTGTCTCTTCAATGTTGGATGCTTTTGAGTGAATTACATTTTTCTCCGTGATTATAAAAAAAAAAACTTTTCGTGTTTTCCTTTTCCTCTGTTTCAAGTACTGGTATATTTTAAAATCTATACACTGGTTGGTTTTTATGTTTCATTTCTGCACTAGAAGCTTGATTTCTCGTAGTCAAGGACGACTCTGAACAGAGAATTTCAAACATGCTAACAGTATTTGATAGCAATTCAAGATCTGGAAATGTTTCAGGTAAGGGAAGAGATTCCTATGGGGGACATGAAGAAGAGAAAGTAGTGGAATTGTATTCCCTCATTGTCAAACTTTTGGTGTCTGTGCTAATAATTGACTGTATAAGAGAACTTGTGTAAGCGAGTGGGACGTCACTTACAGAAAACGCCTTACTTCCGGCTCCAACGAAATGGAGTCAATTCAGTCGCCATTTTTCTGCGATGCAGATGCCGCCAAACGATGTTAGTCAGTAGTGATTGGTCCGAGTCAGTCTGAGTCAATGCTTCTATGGGAACTACTATCGCCAATCAGGAGTGAGTTTGTTGGAAGTCCACACGGGAGAATCTGTCAATCAAACATTTTGGATGTTTGGGGTGGGGCCCAATGGGCGCCACTTGCTTTTATTGTGGGATTGAAATGGATGATTTGGGCAGTTTATAACTTGAATAACCTGCGACAAAGAAAAATATATAACGAAAAAACAAATAAAATTAGCAAAAACATGTTAAAAGCTGTTTACTTCTCTATAGAAGTCAATGGGATTTTGGCTTCTTGGAGCCGGGGAGTGCTTCCTGTTTGGAACGCGAGGGAGGAGGAGTTACTCAGTCCAGGTCTATCATACAGTCACTGGTGTTGATGTGTGTAATGATGTACGATACCCAAACTCTCAGAGTAGTAGTGAACATTTCCACTCCAGCTTCAGCAGTAGTGAAGTGAAAGTGCTGATGGCTCTCATGTTTGTTGATTCTTTCTCTTCAGCTTTTGTTTTGGATCACTCATTCTTGGCTCCTTTGACACCGTCACAGACTGTTCTCCGAGTCAACACAAGAACTAAAACCTGTCTCTGAAACTCCTGTCCTTCAAATTCCATATCCCTTCTCTGCATAACTGCAGCTGATTGCTTTCTCTGCAGACGTTCACAGTTATTCCTTTATTTCCTCTGGGCTCTGCATTTACCCAGCGAACCCCGGTTCTCTCATTATTCCTATTGTGTTATCACATGGAGGGGGTCTGAAAACATTTCCTCCAGTTAAAGAAAGACGCCTCAAACAGTCTGACGTCTTCTGTGAAACGACTAAATGCAGGAAGGAACATTTTTCACGTTTGGTTGAAGTCTTCTCTCTAAGAAAAGCCTGGAAATCAGTTTTTCTATTATGAAAACAGAAGTCTTATCAGACCCGCCCTTCTTAGCTGGATCTTTGTTCACTTTATTGTCCTATCAAACTTGATAGGTTCAGGCGAAATCATGCCGTCTTTAGCCTGGGAACTCCTTGTTTTTTTGTTAGTCGAAGTTTTCCCACATTTAAAGGAAAGCTCAAACTTTGACATTAATGTCTGTTGTCCAGATTTCCATAAACCCTGTGCTGTTTTCTTTTCTTATTGTGGTTCTAGCTTTAAGCTTTAGCAGTACAACATTTTAAACACGTGGATATGACACTTGTGGGTGTTTTAGCATTGTATACGATAGAGGAGACTGCATTGTTTCTTTGAAACATCTGCTTTGGACGGATTTGTTTGTTAAAGCAGAATGCAGAGGAGCTGACCTGTGATCAGTCGCTTCAGATTAAAAAAAAGAGCAAAGGCTTTTTTCAGACATAAAAAAAACAATGTTTGATGCTCCGTTTCTGAACCAGTGTTCACCTTTGTTCTTCTTAAAACACTTTAAATCACCCTTTTCTCCTCTCAGACATCCATGTTGAGCTTCTATAAACACGAAGTAGACGATTTGGTCTTTTTTGGTCTTCTGCAGGCGGGACGGATCATCATCTTCATCATTCAGCATTGTTGAGAAAGTGCAATTATTGTACAGCAGAGATGCCTGAAAGTCGTCGTCAAAACTCCAGTAGGTTGTGCTGAAATGATGAGAGGGCACTGGAATAAAACTCAAAAACAAAACATCAAGTCTCAAACTAGGTATCATCCTTTATGGCTTATGGGTGGATACAACTCTCTGCGGGAGGAAAATGGGCAAACCTGTACGAGACACGCAGAAAATATCTGTTTTATTCTACAGGTATTCTGTGGGCCACAGCTCAATGTACCTGTGGTAGAGTGTGCACCCTGAGATTAGAAGGATGTAAGTTCAAATCCACGACCGAGTCATACCAAAGAGTCTGAAAATGCCTCCCTGCTTGATTAAGGGGTTGGACTGGGAAGGCAAACCAGCAAATGATTCCCGATCATGGCTGTGTCTGCAACTCACCGCTCACCCGGGGGATGGTTCAAATGTGGAGAACAAATTTCAGACACCTAGGCGTGTGACAACCAATGGGACTTTGTCTGATCGTAGTGAACACTTGATATGCTACATACTATACGCAAAGGTGAAGTAGGTGGGACGCAGATGCATCGTACAGGTTTTTTACATTTCTCAACCGCCCTAAATCCTGTGGACTGTGCAAGGGTTCTTAGGTGCTTTTCATGTGATAAGTCTGTACTCCTTGCATACTACGAAGGATTGTCTTTTTCATTCCTTCCGACAGCCTATGTCTAGGGTTGTTGTGACAAATGTTGTACTAATGATTAGTCTTGCGTAAGGGCACAGTGTTTTCTATTGGCATGCTAGGATCGACAGTTCGTAGCAAACACTTACATGTATATAACATGCAAGACTAAAACAGGGAGAAGCAGGTCAGTCGCAGGAGTGTCGTACGGATTTTTCATTTCTCCTCACTACGACCCTTTATGCACCCGGAAAATCCAAAATCCCACAGTTCCCTTTCAGGTCAACCCCTGTATGGGTGCAGGTGACTATGAGATGAGATCATGTTTTTTTTTTTTTTTAGCCTCCTGATGACAAGACTCAACTTGTTAAGGAAACATCTTAGAATCATCCCCACTTTGTCTGTCATGGTTTGTACTTTGGGGTCAGATGTGCCCTGGTACAGAAGTACGGTGGCTTGTAAGTCAGTCCTAATTGCTGATTGTTGGGTTTTGTGTCTGATCAGAGCAGATCGCCCATGTTTTGTTTTCCTGTGATTTTCAACAGCTTTAAAATGGTTCATTTACTAAAACTTTAGCCAGAAAGTTCTTGCAAAATTTCAGTTTGAAGGCAGCAGCAGAGGGGCTGCAGCTGCTGGGGGAGAGAGCCTGCTTTGTTGCACAAGTGGTGCAGACGAGGTGAAAGGTCAGAACCTGCTGCTTGGATTATTGACGGAAAACAGCTGGACCTCTCCTGCTTCTTCACGTTTTCGCTCTGGCCAGGCTTTACATGCACTGGCTGCATGTTTCTCTCACAGGCGGTCACTGGGGGGGGGAGTGATGCTTGTTGGCTAGAGTGAGAATGCAACGTCAAACCCTCACAGACATTCCCATTGAGGGCTCTCATAGATGGCATGTCTATGGTGAAGAACAAGACTCAGTTTGTTGCACCAGAGGAAGTGGAATCTCTCAGACGAGACAGCTGCTCATTTCCAACCCCGATGGCGTACGAACGCCCCCCCCTGTCTTTGGCACCCTGCAGAGAGAGCTTCAGACGCTCGTGTAGAGGCTATGGAGACAGGTCAGTGCTTTCAGGTCAGGAGGTCTGTGTTTTGGTTCTACCTGGGAAGGGCTAACAAGCTGGAAATAAAGGCCAGGAAGAAGATTCCCTCTGGATAATGGATGCTGTTTGCCAAAGAACAGAATGATTGCAGAACCTGAGAAGCAACAGCAGATATGAGCTGCAGGAGCCATATCTCCTCTCCAGAGTCTTGAGCGTCTTCTGGTTTAAGTCTTGCTCGGATGAGCCTCCATTTGGTTTCACGTTAGTGTTGGGAAGTGAACTTCTTAGCAGGTGGATCTTAGAGGATCCTAAAATTGGGTTTTGATCTGAGAAATATGGAAAATGTTATAAGATAAAGGATCATTCATAGTTTCCTGTGACCTCACATTGTTACCGTGAGCGCCCCCTGAAGTCCAGAAAGCTGCAGCCCGCCGTCTGTTAGGGGTGGAGCCTGTCCATTTGTTCCTGCTACAGTAGTGGCTTGCCTGATAATAAAAACAAGACCTAATCATATATTAAAGTTGCACTTCAATCATTTTTTGATCTATTGTGAAAGTGTTGTGGTTACACTGTTTTTAGCCAAAATCAAAGAACCTTTGTCGTTTTCCAGATCATACACTGCATGTTTAAAAGGGCAATGTGATTGTCCAGTGAAATGAATAAAGAAACAAACAAAAAAGAAATCTAAACTGTCTGTTACTGTAGACACATAAGTATCGGTATCGGCAAATTTAGGCTATCGGCCACAGTTGCAGGGGAAATATTGGTTATTGGTATCGGCCAGAAAAAATTATTTCGGCCCATCCCTAGTTTTAAGCCTAAAGTTAAAAAAATCAAATAAACAATTTAATTTGGATCATCAAATTTCTCATATTGATGATTCTAAATTGTTTCTTGGGTGTAAGTGTGTGGCTGTGTTGGGTGCACCACACACCAGCTAGGATAGGCTCCAGCAACCCTGTGATCTGTGACCTAGAAAAGGATTGAATGTGTTGGTTGGATGGATGGATGGATGGGTGGATGGATGGGTGGATGGATGGATAAGTAGATAAATAAATGGATGGAAGATAATTAAATGGATGGATGGATGTATGGGTGGGAGGGTGGATGGATGGATGGATGGATGGGTGGGAAGGTGGATGGATGGATGGATGGATGGATGGGTGGGTGGATGGATGGATGGGTGGGAGGGTGGATGGATGGATGGATGGATGGATGTATGGGTGGGAGGGTGGATGGATGGATGGATGGATGGGTGGGAAGGTGGATGGATGGATGGATGGATGGATGGGTGGGTGGATGGATGGATGGGTGGGAGGGTGGATGGATGGATGGATGGATGGATGTATGGGTGGGAGGGTGGATGGATGGATGGATGGATGGGTGGGAGGGTGGATGGATGGATGGATGGATGGATGGATGGATGGGTGGGTGGGAGGGTGGATGGATGGATGGATGGATGGATGGATGGATGGATGGATGGATGGATGGATGGATGGATGGATGGATGGATGGATGGATGGGTGGGAGGGTGGATGGATGGATGGATGGATGGGTGGGAGGGTGGATGGATGGATGGATGGATGGATGGATGGATGGATGGATGGATGGATGGATGGATGGATGGATGGATGGTCTTGTCTTTGAATGTATCTGAAGAATCCCTTCTTTCAGTTCTGGTGTTGAATTCATGACGGGAGGTTTGGAAGGTTGTGGTCTTCATTTTCAGATGCTCTTAAGTTGGCTCCTTTACGACACTGATGCTGTTCGTCTGCATCCTCTCCACCTCGTGAGCGTGTCACCTGTCCTGTGTAATCATTTTTGTGTGGCCACGACTCATGCCCCTAAAGCGCACCTCCTTCCATTAACGGACATTTCAGTGTTTGTTTTCTTGAGTTTATCATTAACTACAGAGGAGTCCAGACAGTCAGCAGTGATGGATGAGGGGGAGTGGACGGGAAGGAGAGAGGGTGGGGGGGGCCTGAGAAGATTAGAGGAGAAGGGCACAATGAGAGCCTCCTCCTCGTCTGTCAGCACAAAGAGGCACACGCCGCCTGCAAACAACAGGAGTGTGCCCGCTTGTGCGATGGGGGGGGTCTTGTAAAGTGTGCCGAGGGGGAATCTGGATGGCGGCGGCAGATTCCTGCCGGAGCTGGAGCGCGGGAAGAATGTCCACAGAGCTCTGTGCTCGCCACAGTGGAGCATCTCCCTTTGTTTGCTCTCTTTTTGGAGCATCAAAGAGCCGAGGTCAGCCCTTCTGATGCCTCACTCGCAGTTTTCCTCTTTGTTCCACAAAACCAACAGCTTCACCTGACTGTCAGCATTAAAGGAGGGGCGGGAGGGGGGGCTACTCTGTGTCGCATTTTTTATCTCCTCAGGAGATCACAGAGGCTTTTAATCATGCCGCTAAACTCCACACATGGGGGGGGCAAACAGGCAGACTGATCCACTGCTGACTGTGCAGACCTGAGCTTTACTCCCACCTGTTTTCTGCCTGTCCACAATCATCCGTCCAGGTGGGATGTGTGTGTGTGTGTGTGTGTGGGGGGGGGCACTCCACTTCACTCCAGGGTTTTTCTTTGCGCATCACAAACAGTTCCACCACAAAATTCAGAAATCTGTGACAGCAAAGAAACACTTTTCAGTCAGACTGTCTCCTTAATTGTTGAAGCCTCTTCCTCTGCAAATGTGCAGCCTTTGACACAGTTGACCACTCTATCCTTTTAAACAGACTTCATGGTTGGAATTACTGGGACAGCTTTTAGTTGGTTTAAATCCTACCTCACAGATAGAGATTTTATTGTTAATTTAAATGATTTCTCATCTGAAAGGCACAAACTGACTTGTGGGGTGCCTCAAGGCTCCATCCTGGGTCCCACACTTTTTAATCTTTACATGCTTCCACTTGGTAATGTCATCAGTAGACACGGCATTAACTTTCATAGCTATGCTGATGACACTCAACTGTATGTAGCTGTGTCTCCTGATGACACTGGACCCCTGGATAACCTTTTAAACTGTATTTTAGATATTAAAATGTGGATGGGAGAGAACTTTTTGCGGCTCAATCAGGACAAGACTGAAGTCTTGGTTATCGGTTCTGAAGCTGAGAGAGATAGGGTCCAATTTTATCTGTCAACCCACTTTATGCACATATGTGATACAGTAAGGAACCTCGGTGTGATTTTAGATGCAGATCTTAGCTTTGAAAAACACGTCAATCAAGTAACTAAGACTGCATTTTACCATCTCAGAAATATCGCCCGAGTGAGACCCTTTCTCTCTAGAGCCAGTGCTGAAATCTTAATTCATGCTTTTATTTCATCAAGATTAGATTACTGTAATGCCCTCTTTTCTGGGGTAAAGAAAACCACTCTCAATCGCCTGCAGCTAGTCCAGAACTCTGCTGCACGCCTTTTAACGAGAACCAGGAAGAGGGAGCACATTACACCAATCTTAAAATCTTTGCACTGGCTCCCTATCGGCTTCATGATTTTTTAAGATTCCTTTAATAGTTTTTAAGACAGTCCATAAGCTTTTAGCTTATGAACCTCCTAGAGCCCTTAGATCCTCAGGTGCGGGCCTGCTGATGGTCCCTAGAGTCAAGACAAAAATCCATGGTGAGGCCTCGTTTAGACACTACGGACCTCGTCTGTGGAACAGCCTGCCTGAGGATGTGAGGGCCTCATCCTCTGTTGAGGTTTTTAAAAAGAAACTAAAGACTTATCTATTTAACTTAGCTTTTAATTAGATCTTATATGTGGTATCTTTACTCTTAAATTTTGTATGCTATTTTATCAAATATTTATTTGTTTAATGTCTTTTACTCCTTTTATATCTTAACTTATTCTAACTTATATTTTAGACTTTTTTTAAATTAATTAATTAATTTATTTATTTATTTTAGGCACTAAATCATCTTATCTTATTTTATTTTAAGTAATAGTTGCATATTTTAACCGTTTTTATATTTTAACTTTCTTATTTTATTATTTTTACATTTTAGACTGTTTGAGTGTTTTCTCACCCTTGGCCGGGGTGTTAGTGTTCGGGCTCCAAGAGATTTTGGCCATGCTTGTCCTCTGGCATCTCTTGTTCTGACTCCCCGGGCTGCCGGGCCTGGTGCGCCCATGTTTGGTGCTCTGGGCCTGGGGGTTGGGGGTCTCTGGGGCGTTGGGTGCTGGGGATGAGTTGTGCTCGTGTTGCATACATGCTGACACCCCGGCCAACAGGAGGACAGGGCGGACGGCGCCTTCTGGGTTCTCTTTTCTTAAGCTCTGTCATTTCTCTTTTACATGTGCTTGTTTTTGTGTGTTTTATTATGAGTGGCTTATTTAATGATTTTATTTCATATATGGGGTTTGTTTTTATTGTATTCTTGTTTTTTTTTTTTTTTTTATTGGAAAGCACTTTGAGCTGTCTGTTTGACATGAAAGGTGCTTTACAAATAAAATTAATTTGAATTTGAAATTAATTTGAAATGTCTGATGTACCGGTTAGTGATCTGGGGGGGTGGGGGTGCTCCTGTGTGGCCTCAGGCAGAGAGAAACCCGAAACTCCATCAGATTTGTTTGGATTGGAACAGATTCTCTGTTTTTGCTCAGAGAAAGGTCACTGCCTTGGTATTCCCATGGCAACCTCAGATGCAGGTTAACAGAATCCTGCAGCAGCTGGACGTGAATTCAATCTGATACGTTGTTATTTTCTCGCAGATTTGTTTGCTTCTGATCCCCCTTATTCTCGTTTTCTTCACTGTTGGCGGCGTGTAGTGACGTGTCTTCACTAACATGCTCTTCTCTCTCCTCAGGGTGACCGAGTGTGGTTACGGGAGGAGGAGCAGTACCTCCCCAGCACCGTGTCCTCCTGCTCCGGGGGGGTGGTTGTCTTTGCCACCGACTATGGCCAGGTAACCGATGGAACGAACGGTAGAAGATCATGTCTCCACAACTCTGAATTCACATTGCCTTCGTTAGATGATGTTGACCCGGTCAGGTACTGCAGGTTTTTGGGTTGTCCAGGCCTGTATAGGGATGGAGAGAGGAACGGCTGCATCTTTAGTGTGTCGATCAGTTCCCTTGAGGCTCATGCGGCCACCTTAAGGATGAAAATGGAACACATCATTGGTGTATTTTAAGTGTATCATGAAGTATTTGTAAGGATAATGTAAGCTGCACGCACTTATGGCTGTCTTACGGTGCTCTTACACCACACTTATAGTCAATTGAATGCTAAATGCTGAATGCAAGGGGTTTGTAGGTGATATATAAGAGCCCGTAGGATACCCACGCAAATCACACTCTGGTTTACTAGTTTCTAACAGTCAGGATGCATGCAAGGAGTCCACACTTATCATGGGGAAAGCGTTAATGGGCTCTTTGCACAGTCAGCCGAGTCTGGGTGAGGTCAAAAAATTGAAAAATCTATATGTCGTGCCTATGTCTCACCTACTTCCCCCCATGACCTGTCGTCTGCAGCATGCCCCTAGAAAAAAATGTCCATTCACCAAGCGGACTACGGCTTTGATATTCCGTGTGAGCCACCTGTGTCCCCCAAACAGGTTCACACATTTTTCACCTGCAGACAGCCCGCATCTACCTCTACGGGTATCTGTGACTCAGGCTCAAACAACATGATGATGTCCTTTTGACAAGGTCCTTCCAAAGACGGGAACGCCTCTTACTTATTTCTGCGCCTCAAAGGAGGATGCTTGTCCTCTACTCCTCGTCTCATGGTGAACAGAAAGCAAAGGCTTATAGAGATCTTCCCATAATTTGGGATCAGTTCAAGATGCTGCAAATCCCCTAAACCCCATCTGGTTCTGCATGACGTCTTTGATCCGCGTGTTGTCACAACAGAGAAACAAGAGGATTGGGGGGGGGAGTCAGATGGTGCTCGGGTCACCGTTGTTGCCATGTATGGTTAGGGTCGAGTCTCACAAATGAACTTGAATCCACTCATGCAGGACTTTCTGAGGTCAGTGGCTGGTGTTTACTTTCAGCTCCACATTTTTACATTTATTAGATTTTGGAATTCTGTTCACCTTTCAGCGTATCCCATCGGGGTCACCACAGCGAATCAGCTTTCCGTGATTCACACAGGTGGTTTGGCAGAGACTTTTACACCGGATGCCCTTCCTGACACAACCCTGTAGTTTATCTGGCGTGACGGAGGAGGAGGAGGGTCTCAGACAGTAAAGACCTTGAATGTTGGGGAAAACACACCAAAGAACACTGGTCTACCTTTCTGTTAGTACTGGCCCAAACTAATATGAACTGCAATCAAGATCAATGCAGGTAGTGTGTGCTTGGGCGTTTTTTTTTTAACAATATTTTTTCTGCTTGTGAAAGTATGCAAACGTTTATGGTAGCCTTTTATTGTGTTTTACGCCGTCTATTGTGATAAGCATCTTGCACAAGCTGATATTAAAGATTTTGAAACAAAGATTATTTGTTTAATACAAAAGAAAAATGACTTGACAATGGCATTTAGTCCCACCTTTTTGTGCCCCATAATGTTATTTTTACAGTGTTCATTATGGTAAGGCCATGTACACACTAGGCATGTGTGGCATGTTCAAGAACGCGCTGAATGTGGATTTTTAATGCGCTTTTAGCAGATGGTGTTCATGCTGGACTGTCGCTAATCTAAACTGAAATGTTGAAGTGGTGCAAATTTTGCCCCAGGGCTTTTATTTCGCCTGCATTCTGATATGTGGAAAAACTTGGTGTCATATAATTTTGGCTGGGCACAAACTGTAAGTAATTTCTCCTTCAAAATGAATTTCTAAATGGTTGGACAGCATTCATATGTCACTCCTAAACCTAACCCAAGGTCCTGATTGGTCAAAGTTAAACTGGTTTAACATTTGACGCTCGCATAACCGCCAAACGTTTTGTACATAGAGCCCAAAACAGATGACAAAAATCATGAAGCTACGCGTAAATGTGATTGTTTTAAACACGGAAGCCTAAAATGCGCATATACGTGCGTTTACATATACTTTTCATTGGAGGCAGTTGCTTGAACTGAACATTCGCAAGCCTGGTGCGACTTTAGATCAACACTTTATTTTAACCTTTTTAAGGGACAAAAGATTGACTTCCAAAATATCTTGATAAGTCTGTCCAACATATTGTTTTTTTCCAAAAAGTTTGTATCTATGAGTGCTTTCATTTTAAAGATGAAAAAAAATGTTTTGGCAGATCAAACAACTATTTTGACAACCGGCCACTTGTGGGCGAAGGCAAACAACTATCTATTGGAATAATATCTAAAAATCTGAAATTTGTGAAAGAATATGTTTTTTCTGGAAAAGTCAAATCATCAATTTTTCCATCTGTGTGACAAACACATCTCTAGAGGAACATGAAGTCATCAGCATTATGAGTGTACTTTAATCAAATAGGCTAAGCCTCAAATCCTATTTTAATTGTATTTAATACAGTTGTAGCTGTAACCAAAGCAGAAATGTCCACCCACATCCAGACTCCATCACTACCACATGGATCTTGAGAAAAAAAACAAGTTCTTCTCACACTTGTGGTGAGATCCAACGACCCCTGTGGAACCCGGGAAAGATTTCCTCTGAGTTCAGCCTTTTTGTCAGTTGTTCTGAGTTACACCACGGCCTTCCTGTGCTGACAGCTCCAACAAAGACTTCCTGTTTGGAAGTAGAAGGTTAGGGCCTGCGAATGTGGTCACTGGGGGATTTAGAGTCGTGTTGAGCTGGAATATTGTCCCCAAGATTTACAGATTACAGATTAAGTCATTCTTATCTTCTGGGTGGAGTTTACTGGAGTTTGTATAGGAAATATTTTCATTAGAGACTTTTATTTGATCAATTTCAATGATTGGTTGGGTTTACATTGATTAAACAGAGCAAACGGTTGACTTTTTCTGCTGCCAGACATCAGATAACTGGGGATTATAATCCTGTACGGCCACAGGAATTTAGCACCAGTTTGCTGAAAGAACGTGCTAATCTATCTGGTTGCATTGTATTGATCTGAACAGACGGTTTTGGGTTTATTTTTAAGGTTTTTGTTTTATTTCTCTAACTTCCTTCCTGTTGTCCTCAAAGCTTCAGTGAAAAAGAAATCAATCCAGAGTCATTGTTTTTGTGATTGACATTTAAATTATTATCTGTATTTTCTTTCTTCTGTTTAACCAAAAGATTTTCACTTAATCGTTTACAAAATAAAACAACCATATTAGAAGTCATTTTGTTTCTTTTTATGTTATTTTATTGACTTTTTTTTTATTCTAAATTCTGTGGATTATCCCTAAATGTTTATATTGATTTAAATTCAAGGTGCACTTCTGTGCTGAGTGTTGCTGCCAAACTACTGGACCCATTCGATTTTCATCCTCGAGTGTGTGATTGGATTCAGCTCAACATGAATCTTTTCCTCAAGCTTAGAGGTTGGACCATGAACTCTGTGGACTGAGTGAGTGAGACGTCACCCACGGAAAACAATTTACTTCCAGCTCCAACCACATGAAGTCAATTTGGTCGCCATTTTTACACGATACGGATTTCTGAACCAAAAAATTGTCGGTATGCAGTGATTTGTCCGAATCGATCTGAGTCATCATTTCTATGGCAACCGACGAGGCATCTGATTGATCTGTTTATGTCTTGAATAATTTGAATTGAAGAAAAATATAATTAAATAAATGAGGATTAGCAAGAACATGTTAAAAAAGTTGCAGAGTGAGGAGGGTTAGAGTAATAGCGGATTATTTCTCTCTGGCTTCTTGGGATGAGCAGGTTTTTTCTGTTTGGAACGCCGGGGGGGGAGGGGTCACTCAGTCCAGCTCTTTTATACAGTCAGTGGGTTGGACATAATCATGGTTTCACAACAGCAGGGCAGTGGCGGTGTTCTCTGCTGCTGTTTCTATGGAAACAGTAACTCTATGACCCTCTTGTGGTGTTGGAGACCACTGGTTCTGGTTTCAAGGGTGGGGGCAATGAACAGCTCATGGGTGCAGGTTCCTCTGGTGTTGCTCTGACTTTATTGTTTTTGACAGTGAAAACAGACCCCTTCCACCCCCATGACTCCAGGACAAAGCCAGAGATGAAAAGTATTCAAAGAGCACCTGTTGCTTTTAAAGATGACGGGGGGTGGGGAGATTACCTGCCTGTCAAGGGGAGTTTGTAGACATGCGAGAGGTGGAGATGCCTGAATCCAGCTAAAACTGTTAACGCTAATAGCTTCCATGATGTTAACACAACGAAAAACAAATGGAGGCTGAAGATTCACGATGACCCCGTTACCTGCATCCCACATTTTACTATCAACACATTACGACCTATCGCTTTGTCACAACTGCCCTTCTGGGTTTATACGGGCGGTTTGCGGATAAAAAATGAACAACCTTGGGAGAATCTCAGGCAGGAAGCTCAGCAGTGTGTTTACACCTACCTTGTGGACAGTTCAGCCCAATTAACTCACCTGTTCCGTGACCTACTTAACTCTTGTGCTATCTTATGTGGTCAAAATGACCCCACCCTTACATTGACATATTCTCCCTACCATGACAAAGGTGGATAAAGGTGAAGAGGATTTCCTGTAATCCATGGAAACCAGTGAAGATCACAAATCATTGAAGAAAAAAGGTTTTGTGGGGTCTAGATGACCCAACTCCCAATGTCAAAGTGCCTTGGACAGCACAAGGGCTAAAGAACCAGGTGTGTGCTCTACACCCTCTGTCATACATTTGTCGCCCCCCCTCTCCCACTTCCACCTGTGAGCTCCGTTAGGGGTAGTTTTATGGAAGATCTTGTTTTATTGTATCTGAACGGAGCCTTATGCCAAACTAAAAGAAAAATCTGGAAAATAAAGCTTTCTCTACTGCACGAGTTGTCTGACTGAAATGGGTAAGACTATAGGGGCCTCGCAGGTATCGCAAATATCAAGATCGTGGAGTACCTGTCGAGTCCATCGACTGAAAATATTCATCCACATTTTTTTATGGACATACCGCAGGTGGCAGGTTGTAGCCAACATTAACACAACATGCAAGTGTAACTAAGTGTGTCCTTGCTTGCCCTGTACAGGTTTGCCAATTTATCGGCCATGAATAGCCCATATCTAGCAGCAAGGATAGCAAAAAGGATTGTTTTCCACAGAATTAGACACCTGTCAACAAATTATTGGAATCCCTCGTCAGTTCGTTTATTTTACATGTTGTAGCCTCCAGCTGTTCTTCGAAAGTGTCCATCAACTTAACTGCATGATGGTCTTCCTATCCTATAACTTCGCTGCCTTTCGTCTTTGAATTTAGATATATCACACTCATGGCTGACTGGAAGGTTTTTTATCTTGGCGATGTGTTGTACATATTTAATTCTTTGTTCTAAGTCCAGAAGATCCTGAACTCTGTGGGTAAACTTCTCAAGATCTTCAGTTTGAAACACAAACAAACTTCAGAGGAGCAAACGGAGGTTGTTTTCCTCTCAGCACTAACATTTATCCGGAATGGGACAGGACTGAAGGTCATGGCATCAACAAGAACGTCCGTCCTGATATTCTACTCAGTGAAGACCAACTGATGGATAGATCAGGAGGAAATTCTCTGTTAAGGATTCAGTTTTCAGTCTGGTTTGAATTCACTTTCCTGGTCTGTGTGAGTGAGAACAGCAGGTTTTATCCTGACTAATCCAGGAACAGATCCTGTTGATCCAGAAGCCCCTGACCCCCCCATCTTCAGAGATTTACTCCTGCAGCATCTGCCGCTCCACTTATCGGCTGACCCCTGTAGTTTTGGTTTTGGGATGCCGGAACCCCATTCGTGTCTTCAAAGATGTAGTAATTATTTGAACATTTGCTCCTCCTGATTGGATTGAGCTAAAAAAGGAAAGAGTTTTTACTTTTGAGCCTCTTAGGTTGAAGAGAATGAAAAACTCCACAAACCACATTAAAGTCCCACTCCAATCATCTTTTGATCTATTGTAAAGCGTTCTCAGTATTCATGAGAATAAAATAAAGGTTTTGTTTTTCTGGGACGTAGTTTCTGCAGAGTAGCAGGAGTTTATCAGAAATTTGGCAGCAGATCAGGGCAGACTTGAGGTTTGGTAAATATGACTTTATGAGGAAAAGCAAACTTTGGAAGTGTAAGTTAAAAAAATATTAATTGAAGATTTTCTTTAAAAACGGAGTGGAAATTTGTGCTTAATTTCCAGATGTTCCACCACCCTTATTCTTTTAATTATAAATAGGAAAGATCTGTATAATTTTGCTGTTGTTTTAAGTCAAAATCTCCAATCTGTCTGCAAAGAATGTATGAAATTAACAACAATACAGATTAATGGTAATTTTACACCACTTTGGACAAAAATCACAGAAAATCTGCTAAGATTTACAGTTTTTGACAGTAATACTCTCTAAAAAATTGCTTAATTCCAGGACAGTTCTAGTTAAGGTATAAAACCAACAGCACTAAGGATCTAACTTTATTTTTCCTTATATTCAGTCAATTTGAGTTTGACTTGTTACACTTTGTTTGATTAAATATATATATTTTTTCTTTTAAATTGGTGGAAACATTTAAATGATTTCGGCTATTTGTGTCCAATAGGAAATTTCTAAACTGAACCAAAGTCCACAAATCATTGGGATAAAAAACAAACAAACAACTGATTTGTTCTTCTCTGCAACAAAGATTAGAACAGGAGGGTTCCTCTGATATTATTCCTGCTGCTCCAGCCTGAGGTGTTTTACTGCTGGCTGTAAATAAAGCCAACTACGGGGCTCGTCTAACAGGTCAGATCTGCGGTTTGCTGGTTCACCTCCGAGTCAAAGGAAACTCGGACTCGCTTCAGGTTTTATTTGCGAACATCCGTGTGTCTTTGTAGCGCTTTCACCTGGATGGGACAATGAATCTGTCAGGACGGGCGGGTCTTTCTACAGTCAGAGAAGCGTTGCTTCCTCCTGCGGTGTCACTGCGGGAGGAATGTGGGAAATGATGTCTGGCAGGATGCTGGGGGGCGTTTTGGGTGTTAATGTGTGAGGTCACATGTGAGCGACTCTTCACACAGAAGCCGCCTTTCTTTGGAGCTGCAGCTACAGCTGCTCCAGAAACCTCCAGGGTCACCTGATGAGGAACAGGCTCCATTTGAATTTCTCTCGTGGTTAAAAACCAGATTACTGATCCAAGAGAAGAACAAAAAAGAAATGCAGCAAACAGCAACACTTACATCCAAGACCAGAAATCGTAAAAATGTGCGATAAATGTGTTTAAAATGACCACAAAATGACTGAAACGTCTATTTGTTCATGGGAGAAATCATCTGTCCTTACATTTGATGGACTTGTTTAATGTCTCTTGAATAATGTGTATCAGAGAAAAATTGCAGCGATGTTCTGCAGGGTTTGATCATTTCTTATCGGTTCTGCAGAGCACCTAAAATCTTCTGAAGCCATTTTGCTAAACTTTTGCAGACCTGCTGCAGCTTTTATGCAGACTTTCTGCAACCTCACTGCAGACCTACAGTCCTACTACAGATCCTGTGTAGACCTCTTACAGATCCCTCCTAAATCTTCAACAGACATCCTGCAGACCCACTGTACCCTCTGCAGTGGAAACCACCTGATCTCCTCCTGCGGAGGCGGGATCAGGCGAGCTGTGCTTGGACCTTCCTGACCTTTCCCTATGAGCAGAGAGGTGTTGGCCAGTAACGAGCAGACAAATATTTGCAGGACAAACACGCCTCCTTGTGTGAACACAACACAAACTGCCATTACGTTTCCATACTTTTGTTGGAGACGCAGCCTCAGATCTAATTGTTTCTGTCTAGCATCTTTGTGTTTTGGGCTGTTTACTCTGGGCGGTCAAATGTGAACGTTAGAAAGCGAATGCTTAAAAGATCAGTAACTTTAAAATACTTCAGTTCCAGCTTACAGAAAATCTTAGTACTGATCCAAATCAGCTTAAAAGTTTATTTTTGAGGAAAGTGAATCATATTTTCAGGACTTTTTCTGCAGCAGCTTAGTTAGCAGTTCATCTCTGGCTTTATCTATGATAATTTACCTTAAGTCCAAAAGTTAGACTTTAGTTTTTTGAAGTAGTTAGTTCATAAATGACTGCTTACACAACACGCCTGCTTTTTTTTTTGTAGCTTCTTAATCAAATTGATGAAACAATTTATTACATTTTGATATTAGTGCTTCGTTTTTAAAATTAATTTGTGTTTCTGTGTGTTTTTTCCGTCAAAGTACAAAGACTAAAATAATCAATATGGGGTTGATATTTGGGGACTAAGATGTTTGATAATTATTACTTTTTAATACCTCTAACTAAAACTTATGGAAGTGCGATGGAGGGCTGTTTACTTCTTTTTTTAAATTATGACTTTAAAGTCCTAAATTTATGAGAAAAAAGGCATAACTAATAAAATAAATGACTTTTATGACTTTTTTCCTCCTAAATTTATGGCTTTAAAACACATACATTTACGAGAAAAAAAAGTCATAAATTGACGGGAAAAAACACCAAATTTGTCTGTTTATCTGAGTCGTGTTCGAAGATGAAAGCTGTGGAGAGTTTTGTGCAGCTTTATTTCTGGATAGGATTCAAAAACAAAGAAATTCTGGACCTTTCTGAACTCAAAATCAAGTTATTGTCAGTGAAGCGGCTTTCCAGGGTTCAGTGTTGGTAAAACTGAGTTTCATATGTGAAACAAGGAGCTCAGAGACACGTCTGGGTGTGGAGGACCTTACGTCATGAACCTGTCATGTGCAGAAGAAACACACGCCTACACACGCCTCCTCCTGCAGATAAAACATCTCGTTTCAACTTTTCAAACACAAAGATGAATGAAAGTAACCTTTAGTATTAGCATAAGAACATTGAAAATGCTAAAAGCTGGGCCTCCTCACACGGAAGCATCACACAGACTTGTGGGTGTGGTCAACTTTGTCAACTTCGCTAAAAAAATTCTGATCTTCGCTTAAATTTATTCTGTTGTTTCGTTTTTATACTTTTGTCTTGTTATAGACACAGACTCCGATCCATTTGTTTATGTTTTTGGCTGTTTACTCTGGTATAATAATCGCTACAATTCTCTTTTTTAGGACTATGACTGTTGTTGTCCTAAGTGAGGAGCTAAGGACGCGTCTACAAATTTGATTACTCAAACACACTGGTTCCCTCGAGAGAAAGAGTAATATTATCAGGGATTTCTGTGGAGTTTGTTTTAACAATCCTGAGTTCTTGGGATGTTTTTGAGATTATTTATTGTGTGTTATTGAGAAACAGTTATTATTTGTCTCGGGTGTTTTCGTCTACTTTTTTGACGGTCCCTGTCTCCGTCTGCAGGTTCACATCAATTCAAACTCCTTCTGTAACTCGTTTTCTGCATCACCACAGACAAAATTAACAGTTCATACTAATTAATAGAACTACATCCAATGTTTTACTCTGTGATGTTTGTTGATAAAGTCAATAGGGGAAAAAAGCAGACTGGCGATATCCGGAACAGCACATAAACAAAGCGAATCACGTCAATAGCCGCATTTCCACTAACTACGAAATTGTGCAAATTAGATTTCCAATAATAAATTACACAAATAAAAACACTACAATTTTGAAAAAACTTGCATTAATCCAAAAAAAAAAAAGCTTTGCTCTTGGAGGAGGTGGCTTTTGCGACGTATTGAAATTTCCACGCACAGGGATAGGTCCCTCAACATCACACAGCTCATCAAAAGTGAAGCGTGTCATGTGGAATTGTTGGATCCACAGGTCTTCTTTAAAACCACCTGCAACGATTTCCCAAAATGTTTTCATCCGTAGCCGCTCCCGGCCTGAATAAAGACGCAGACGTCTCCTTTGGTTGATGATGATGAGCACTAGTGATGTGGCAGAAATTTGAGTGTATCTGCTGTAAACAAAGTATTGTTCACATCCATTACCACGTTTTTGAAAGAATTATCGCGTGAGTTGGTTTGTGTTTATTTGCATAATTAGGATTTAATGGAAACAATGTAATTGGAAAATTGTGTTTTTTTGTCATGTCTAGAATTTCGATAAAGTTTTGTGCACATGTGTCATGGAAGCACAGCTGATGACACGAACACATTGAGGCTTTACTACTTCTAATTGCAGGTCATCTTACAGTTTCATGAGCACATGAGGTTAGTTAGTTTGTAGTTCTTTGCTTTTGTAGTACTTAAAATTATTAGAACAAAATCATAGAAAAAATTATTAACACACTAATAAATAAGAACGAAGATCATGCTTTGTTTTTTGTTTTTTTTGTTTTTTTATTGAATGCAACACGCTTCCCTAATAGCTGCATTCTCATGAAGTAAAAGACAACACTGTTTAAAGCAGAATCTTTTTATGAGTTTTTTTTTATTTTTTTTATCAGTGACGGGACCGTGGGTCAGGATTCACCCCAACATCCGAACCTCTCGTTTGAGTTCACTCATATGTTTCTTCTGCATGTCTAATCTTTAAATCATAAAAAAACAGGGTTTGAGTTCTGACCCTTCGACCTCTAACACGGAGCTGCATTCCTGCGTGAAAAAGTCCCAGCCTTCGCGCCTCCCTGCTTGTGTGGGGTCTATAAGTCAGACAAAGTTTTGAGATAACCGATGGGTCAGCTGTCCTCATGAGTCCTGCTAAAGGAAGTCCACGTGTTCCTGGTTTTAATGAGAACTCTCAGTGAATCCGTCAGTTTCCAGGGAAAGACAAAGAAGATAACATGGTCGTTTCCAGTTCTCTTGTTCCTGCCATTGATCATCATCAGTGTGACATTAGAACATGTGCGTTTCAAACTTTCCTTGTGCTTCCCTAGTTTTAATCAGAGTTTGATCCTGACAAAAGAAAAGTTAACTCTTTACTGAGCTTCCAGTTTGCGCCGTATCTGGGACATCTTTTGCTGTGAATCAGTGGTTCCATTTTTATCAGGAGCTGGGGAGAAGCTCTGATGAAGAGTTTGGATTCTGATGTTCTCTAAAGCCTTACTCCCAGCTACCCTTATGGTTGGATACAGGCTATCTGCGGGCAAAAAATGGGCAAACCTTAACATTATTAAGGTCGTAGACGTAGACTGCTCTGTGAACCCGTACAGCAAAAATGTTTATGCACATTTTCTCCACTCTTTATGTACTGCCCATCTGTACGCTTTTAGGATATGGTGTTCACACTGGACTGTTGCTACGCGATACGGGCTACAGTTGGAAGAGGCTTGGTGCAAAATTTTAAAGTGGTAGAAATCTGGTGAAGCTTAACTCAGGCTTTTTCTTTCACAGCTGTACTCCATTATATGAAAGACTTGATGTCATAGAATTCCAGTCAGGCATAATCCGTAATTATTCATTTCTCCTTCATGATCAATTTTGTAAAGGGTTGGTATTTCCGTGTTTTGGAAAGGACACCACCCATACGCCACTACCAAATCTGAGTCCCTGATTGGCCAAAGTTCAACTGGTATATATTTTAACACGCGTGTTAAAAAACACGGATGTGTTGTACCTAGAGCCCTAAATGGAACTAAAATATTACATTGAGACAAGTAAACATGAGAATGGATCAGCCTAAAACCTGCATTTATGCCATTTATGCACGTTAACATTGACCTTTGATTGAAAAGTGGTGGCTTGAACGGGCATTTCCCCACCCGGTGACAACGTAGCTTTACTTCATAAGTGTGTGCACTTTGCATTACCTTACAAATGCATCTCAATACACTACCATACACGTGACAATTGGACGTTCCATTTTCAACAAGCCTCAAGGGAACTTTGAGACATAACTGCTCTTCCCTAAAGATGCAGCCACTCCTCTCTATGACCCTTCCCTGACCCAGACAAACCAGAAACCCGCAGTACCCGTACGGGTCAACAGTTGTGCGCTTGCATGTGACTTAGGCTTTAGGTATGGATTTATTCTGTGCCAATATCAAACTGACCAATGGACTGGTGCTTCTGTGACCCATGGTTGGGGACCCCTATTCTTATTGATCTTGTGTAAACAGGAAGTGGACGTCCTTCAACTCACAGTGGAATGTTTCCTAAACTTTGACAGAAGAAAGTTCAAAATGAGTAAAAGCTAACTTGAAATGCTTCAAAATATTTGGGCTGAAACCTTTTTTTGTTCTCGGTGCTTTCTTTAGGTGTACACCTACAAGCAGAATGCACTGAGCTGGCAGAAGGTTCAACCCATGCACCACAGCAGCATCAGAGGCGTGGAGGACATGGCGACCCTCGAGGACCTCCACGATGGCGCCATCATGCACAACCTCTTCCTGCGTTACCAGCAGAGACAAATCTATGTAAGTGGCTTCCGGACTGGTCTCTGATTCAGGCTTGATTCCAGGAAGTGGGCCTGAAGTGTGACGGAGTGTTACGAGAATCCTGATCCGATCTGCCTTTCAGAGTGGGGTTTGCGTTGTCGCCGTCTGTTTGTCAGAGCCATACCGCAGTCACCTGTGAACAATTGCACTGGCTCAACCGTCGTGCAACCACAAGGAAGCCTGTGCGAGACAGTCCATGCTTTTTGACTAAAATAAATACTTTGGAAACTTTTAAAAGTAGAATAAAGAAGAAAAACCTCATTTCTGTCGTCTAACAAACGTCTGGCTTAGGTTATCACATTAACAAAGAGGCTCTGCTGACCTCAGTTTGAGTGAAATCGTGGAAGCTCTGCTTCACTGCCAAACAAAGGAATACGTGGAGCAAACGTCCCTGTCCCGTTTCAAACTCATGGATTAATGGACAAACCTGACCCGCCACATTCCTCTGGAGAAGCAGCCGGCGACAAAGGCGGCTTTGTGCTCTCTGCGCGCATCAGCCACACTAACCTTTGACAGATGCCATCTCGTTACTTTAATGACATCTGAATGCTCCCGTATGGTTGAAATTATCCAATCAGTTCATCACAGACGTCCATCTGCAGCCTGACTGCTCTCTTTACCAGAAAAACCAAGTGCAATACAACTGTAATTAGGGGAGAGTTTTGGTGCTAAATTTTAACAGAATTATTCACATTCCAGAACATTTTCCAAAAGGCCACTTTTAGCATACATGTCCACAAGCATGAATAGAGAGTAGTACTGGAAAACATGGAAAACATGGATGATGTTGAGCAAGTAGCATGGGTTTATATGTTTTGGAGAGCTCTACAGCGGTACTGGGAATCAAGTTGCCGTATGTGGGTTAACCAGATCCTTTAGAGACGCTACTTCCGTCTCTCTGTGGCCCAGTTTGAAGAAATTCTGTCCCGCATTAACCCGAGGGGGGAAAATAATTTCTAAAACTGGAGGATCTTCTTGTTCTGGCATCCATGAAAATAAGAAAAACATCATTAACCCGTGGAGCTGGAATGATCGCGCTTGCTACGACGGCACCCACGGAGACTCTGCGTCTACCAGGCGGCTGGTTACAAATCGGTCCGACTCCGTGGACCTTGTGACTGGAGAGCGACCTGTCCAGGCTACCCCGCCTTAGCCCAACAGTGGCTGAAATAGTCTCTGGCGATGCCGCGGGCCCAGCAGGTTGAGAAAATGGATAGGATGGATGGGATTAACCCACTGATCAAGTCACTAAAAACGTCTTTTGGCCACAGCTGAGTTCCTAATTGCCGCCCAAATCGCGCCTCAACGTCTGCCAGACTGACCTGCCACTTGTATCACGTTGCAGGACCTCAGATTGCGCCTTAACATTGAAACGTGACGCCTGTGACCCGCGAATCGCACAAGTGAATGAATCTTTAAAACTAAGTTCAGAAACACATGTTTTTATTGTTAAGAAATAAAAAGTAAAACTGTATTATTCATCCAGAGCCCTAGTTGACAATTCTCTGTCCCCCCATGCCTCCCTGCTCTCTGGCTTTGGGGGCCCCTGTGGCGGTCCTGCTGGCCCTGGCTTGTGTGGCGGGTGTAATTACCCGGCGGGCGGTTTTCTCTGTCTGCTACAGTGTGGGTGTTGGGGGGGGGGGGGGGGGGGGGGGTCCTGGCTGCTGTTGCTGCTGCTGCTGCGGTGGGGGTCTTGGTGTGGGGATGAGTGGGCACTTTCCCTCCTTCTTTTTGCATTCCATCATCCACCTTAGAAGAACAAAAATAACCACTCGAGCACAGGCGTTAGCTCACTTTTGCACAAACAGTTTACGTGGCTGAATGAAATGTTTCACACATGTTAGTCTGAATGCATAAGTATACGTGTGAACATTAGTTGTATTTTTTACATGTTGACTTGTTTGTATGTGAACATTTTTGGAGCAAACAGGTATGTTTATAGCATTTGAGTGTGTCAGGCCCCGCCTCTCTTAGATCTGTTATACATCTAAACTTGACAGTAATGATTATAAACATACAGCAACTTGTTGCTTTATGCTGCTTTATGATTTTACCCCCCGCCCTTCTATAACCACCCTCCTACCCCCCGTCTCTAACATCAGTCTCTCTTCTTCCCTCCTTTTCTTTCCGTCAGGTCCAACAAAAAACTGTTACAAATATAATTAGTATGAATAAAGTTTAGCCCCAAATTCAAAAGGGGTTTATTCAAATACACACATTGTGTGTCAGAAGATTCATAACCCTTTGTTGTTAAGTAAAATATGGCCAACACAAGAGGCCTTCAGCTCTCATCTGTTTGCTCAGCTGTCAGCTGTTGGACAGGACAAGTTAAAAAATATATATATATATATATATATAAATAAATAAATTACAAAAATGTGATACAGACCAGGAAGTACCAAAGAGTGCAGTTCCTCAAAAGACCACTAGAGGGGGGTTGCAACGGTCTCATTTTCCCATTGACTCCAATGTTAAAAATTTGAAATCATGCCAAGAATAAACCTATACAGTTTGTACACTCATTTAGGGACGTGTTGTTAAATGTCAAATGTTCAATGTTAAATGTCTTATATAGAGACACAGAAATTGATACTGATATTATTCAGCCATAGACATGAAAAAACAAATGATTTGTACAGACAAACAAACAAAAATTAATTGAGCCATTCTTATAGAGTGTGGTGCTAAAACAATGGTTGTATACAAATTCCCTCACTAGTTCACTAAAGAGGGCAGGACTGGCCGACCGTGGTCCTCAACAGCTTCAACCCTGCCTGGTTTCCAGCCCTCCCTGGACTGCTTGATGTGGACCTCAATCAGGATGTGGAATCACTTGAGTCAGCCATTCAGCAGAAAGATGGTCAAGGAGAACTGAAAACCTGGCAGGATTGTGGATCTTGAGGACCAGGGTTGGCCAGCGAAGTGTCTGAATCCACAATTCCAAAATCCAGTGCCCTGGAAATTCTCTGTGAAAAACTGGTCACCCACAATGCACTGTGTTTGAGTTAATTATTTATCAGCCAAGTTTTCATCAGCAGAACTCTGTCTTTGTTGCAGACATGGCGCACAGACATCATTAGCCGAGGTCTGAAACTGCAAGAAGCTCCGGTGCAACAGTTTTACAAATCTCAACACTTTTTTTATATCCTTTTGAAAATTAATTTAAAAATTACAGATTTTGTCTCGTTTTAAGCTCATGCTGCACACTGAACTGTTTATTCACAGGAAAAAGTTTTAACAAAATGTGCCACAGTTCTGAAGGCTTGTAGAATTTCAGTTTCCAGCTAATGATGTCTGGGCGCCATCTTGTCTGCAACCAGGTCCCCCTTGCTTTTTTGTGAAATGGATGACATCATATTTGGAATTTATGAAAAATTAAAAGCAGTTAGCATGTGTCCGAATTGAGTTAAAATCCAGAGCGTTGGATAGTCTCAACGCTATGGAGTCTTTCAGGGGTTAGGGAGTGGTGAGGGAACCTGGCCAGTGTGTAACGTCTTTCTACAGTCCAGCTCAGACAGACTGCAGAGGGCGCTGTTCATGAAATCTGAACACTGTGTGCAGCTTCCAGTTGTCGTTTTTTTTCTCCCTGTGAAAATATTGTGCTTGTCTAAAGTGCATTACAGCCACTTCACTTAAGCGCAGTTGAAATTCACCCCGGAGGCCGCGTTCAGCCCTCAGTTGCTGTGATTGTAACCAGCTGTGCCGTGGAACGGTGCACTCATTCGTCTCCCCCGGCAGATTCCAACAAATGAAGCCCCCCCATACCCATACCCACCCCCAGCTCCAGCACCCCCTCACTTCCAGCAGGGGGTCAGTCAGACCAAGAACTCCAAGAATTCCCACCACAGGAATTTTCATCCTGCATTTGAGCCACCATTAGTTATGTGTCACGTTTAAAAATAAGAGAATATTTAAAGGTGAGTTTAATTGTGAACAAAAACAATCTGTAAACACAGTTACAACTGACCAATGAAATATTAGAACCTTTTTGAAAACATTTAAAGTCCTTTTTTATTGCTTACAGTAAACGTAACAGTCCCAAATGTTGATATAAGTTGAGAACAGCGTTTAGCAACACTCCCACAGACGCAGAGAATCCATCTGAGAAATCCTAACTATGCTTGTTTCATGATCCCTTTCTGGGCAAGGCGACACGCGGCAGACATTTATGGGCTTGTTGGAGTTTCAGCTTGACTAATTCACCAAAACCTTCCTTTAGTTTCCAAAAAATCTGTCTCAACTTGAGGAGAAATGAACATGCAAATCCTGTCTCACTGAGATAAGAAACATCTCCATCCCCTTCACTGCAGACCCCCTTAACAGACGTTAACAGAGTGAGCCCCAAAGACCTGCTGTTAGCCCAGACACAAAGTGGAATCTTTGGGCCCCAAATATTTTCATAACTATGAGAGATGACAAAAACTGAAGAACATGGAAAGAAGTCCAGGCCTCACTTGTCTCCAGGAGTTTGGATCTTTCCTTCCCGCGTGTTTTGATACTCATCTCAATGCAGCGTCCATGAGTCAGCACATAAAAATACCAGCTCACTTTGTATTGATACAATACAGTCCAATGCTTTTACCTAAATGGATACAATTTAGATATTTAATATTCATTTGGTGTCTGAAACGATAAATGAAAATGTGTTTTAACAAAGAAACTTTTTTTGTTCTTACTGGCCCTTTTATCTCAAGCAATAAAAACAAAATGCCTATAGGACAAAACAGCTTCAGCAATGAAAACCTGGCATTTTGGGCCTATTAGATGGTTTTGTTCTTTGTAGTTAAATCATGTCATATTAAAATATTCAGGTATTGTTTGCAGTGCTGTGTTAAAAAGAGCTATCATAAGTTTAGTTCACATGACACCCTCACTGGGATTGACCCGACTTGGTAGACGCAAGCTGATTGGAAGTCTTTTTGCTTCCGTCAAATGTAAACAAAAAGACAAAACAGGAAGAGAGTTTGCCAAAACTGATCAATGTTAAACCATTTTTTTAGCTTGTCCTGTCCAACAGCTGGGCAAACAGATGAGAGCTGAAGGCCTCTTGTGTTGGACAGATTTTACTTTAACAACAGGGGTTATTAATCTTCTGACAAACCAGAGGTATGTCTGAATAAACCTCTTTTGTAATCGAGGCCAAACTTCATTTAATTTATTTTAATCATATTTCAAAAGAGGCTTTTGGGAGAATCGTAGAGATGTCCCTTATGGACACTGCAGACGTTGGCACACATGGTGAAACAGTCCAAGAGAACCAGCTGCTAGTTTTGGACCAGAATGTCTGGATTTCTGTTTGGCAGATTAAACCAGAATGGAGAGAAAATGCTGACATATGTTTGAGATCTTAGGAATATGAATAAAAAAAGATTTATTTGTGATACAAAATATGTGCATGAATTAATAAATAGTCTTTGGCAGTTTGGCTCTGGGCCGATCACGTCTGTCATGCTGGTGGGATAAGCTCGGACCATAAATAAAAGTCAAAAAGTTAGGTAAAACCTAGTTGTGTGACATTTGTTCTCCCCATCCCCTGGGGTAGCGGTGAGCTGCAGTCGCGCTCAGGAACTATTTGGTGTTTTAACCCTTCCCAGTCCAATCCCTTAATGCTGCGGGTCAAAGTGGATCCCATTTTTAGAGTCTTTGGAATGAATCTGCCGTGGATATGAACTCACAACTTTCCAGTTTCAGGGGGGACACTCTACCACAGGGGCGCCCAAATCCAGGCCTCAAGGGGCCTACATGTTTTCTTACCATAAAGCTCATTATTGGCTCATCTGTTGTTGATGACCTGATCCAGCAGATAAGGCTGGGTTTCTGTAAAACCTGCTAACTTTACTCACACTTTATTAAATAATGAAGGGAACTATTCTCCAGGTTGGTGGAGCTTATTTGGGATTAAAAAAATCTATGCTGCTGCCTTTTGTCTTTTTACTCCCAGATGTTGAAGGAGATCGTCATTCCTCAGGGTGACATTGTCTCAAAGTTGTGTCTGAATTCTTTCGCCACTTATCTTAGTGGTTTAATCGGTCCATATTGCGACCTTTTCTTTTCACTTTTTGCCTGGTTTTAGCGGCTCAGCTCACAAACTCAGCTGTGGGTGCTCTGAATCCCAGATTTCTTTCCTGATCTTCCGTTGCAGCACAGCGGTTTGGCAACAAAACCACAGACACAGACTCTTGTAGACACTCTCAGATCAAAAAGCAGCTTGTGGAAAACGAATTTACATTTCGGGTTTTGGACAAAGCTGCCTTTTAGCTAAAAGTTTTGATTATTCACAGATGTACAGCAGGAGCTCTCTGTTTTTTCACAGATCTAATCCTGATGTCACTTCCTGTAAAGAATTTTACTCTTCCTGTCAGAAATGCGTATAAATGCACGGAACAAGTGGTGCGAGTGGAGTTTTTAGTGATTCCTTGCATTCTCTGGTTTCTAAATAGGCCTGGCAGAGCCTCCATGTCCATCTGGTGGCGGTTCAGTGATCGTTTTGTCAGGAAGACAGATTTGTCAGGAATCTGGTGGACAGATTGCTTCAAGCTCATTTGATAAGACTTTAAATTGGAGGCTTTTATATTTTTTTAGCTGCTGTTGGGGTGTTGGGTGTGTTTTCTATTTGACCTTTATGGGCAATTGTATCTCAACTTAAAGAAATAAAAAGGTTTTTTTTTCCCAAACACCGCTCCTGCTTTCAGTGAGATGGCCTTTGTTTTTATTTTTTTGTTGTTTTTTTTAAAATGCATTGTGATTGGCTGTATACAATTGTCAATCAATCCCCTCTATCCCGTGTTTCTTATACAGAATCCATTCAGTTTGGCAGCCCCTCCCAACCCAAAAAAACGAGCAGTTCCGCACATTGTGATGTCATAAACTGAGAACCGCCCCTTCAAGGAGGATTCTGCACTGCCAGCATCTTCCCCATTCTAACACACACCTAATTTCTCATTCAAGCTAGCAGTGATCACCAAAACGCTTTCATTTTATGTGCAGAATAATCACAAATGATGTTTTGATGTTTCATCTTTGGATGTGCATATTGGATGAAAATGTGCATATCATTCAGATGTGAATGGCCGACTGTAGCTTGACATCATGAAATGGGTGTCACCCACACGGCGGTGCGTCCGAAATCCATTAGTCTTACTTCCGGATTGGAAAAACTAGGAAAAGAGCTAATTTTTTTTTTTTTAATCGTTCTTTAGTGAGCCAAAGGTAATATATGATCATATACATGGATATAGTTTACTCTGATAGGCTTGAGAAAAACATGATAGATTTAAGAGTTGTTTTATATTAAGTCAACCGTCATACCATGCACCAGTGCTTAAATACTCTTGTGGGATCCCGTTTTCCAAATACTTCTTCTGGCCCTTTTTGTTTTAGAGGGATGTGACCTTTTATTAGTACTTCTCCAAATCTCAAGACAAAATTCCAGGTAAGGCAAAGTCAATGAGGAGTACAAATAATTCCTGTAGGGAACGGAGAGAAATTGCGTGATCATTTGTGCCCGCAGACGGCCCATATCCACCCACTAGAGCAGTTGTGAGTACGGCTTTGAACAGTTTTCACTTTCACACTAGAGCTATAAAGTATCTTGTTGCGCTTATTGTGCGATGAAGCGTTTAGTTTGCCAACAACGGTGTCCAAACGTCCTCATGTTACAACACCAGAGGACATTCCAGAGAGAGAGGAGAACCTCCACCTCTCACACCTGCAGGGATATGAAAACCAAACAGCAGACTGAGCTCAGCTCACTTTAATCACAATCTACATCAAATGTGCAGAAATGTATCGCTGCTGCATACCCCCCCCCACCACCACCACACACACACACACACACACTCCGCACCCCCCTTTACATTTCCTGCCATCAGTCCGTCAGGTTAGTCGGCTCTTTTCTTCTACCGCCGTTGTGTTTTTCCTCCATCTGGTCTTCATTTCCCTCACGGTGAGATTTGCTGCCAGAGATTTTCTCCCCCAGCTCTGCAGTTCCACCATCAGCATCGGCTGGTGCCGTTCTATAAACAGTCAGGAACCTAAACATTTGACTGTGTCAGCTTAACAGCAGGACCTCCTTCCAGAGGTTTCTTCATAGAGACACCCTAATGCTCGCTTTACCAGAACCTTTGTTTTATCGTGGCTGCTTGAACTCAATCAGTCACAGAGTCAGGAAAGCCTTGAAAGCCACAAGCGGTGTTGTACGGCCCACAGGCGCTACCCTCTCCCACCCTCACTGGCTACTACCCACCCCTCACTTTCGCCTTTTGCCCCGTCTACCCTGATCAAAGTTGACAAATTCAAGAAAACACAGCTTTCTCCAAAATGGCGGCTTTTCTGTTGCTTTTATCACCATAGCAACCATTTTATTTTTTTGATTGCCTGGGGTGACAGGTTCATGTAATTTTTAGAAGATTTGGCAAAGGTAAAATTTGGAATTTCCTCGGCAACAGAGGTTCTTTGGTAACCACGCCCACATTTGTAATATGTTGATATCATATGTTACATCATTTCATTGAGCTTCAGCCAACGATTTATGTTATACGTTTTTCAAAATATAAAAATCTGTGAGCAACAAGGAAACGCCACCTTTGCCAGCTCGCCATGCTAACTCTGTTGGCAATGCACAATTTCCAGATCAACATTCTTTTCCTTCAGTAGCTTCCAGATGATGCTCAGGGAGTTAGGAGGTGATGGAATAAATTTCCCTAAACGTTTAAATTTGTATGTGAGCCTAAATGTGACTTTGGTTTTTTATTCATGATGGCAGCCTTTTCCTTGGGTCAACAATCAGGGACACCTGGTTGTGGTTTTGGACTTTAGCCGTCGTTTACTATTTTAAATAATCTGTTTCACCAGGAACTTAGCGCATGCACATTTTGATGAGTGTTTTGCTCAAAGGAGCAGCAAGAAAGAGGAATTGCCGAAACAACAATGTCCTTGCAGTCCAGCCAAAAGGAAACCTGCCGACTTTGAAGCGGCCGTGCTCGCCGGTCAGGTGACCGTGAATCTGGATGCTTTTAAGTGTTTGTGTTGAGAATTTGAGCCTTCTGCCACAGAAACCATGTAAGAGGGAGAAAAAAAAAACACTTTTCTCTGTTTAGCTGGATAATCTCAAGGAGGATTGTGGTGAGGTGCCTTACAAACCCCTCAGGCTGAAAAGGTCTAACAAGTCCTGAATAAAGTGGGTATTTCATTACTTATGTCACCTCTGCGGCACGATCGGGTGTATTTTGATCAGGTTTGGGGTTGTTTGGTGGAGGTGAGTGAAAGGATTTAGCTCTAAGTCGACCGACCAAACGAGTCCTCCAAAGCACAACATTATCCTAAGGAATTTTCCCATGTGAAGAATTCCTCCAGCTCCTGTTGATTTTCCTGATGATGCTTTTCGTGATGGCCTGGAGCATTCTGGGAAATGCAGATAAGTTTTCTCTTTCATTTGTCACGAGGCTGTGGGCCATGTGAAAGGATGGTGGAAGTGCCGCAGGAGAAGCAGGCAGTGTTGAGTTTCACGCAGAGCCGACGTGGAGTTTCTTTAAAGCAGTAGTATTTGGTGTCTCCAGTTTTATTTTTATTAAGTCTGGGACAGGGCAGGTGTC
Organism: Oryzias latipes; assembly: GCF_053564925.1. Lineage (NCBI taxonomy): Eukaryota > Metazoa > Chordata > Actinopteri > Beloniformes > Adrianichthyidae > Oryzias > Oryzias latipes. The sequence continues at coordinate 11,216,392 of NC_136253.1, read as the reverse complement.
TTTTTTTTCCTTCTAATTGGGAATTGGGTGCACCAATCCAGTCCAGGCTCATGCACATGATATTCTGCCCAAAACCCAAAACTAAGGCAACACACCAACAAGGGACTTGACCTGAGGTCCAAGAACAGGACTGGGATCAACATCAGCAGGCAGAAACATCAACTTGAAATACCTTCCTCGAGGGAAGAGAACACAACAAACTGGCAGAGTGTAGGTGAAGGCATGGAGCTTAAATACACCAGGATCCAGCTGCAATGAAGGATCAATCTAATTCTGGAGGAGTCTGGAGGCTGAGCAGGTATGGCAAGCCATGAAGGCCAAAAAAGGCCCCTAGATCCTGACACTTAATAGTCTTTTCTCTGACAGACATGAAAACAGACCGATTTTAATACTCGTCTGTCTCTTCAAACACTCTCAAAGTTCAAACCTTCATAGAAAAATGAGTCCAGTTTTATAGAAAGACGCCAAAAACCTGCTAGCAAATGAATATGGATCGGGAAAGCTGAATGCATTTCACCACGAGAGCCCAGAAGATCATCGGCTGCCCTCTCCCATCCCTGGAAGAACTGTACATTTCCCGCTCCCTAAAAAAGGTTCCGAAAATTCTGCGGGATCAATCACACCACGGACATTCTCTGTTTGAACTGCTGCCTTCAGGCAGAAGATATAGGACGATTAAAACAAGGACAAACAGATTAAAAAATAGCTTCTATCCAAGAGCCATCGTGGTCTTAAATGCTGCTAAATAAAGTTAATTTATTAGGGAAGCGTGCAATACCTTGACAAGATGTAACCTCCTTTTTATATTTTTGTATCTTATATTGCCTTATTTCCCAGTTTTAGTTTTTTTATTTTAATTTGACTTTTTTATTATTCCACCGGAAAAAATTGCACTGTAATTTTGTTGTACATGTACAATGACAATAAAGATATTACTATTTCTATTTCTACAAGAGACAGTGCGCTGTAAAAAACAAAACAGGAGTATTCAAAAACTGGACTTAAATAAATATTTAAAGTTATGAATATTTCTTGTTTTTAAAGTTGTGCATGAAACTCTTTATTAACATAAATTCAGTAGACATCAGAAAGCTAACCAATCACAGCTCTTTGTGGCTCCAGGCTTCAGTACTTTGAGGCCTAACTCATCCAGAAAAGTTAGTATTGTCTAAGTTAAGACTTTACTAATGATAAAGGTAGCAGGTAAGTCTTTATTATATATTTTATCTAAAAAGAATGTTTATTCCCTGAACTCATAGCCAATAATTGACTTTTGTCTTGTGTTTATATCATTATCTGCTCAGAGGGATTTGTATAATTGGCGTGAAAAATGCAGCAGCTTCTGCCTTCAGTTAGCAGAAAATGTTTCCATTTGGTTTTCTGTCCTCATGGATTGTTATCCCCAAAACAAAGTGGCGCTCTGCAAAAAAAGCACGGAATTAGCACCGTGATCTCCCAGCTCTGCGCTTAATCGTTGCTTACACGGCTGTGATTCGAGTTCTTAGAGCGTGGTTTTTGCTCAGACACGACACAGAGTCCCAGGCAGAAATATTCACCCTATTTTCTTTTTCTGTTCTCCCACATCCAACTAGACTTTTTCACCAAGACACTGAGCCTCCTGCTTTTAATTTCTATGCTTGTTTTAGCAAGACGCGACCTGGAATCTCTGCTCCGATTTAATAAAGTTGAATAGCAGTTTGACTAACTGTATTAGAGGTAATGAAATGATAATAAACAGAGAAAAAATGATGGAGAATATTCAAACGGAAAAATACAGAGAAGTGTATGTTTTCATGGGTCAGCGGGTGGGATTAGCAGGATCACAGAGTCGAGTGGTTTTGACCACAGAAAACAGACGCTCTGCAGACCAGAATGTCCCACCCGCCCTCCCCTTTTATTGTATCTCTTCTCCTGCTGGAGGCGACGGCCTAATGTGCAGCTTTGGGAACAGTGTGCACAGCGTTAACGAGATTTTTGCTCTCAGTCGAAGGTGTACGGACAAAATTTGTAAAGAATTCAATTTAAGAGGAAAAAAAAACATCTGGATTTGTGGTTATTAAGGCCTTTTCAGAACTCTTTCTTTCAAGCTCAATCCTGAATAAAACTTGATCTGCTGTTAAGTTTTTATTTTTGTTTTTTGCTTAGTTCTTGGAAAATATCTGGCTTTTTAATGCTCCATTAAACTTTGCTTTGTATCGTTCCTGATTTTATCCTTGAGAAATTACTGCAAATTATGTTTTTCTGTCGACTAACCAACTTCCCCAAGTCCAGCCTGGAACTCTTTAGTTCAAATTATAATCATCTGCAGTTATACTTGCAGTTTATAGTAATTATATGTGGCTGTGCGGCGCTGTTCTTGGGACCTCCTTGGAGAGCAGCAACAGCGTTACAAAACAAAGCAACAGACACAACGTGGGGGAAGGCGGAAAGGGCAGAGGTGCTGGGGTGGGACTGGGGCATCGGGGTCACATATGAATCACAAAAGTTGCAGGCTCTCGCCTCTGCCTGTAATCACACCCAACACAGCAGACCACAACAACAATCAATCAGTGTCAGACTTGGATCGTGGTTACAGTAGTTTCAATAGTAGTGGCTACAATAGTGTTGAATTAAAATAGGAACCTCCGTAGAAGTTTTTGGACCATGACAACCATAACATTTTTATCATGTTTTGGGCTGAAAAGAAATGTGTTGTCAGTTTTGTGTCTCTATGAGGAAGTATTTTTTAAAATTTCCATAGCAACCGATTTTTAAACTCATTGTGGTAATGTTATTTAAATAATCATTACGACAGCCTTATAAGTAACACTTTCCCTGTCCACCCAACATCAAACTGCACAGAGCCATGCATGTTAGAAAACAAACTCCTCCATGAGTCATTATAATTGAGCATCTAAGCATGTAACAAGACTGGTTGCTAAGGAAAGTTAGAAAAATGACATGCCTATAGGAACATATAAATCTGTAGACATGTTCAACACTGTGAGATGGGAAAAAAGTCATATGGTTGCTATGACCTGTCACCTTCACAAAGGCCACCATTGACTTGTTTATACTCTTCCAAAATGCCTTTTTTTCTCCTGCTAGTGTTGTAAAGCAGCTTCACACTGTTTTCCTGGTTTGAAATGAGTCTTAAGCTAAATTCACAGCACCCTCTGCTACGTGTGTTGAACCAACCACTCTTAATAACAAAGTCTATGCAAACGTACAAAACTCTTGCGTTGGCACATTACTATGCAAGTTCAATGACCGTTTCCTGGCTCTACTGTACGTACAAAGCGCACACCCATTGAACGTGCGTTGAAAGTTAGATCAGTTAAATTCTAATGAATCAGGGACTGTAATTTGGTAGTGATGTTTCAATGGCGCCCTTTTTTTCACGGAAGTGCCAGCAGTTTAAAAATTGATCATAGAGGAGAAATTATATGACGCAAAGTCTTTCATATATCCGAATAGAGCTGTGACAGAAAAACATTTCACACCAAGCCTCTTCCACCTGTAGGTGGTGGACATTAGCTAGTAAAGAATAGAAAAAGAAACAGGAGAATCCCCTCCTTGTCCAGTGTAAACACCAAATGCTAACATGTCCGGTCTGAACGCAGCATCAGACGATCTACCAGCTTTTCATCGCCATGGTTTTCCTGTAAAGAGGGTGTGAAAGCGTCACCAGAAACAGCCTGACAAAGTGATGACGAGCTCTTTCTTCAGCAGCCGTTCTGAGGCACAGTCGACTCCCATAGACAAGTGCTGATGTGCTCCATTCTCCCCCCCTGAGTATTAGTGGATACGTCACTGAAGAGCAGCCAAGATGCCTTTTGGATTTGCAAACGTTCTTCTTCAGCAGTTTGGTTTGTTTCCCTTTGAAAACCGAAGTCTGAAGCTGGTTTTAACCAGAAGCTGCTGCTGAGCTTTCTCGCAAAGTTTTATTAAACTGTTGATGATATGCCACTTCTCCTTAAAAAAGGTTTCATGGTCCTCGGTTTTGCCTGAACAATTAGATTATCTTTTGTGTATTTGGCTCATTTCAACCGTTGTTTTCTCTTCCGCAGCAAATATATTTGCTTATGATTGAGTTTATTTGAGAAAAGTAATTTAAACAGTTCCAGTCATCTAAAGGTGTGTTTTATCATCTGTCCTGCTCTGTAGACGTACATCGGCTCCATCCTGGCCGCAGTTAACCCTTACCAGCTGCTACCTGGTCTGTACGACCGACAGGCCATGGAGATGTACAGCCGCCACCACCTTGGCGAGATCACCCCGCACATCTTTGCAGTCGCCAACGAATGCTACCGGTCGCTGTGGAAGAGGCAACAGAACCAATGCATCCTGATCAGGTGTGTTTTATGTGTTTCCTCTTCTTCTAGAAAGCCCCAACTGTGTTTTTTTTTTTTGTTCTCTAAGGGGCAGCAGAGTCCAAAATGTGCCCGGAACACAACACATTTGACTTTGTCCTTTAAAGTTTTTCTTCTTTATCTCCTTGAAAGTTCCTATTAAGGATATCTGCTCCTCTGCTTTCAGGGCTCGCGATTGAGCCATCAACCATATCTGCCCCCTTTGAATCAACCTTTGTGGTCTTTAGTGTTGATCCAACACTTTGATCAAGTTTCCTGGTTTCTTTGGCTGCACCTCTGACAATCTCTACTCTGCACAGAATCTCTAATCTGTCTCCATCCTCTGTCGGCTGAGTTCCTTCCTCACATCCTTCCTCTTTGCTTTTCAAGTCTGCCTTCAAGCCATTGTTTCATCTGACTTTCAAAACTGCTTCAAAATGATAACATTCAGCCTCCCAGTTTAGCAAAGGCCGGAAACCGGAGAGATTCTTGTGTTTTAGTGTGGGACAACTGCTGGTTTTGTGGTTGTCGAGGTATCCTGAGGACGTGCCTGCTTTGCATTGTTTACGTGTGGTCAGAAGTATTGTTTTCACAAAGAAGTATCCGCAGAGGAAGCTTAACCATGTAGCAACTGTGGTATCTTCTTCACGGGACACATAATTGTGTTCAAAAATATGTGTTTACACGATGTTTCTTATCTTCTCTATGGAAGCCTAAAATAACCGATTATTCCAAAGTTTGCTGGGCAGAGATACAGTAGATCTCCCCTTTTTATGGGAAGTTTGCTAGATGTTATGCACCTTTTAGCATAGGTGAGCCACAGCGAATCAGCTTTCACGGATTCGCACAGGTAGATTTTTATGCTGGATGCCCTTCCTGACACCACCCTGTAATTTATCTGGGCTGGTGACCGGCACTGGGGGACACAGACTTGGGCCCCCTGGAGCGTGAAGGGTCTCGCCCAAGGACCCACACTGGATGAAGCTCATCACGACCCCTGGGAATCGAACCTGGATTTCCCATGTGCCAGGGCTGTGCTTAACCAACTAGTGAGTCTCACAGCTCGAAGTCGCCATGGCAACACTGCTAGTCAGTGGGTAAGTGCCTTAAGCGGCCTTAAAGTGACAGAAGAAACTTTTATAATCCTCAATATGATGCCCCCTCTCCCTCCAGTGGAGTTAGTCACAGTGGTCACAGGTTGTCCACGGGCAGCAAATACGGTAACCTGTAAGGGGCATAAAGTTGGCCTGCACCGTATAGCTAATCGTAGACCCCTGGGTGAACCCGTAGTGCGAAAATGTTCATTCACATTATTTTCTATAGGCATGCTGCGAGCAGCAGGTCATAGCAAAAACCTAAACAACACGTTAGGGCGAATGTTTTTTTTCAATGTACAAAAGAAGAATTAAGAGTAGAACTAGTGATAGACAGTAAAATAATTACTTTTTCAAATTCTTTACAAATTGGGAGGATCAGGCATATAATGAAATGTGAGCAACGTTTTGCATTATTGTGTGTTCTTACAGATCAGTGTGTTGTAGTTGTGAGTCTTAGTCATTTCAAAGAGTTACAGTGACATGGAGCAACAAGTAAATGTGTGTTTGTGTTAGCTGAGGTCAGTGAGAGTAAATCCTAGAAATCACCAGCGAACCTGAATGCAGCAATAGTGAGCTCTTAATGAAAGCACATAAGTGCAGAAATTCCATGCAGCCACTGAATGCATTGCTTGCTGCGACGTAAGTATAAAATCTTCACAATAAAGTCCAAATTAAATGTTTGAACCAACTCTGGGATGATTGTTTGTGGTAGCATTTTTTTGTTCTTTTTTCGGGGGGACAGACACTTAAAAGTCATGGTTGTGAGTTTGAGCCCCCTCTCAAAGACGATGAGCAATGCCTCACCTGCCAAAGTGGCTAGTGACATTGTTTTTCTACCAGCCAAGTTAAAGTCTCTGCAACCCTCACGGGCCTGGACAGCCCAAATGGCCGCGGTACCCTTAGGGGTCAACTTCATACGGGTTCATCTTACTAAGACTTAAGGCCAGGTCCATCCGTGTGTGGAATGTGCTGCCAAATTCTCGGAAACGCCTTTGGAGACGGCTTATGGTGGAGAAGTGGACATTCAATTCCCTAGCAACAGCTCTGGTGGACCTTCCTGATATCAGCATGCCAATTGCACGCTCCCTCAAAACATGCGACATCTGTGGCATTGTGCTGTGTGATACAACTGAAGATTTCAGAGTGGCCTTTTCTTGTGGCCAGTCTAAGGCACACCTGTGCAATAATCATGCTGTCTAATCAGCATCTTGATATGGCACACCTGTGAGGTGGGATGGAATGTCTTGGCAAAGGAGAAGTGCTCACTATCACAGATTTAGACAGATTTGTGAACAATATTTCAGAGAACTGGTTATTTTGTGTATGTGGAAAATGTTTCACATCTTTGAGTTCATACCATAAAAAATGGGAGCAATAACAAAAGTGTTGCGTTTATTTTTTTGGTCAGTGTAGTTACCCTGGGCCTAACAGTCGCACCAAGGCTGCTGCTTTAAACCAACTTCCCATGCTGCACTGCTGCTTTTTACAGCGTGCTGAAGATCACTCTGGGAACCAGCTTTTCTAACCATTAGCTGACACTTCACAAACTCATTTGGGCCTTTTTATTGACACTGGGGATAACAGCACTCACATGCCCCCTTTAAACGCACTAAACTCACTTTATGGGGAGGAAACGCTCTGCTCTCCTGCTCTCCTTTTTACATCCACTGGGTCGCCCAATTCCCTAAATTGTTCATTTATACCCGGACATTTTCAAAAGCCAAAATGTGAGTGGCTTTCTACAACTCATCTCATCCTCATGAAAGGTGGCGTGACACAAATGACTTGATTAAGACTGAAGGACAGATAAAGTTGTTTCTGTCTCACCAGGGTATGAGCCAAAGAGGGTTCTGTTTTCAGGAAGGTTCTCTGAAGCTCTGTGGATTCATTTGGTTTGTTGAACAATAAAAAACTGAAAGCCCCCCCCAAAAATCCTACTGTAAACAATTGGAGGTTATACCGTGATATGGGACTGTATTGCGGGAAAGTCATGCTGGATCTGTGTCAGGATCTGTAAACAGGTTTGCTGGGACGAATATTCTTTTGATTTTTTTTTAACAATTTAAAAGAAAAGTAGAGGTCCGTCTTTTCACTGTTAATGTTGCAGGATTGTTTTTTTCTTGATGACCATTCTTGAGCTCCATCAGCACTGAAACTGAAGGGATTTGCCTCCATGGTTCACATTTACTGTGACGTAAACAAAGATTTCACGCATTCTTTTTTCTGGGATGGCTCGCTTCATGCTCCTCACCGGGACAGAACGGCTCTTTTGTTAGGCTGGACGTTAGACAGAGTGAGGAATATGTAAACACGTAAACACAAACTTGTCCTGATGTGGCGGCGAAGACCTCGATCCACAATGAGGCGTTTTGTTTGCTTAGAAGGATCGTTGCGGGACAAATGGGTCTGTTCCTTCCCGGATCTTTCGAAGGGCTTCTGCAGCCTCCTGCTACTTTTCAGGGATGTCCTTCAGCCAATTTTCCCACCTGTTCCTGAAGCCGCTTAAAAACGAACCGCTTTTGTGTTCAGCGTGTGGATGGCCGCAACAATGCAAATCACAGAGGACAAACCCACCTCTGCCGCCACGCGTTACTTCAAGCACCACAGTGAAAAACACTGTTTTGCTCCCTGAGACTTTTACTGCCTCTGAGCCGTTAATAAGCTGCTAATTGTTGCCTTGAAGCAAAGTGCTAAAACCTCCAGCTGGAGCAGCACCAAACAGCAGCAGATGACGTGCAGATCCCTCTTGAGGGTGGATCTAAACCTAACCCTAACCCTGATTCAGTTTGCTAAACATTCACTTAAGAACACAAAGAATAATCATATTTATTTCAAATGTTTTGGGAGCAACATGAAATTAGTCATCAATGATGGTTTACTGCCAAAATCCGGCATGACTAAAACTAGAGTGATCGAATAAGGTGACAGCATTTTAATAAGGCGAGATCTTAGGAGTTCATAGTCATTGGTGGTCCTTTCAACATCTTTGTGTGCTTGGACATAGACAAATAAACCCCCTAGACTGATACTGGTGAACCTGTACTTTTTTTCTGTGTGAGTTTTCAACTTTTCTTTGGTAAAAAGTAGCAAATTCATGATTTTCCTCTTCAAGTACACGGGAAAGCGGCAGGTGAGGCAGCGTCCGCCACAACCAGCCTGCGCCGCACAAACTGACAGAGCTGCAGCTGAGCCGCGCTTTACTGTTTTGTCTTTCTATCATCACCAAAAATGTGTGTGCCTTTGCCTGAAGGCAGAGGGCACTGGTGTTCCAGAGAATATGACAAGAATAATGGAATTAGTGATAGCAAGTCAAGTGCAACCGTCCAGTTATCCTTCAAAATTGATTCTAAATGGAGGATTACGTGTCTATACTCAGGAACTCGGTCAGACATGTCACTGGTAGTGATCTCCATTGAGACATTGAGACTTTTAAAAGGGCCTATATCATGGAAAATCCATTTTTTGAGCTTTCAAGAGTATCCTAATGTTCATGGCTAGACCATGCTAAAACATTGGTCCATGTGGAGAACAGGTTGGCAAACCATCTAGAATACAGAGAGATCCATGACTTTAAGGATGCTGAGCAACATTATGCAATGAACAACAGTTTTTCTCCCCGTCAGAATCAGCTGATTAATGTTTATCACATAAACAGTCGAATAGTTACAGCATTTCACAAAGCATGTGTCATTTTCCGTCGTCGGCGACATCTCCAGCGTTACAGGGTTAATTAAATTTGCCAAAACGTCACTACAGAACCCTAAATCCTAAAGGAGTAGTATTGTAGTCAATGACAGGAGTCTTGACAAACACGTCGACCATTTTCATGGATCATACCATTGTATCCAGCTCGCACGGGCTTTACCCATCCCGTAAATCCGTGTCTTTTCCAACCGTGACTCTATAGGAAGACGGGCTTTCTCACTGATGCAGCTGATTGGATGTTTTGTGTTTATGTTTGAGGGAATAAATGTTAGAACCTTACATACTTTGCGGCTTCTTAACAATAGAAGCAGATGGACCTGACCTGGTTTGTTTACTCACCACATTTATGAAGTGTGATGAAGGGTTTTTTCGGGACACCCTGAACTAAGGGATCATTCGGAGGGAAGCCCTGCACAGCTGCCGGCGTACGTGGACGGAGTCACAATGACCCACAACGCTCACGGCAAAAGAGAACAAAAAAACAAGCTCTCGTAAAACGCCAAGCACGGCAGCGGCCGACGCGCGCACAAAGGCGGCGCCTCTTGCCATAAATTGCAAGCTGGCACTTTGAGGCCAGGCAGGAAGCTTTCTTGTCGGATTTAAGGGATTGTGGGAAATCAGAGCCAGGCAGGAGTAGGTGAAGGAAACAGTAGCTGGTGAAAAAAGAGAAGGAGGGAGAACCCAGCTCCAATACAAGACCATCTGCTCATTAGGGGATCCCACTGGAGCAGGTACCTGCCCGCGTTCAAACACGCTGCCTTCATGGAGATCCCCCACATGGTTGAGAGCACACATCCGAGCAGTATTCCAAACCACCTACAATGAAGCTCTTGGAAGGCCTCCTGACTTTCATTCATCTCAGTAACTACGAAGAATAAACTGAAGTTTCAAACCTTGAACCTTTCCTGGTTCTGTTGGTTCGGAAGACAAACCATCATACGGTCTTTCACTGCATGATCTAAACGCCTTAGGCCCCGCCCCTTTCAGTTGAACTAATACATCCACTGTTGGACGGCCACATTAGTGTGGCACCTCTGTAATGCTCCCATTCCTATAGTCCGTTTCCAACATCTGGTGGAAAGGCGGGAAGCTGGACGGAGACTGTTGGAGGTTCAACCTCAGTCACTGAAACATGACCAATCACCGGATTGTTTGTTTATTTGTTTGTTTTACATTTTCCAGTTGTTGTCAGTCCACACGTTTTTTGAGAACTAAGAACTCTGGAAGTGCATATTGTCCTCTGTAGAAGCCCAATCCTGCATTTCCGATCCCCTTGTGTCTTGACATGACAATCTTTTCTATTATAACTCACAAAATATTGAGCTGCTTGTTTTAGAATTGAGAACTTCTCCTCAAAGAAAGTCCCAAAGTTTCTGACACTTTCACATTAAATTCAGCCATGTCCAAAGTCCGGCCCGTGGGCAAAATGTGGCCCGCGTTCAAATTTCCCCTGGCCTGCAGGCTCCTGTCATAAAATCAATAACCCTAACCCTAACCCAGCACGTTGATTGGATAAATTCTGTTAGAAGTCATAAACCTGTGGCAACAGCATGCAGTGGGACTTTTCTGTGACACTTTCTAGCTCATTTTTAAAACATTGACTGTAAATAAAATAAACAGATGTGTTTCTCTGATCACAACTGCAGTGTTTTATACTTTGTGTTATTATATATGAGTGGGTGTTTAGTAATGATTAATATATAACATATATGAACCCAGACTTAATGGAGACTAAAGTGTTTTTTTCCAGACTGACTTTTTCTTCATTTCCTTTCTGGTCTTCAAATCTGAAATTCACAGAAGAAGAAAAAAGTTCATTCATCAGTTCATTAGCGTTCAATGTTCAAAGGCTGCAGGTAAATTGGTTGGCCCCGAGAGATTTTCACTTCACCAAATCTGGCCCTCTTTGTGTATACTTTGGACACCTCTGCATTAAATCCATCTTTTTCCCCACATCTCCTGGCGGTAAACATGTAAAACAAACCTTACATCTCTGTCTCGAAGGTTTACAGTTTTCCACAGCATAAAGGCTTAAATCCACCTTTACTGGGGATTTCCACACTCAGGTTTGAAGTGGACTGGAGGAATATTTTAAGGTGCAACACCTTTGTGTCGAACACAGAGACCATCGTCTGGAGGAAATGACCAATCTCATCAGAATAAGCAGAACAATCTGAAGTAACATTTTGAAACATTCAAAAAATATACCCCTGGCAATCAGTATCTTTTTTACTGCACGAGAAAGCAAATGTGTGATTATAGTTGCCATGGCAACAGGATAACTATGTTGCCATCGGATCGTCCCCTCACGTCTTCAATCATATCATATTAAAGTTCATCATTCATTCATAAGAATTGCACTTTCTGGGAAATATTTCTTTTTGTTGCAATAATACAACGTCAGATCTACTGATCAATAAATTCTGTGGGGATTTTTTGCAATAAAAAACAGGTTTTAGTTCATTTTTATAATATGGGATTTGATATTTTTATGAATGAATGTTTCACTGTTTTCCGTTTATATCACTAGTTATGTAGAAATTGATTTCATTTACAAAAAAAATAGACAAATGTTGAAAGAAAAAAACATCTTTGAGTAAATAGAATAGAATTTTGAACTTTTAGATGAAAATCAAATGACTCCAGTGTTTATTACCACCATATTCTTTTAAAGACATTGAACGTGTTTCTCTCAGTTTTCAAAGAATGAACAGTTGTAATCAAAAAAGTGTCACCACTCAGACCCCTCAGTCCCTGACCTCCTGACTCTTTGGATGGGTGGGGGTTAAATGCCACCCTCTCCAGTCTTGTTAATTACTCAGGCATGTGGGGTCACTAAAAGCCCGGCAGCAAAACCTTAAAAAAACAAAACCAAGAGTCTTTCCTCCAGGGATTCTGACAGAATCAATTCGGGTCGCCTCTCAGTTTAGCTTTTGAGATGTTAAATGAGGCATATTGTTGTCCAACACCGCAGCCGCTTTTCATCTGTGTTTACAATCAGTTTGGGACTTAAAGTATTGAAGCTATTTTTTAATCTATAAAAAAATGAATTTATTTTCAATTAGTCCTTTCTTTTGTTTGAAATACTTGTAGAGGCATATATTTATTCATCTTTTTCACACCTCTGGGTAATTTAGAGTTGCCAATTCACCTATGAAGCATGTTTTTGGACGGTGGGAGGAAGCAGAAGATCCCGTAGAAAACCCACGCATGCACGGGGAGAACATGCAAACTTCACACAGAAAGGTCCCCCACTGATGTTCTGGTTCGGGTCCCCCAGCCGCGACTTCAACCGGGGACCTTCTTGCTGTGGCGCAAAAGCGCTAACCACTGCACCACCGTGCAGCTTTTTAGAGGCGTATAAAAATGTTTTAGTTTGCAGAGCATAGCAGATCTGAAGCTTTTTGTTACATTTTCCAAAGAAGGTTTGAAGTAAACCTTGATTTTTTTTTTTAAAAAAGCTGCTGTTATAGGAGTACGGCAGACACTGAGGGTCATTTCTGTTGTAGTTGAACCCTCACAAACAGGATCTGTTGCAGATTTTAAACTCCTACACTAATTATCTTTTGATCTGTTTTCAAAATCGTGTCCAGTGATCTTTCAACCACGATGATGCCATTTTTTAGCCTAAATCCTAAACCTTTGTCTTTTTCTAGGACATAGTTTCTGCAGAGCGACGGTAGATCATTAGAAATCCACCTCTGAGCCGTGGGCCGGACCATTGGCACAAAGCAGCCCTATGTAAATGCTCTTCCACTAGCCTCACACGATCAACCTAACAATACTACCTAATACCTAAACAATACCTAACAGAAATGAGCAATATGGTAGCTATCCAGCTGTACAGTTTTGACTCAGATAACAGATCAGATGAGGAAAACAGAGACGCTCATGGATCTATGTGTCTGCAGGTGGATGCATCAGAATGGAGCAGAGCAGGGGGCTGGTGGCCCGCCCAGTGTATTTTCACAAATAAGTGCTTTTTCAAGCAGCATTTTTTCATCTGCTCCTGATTCACAAGAATTTGAAATGCAGTTTTGAGCTTAATTTTCATTTATATATGTCCTCCATCATCAGAAAAATGCCACAAGAGCATGTTAGAAACGCAGTTTGGCTCTTTAAGCCCAAAATCTATGGTTTTATTTAACAGCGGAGGCTTTAGTTTCATGATATCATGGACCGGTTTTCTTGCAAACACCTTCTCGGTGCTTAGTAGTGTGAGGTTGAATTAAGTGTGGAAGGATTTTTCTCCGTTTCTCCTCCATTGTCAGAAGTCCTGCACTTGAGCAGAGAACACAGGCCTCGGCTTCTCTGGGTGAGCTCCAGCACCGCCGAGGTATTTTGTCCAACCCGCTCAGTTACCCGTCTGTGTGTATCGGGATGGGGGGGGTACCTTGGGTGGCAGCAGCATGTAGAGAGCCAGCGATTAGTAGAACGGCTGACTGCTGATTTAGCTCCATCTGAATGTGTGTGTTCTAGTTTGTGCCGGCTGGCCGGCTGCCCGGGGTCTTTTAACTTCAATTTAACAGCCTTTTCAGACGCAGTCTCATCAGAGTCTGAGCTTTTTAAAATGAGCCGCACACACGAAGTGCTCAGTGCTCCCTGTTGGGCAACAAACAGGGCAGATTCACAACCAGAAATTATTCTTTCAAAATAAAACTTTGTTTAAAAGTCAACCTCTTAAACTGACTGAACTTTCATGAAACGTGCCAGGTCTGTAGTAGGGCAAAAGCAATAAAATCCGGTTTTAAAGCGTCAGCTGAAAAAAAAATAAAAATAAAAGGAAAGTGCAGAAAGAAACTAAACCCACCAATATAATCCATAGTAACCCGTCTGCGGAGAAAAAACTGGTTCAAATTTCAAGGATCCGGAGAACTCAATGAGTCCCTTAGTCTGGATCATAAAACGTTTTATTCCCACAGTCATTGTTATGAATGCTTCACTTTTAAAAGTCTTTGTACTGCATAGTTCTCCTAATAAACCCTTTCTGTCCCAGAGCAGCTGAGAAAGAATCAACCTCACCGGCATTTTCCTGTCCAGTGTCCTGGAAGAAAAAGAACGGTGCTCCTACCAGAAGGAGGGGGGGATAGACTTTCAAGTCTTGTAGCAAAATCTGGAGTATTAGAAAATAATCTTTTTTAAAATAGTCTTTTTACCTTTTTACCCTCAAACGGAAGAATATCAAGGTCATAGACGGCACGGTGAGCCCGTACAGTGATATTGTGCATGAGCAGTTTTTCCATGGGCGTGCTGCTAGCAACAGGTGGTAGCAAACACTTAAACCACACACAGGGTAAAGTGAGGGTGAAGTAGGTGAGACACATGCATGTTATACTTTTTTTTTTCAAGCCCTTCCCCCAAATCCTGGGGACTGTCTCTCCTGGGGAGCCCCCAAAATCCTAGGAGCCCGTAAGTGCTATTTACGTGATAAGTGTCCACTCCTTGTGTGCCCCTTTTGCCCATTCTTTGCCCACAGACTGCTCTTATCTAGCCATAAGGGCAGCTGTGACTAAGACCTTACTAATGTCTAGAGTGTGGCGTAAGGCCGTATGACAGCATCACCCGTACATCATTAGTGCGTTCAATTTACATTACGAAACGTTCATGATGCACTTATGCTATGTTCCATTTTCATTGAGTCTAAACTCTAAAGGGAACTGCGAGACACACCTGCGCTCAACTTACAATGCGGTAAGGTTTCTCTACGACCCTCAAAAACACACAGCACACGTACGGGTCAACCCCCCCGGGTCAACAGTAACATAAGAACTGGAGTGAGCACGTCACGTTCCAAATAGGAAGTACCCGCCGGCCCCAAATAGCCGAAATCTTATAAACTTCTATTGAGAAATAAACAGCTGTTACTCAGAATAACCATTCTTGCTTTGATAATTTTTATTGACATCTTCTCGTTAGTCCTAATGTGGACTAGATTAGAGACAGTGGTCGCCATAGAAATGTAGACGGACCAATCACGGCCTACTGACGACATCTGGTTCCAACATGGTGGCGGACATGTCGCGGAAAAATGGCGACTGAATTGACTTCATTTGGGTGGAACCGGAACCTGAATGTGTGGGATATTAGCTTCAATAAAACACATGATCAGGTTTTTCAGAGTAGCTTCAAATCCCGACTTCCAAATAGAAAAAAACAAATGCAGTTGTGTTGTGCAAAGCAACTTGCACATATTTGAACCCATCAATTGGAACTCTGGAAGTGTTTTTTCTAAACACAGATGACCAGGTATTTTACCCCCAACCAAGAGACTGGCAGGCAGCAGCTCTTCCTCTTGAGCTTCAGCCACAGTCTTGTTGAACGCTTGGTTTCATGATGGGAACATTGCACTGAAGTGGTTCCAAACTGAACTGTTCTGATCCAAGCTGATGTGCTGCTTGGCG
Organism: Oryzias latipes; assembly: GCF_053564925.1. NCBI lineage: Eukaryota > Metazoa > Chordata > Actinopteri > Beloniformes > Adrianichthyidae > Oryzias > Oryzias latipes. The sequence goes on along the minus strand of NC_136253.1, from coordinate 11,200,858 downwards.
TTAAAAAAGTTTTCTTTGTGAAACCAAGTGAAGCTCAGATGAAGGTGAGGTCCACGCCGTACTTTGGTACCTACAACTCTGATAGGCTTGTTTCTCTCATCCACCATGTCCACCTACAAACATCTGGGCTGTAGTTTCTTTGTTCAGTCTTAAAATGCTTCATAAATAGAGTTCATCAATAAAGCGGCGCTCCAGAGGGGAAAAAACAGAGTGTCCCAGAGGTTTCCAGTGCTTCCACATACCTGTCAGTCCTGTCATAACATCCGTGCGCTCGCATCTCAAACTGGTTTCTGTCATGTGCGGCTCTGTCCTGCGTCTCCTGCCTTAAGGGAAATCCTCTCCCTGCCACTCAGTCAGTGTGTGAAAGTTCAGCTGGTTTTACAACATCTGATGGTCCGCGCATGAAAAACATCTGAATTTACAAGTTTTGTTCATCTCCAGGACAACCAGACTCTCAGTCCCTCTTTGAGCTGTCAGAGCGGTCAGGGCAACATGCACGCTTGGTTCCAGTTACACACAAGTGACCGTCGCAGCATATGAACTCATTTCTGTCTGCATGCCGCCAGTTTTATAAATGGAAGGCACCAAAAGATCGCACACTCCTGCCAACTGAGTGTTTCTTTTTTCACTAACGTACCCTCAACCACATGATTTTGTAACCCCGATGGGGCCGGCGTGAAGTTCGATTACCTTGGATGGCAGCCACGTGAAAATCACACACTTTATCTGTGCACATGCTCAGAGCATCTGACAGGGGACGGTTTTTAAACCAGCAGCTTTAAAGGGTGGTTCTTATCTCTGACTTTCATGAAAATGAGAAAAGTTTTTGGAAAAGGAAATGTTTACACAAAATATTGAGAGGAAGTGTCACATGTAGAAAGTGCAGTAAGTGATGTGCATCAAAGAGTTTCCTCCAGCTGGTCCAAAACACGTTTCTGAGCTTAATTCTAAAGGTGTGAGTGTGTGTGTGGCTGTGTGTCTCATTGTGTTACCCCGTGACGGACAGGTGACCCGTCCAGGGTGAACCCCGCCTTCGCTCAAACAGGAAAGTGGCAGATTTCAAGGATGGATGGATGGAATTTTGGGTCACAACTTCTATTCTTTTTTAATGTTTTAGTAACTCAGATTGCAAACCTGTTCATCCAGCTGCTGCACTGTGTGTTTGTGTGTGGGGGGGGGGGTGCCAGTGATATCCGTACTCAGGTCATTATGGCGCAATGGACAGGCAAGGGTCGCACTGCATTTGGGTGGGTCTTACTCTATCTCAGGGGTCCCCAAATCCAGGCATTAAGGGCCGTTGTCCTGCTGGTTTTCCAGAAAATCTACTTTATTTGCTGCTAGTTACCTGAATCAGGTGTGTTTAGCCAATAAAGAGCTCCAATGGCAGGTTGGTTGAAAAACATGTAGGACACCGGCCCTCAAGGCCTGGATTTGGGGACCCCTGTGCTTGAACTCAATAGAACCAAAAAAACAAAAAAAACAGTGGGACACTACAGAAGAATAACTTTCATGTTGGGTGTCAGAACCTGTACTTTACCACTCACCGGAGCTGGGCTGGACGGCGCAGAGGAATGGTGTCTGATAGTTTCTCTCATGGTTCTGGAAAGGCTTCCTGTGGAGATTCATTTCAGAGGTTTTGGTTGGAGTGTCGCTGCAAAGGGGTTCTAATTAACACAACTTGTCAGACGCTCACTGTGCTCCTGTGGGATGCCGGGTTCATGCTAAATGTCACTGTGGGTAAAGAGGGAGGGTCCCTGCAGGGCCTTCACTCTGTCCAGCCTAACATTTACGGATGTCCAACTAATTGCAGCTCGGGTTCTTGATCGTCTGCCAACCGGCTGAGACTGCAGCAAAGTTCTGGTCACTGATCAAAGCGATAAAGTCAAAGAGCTGACAGGGCTTTCCCAGGTCCAGAATCCAGGTCAGGTCTTTGTCCGCAACAGCGTGAGATGACAAATGGAAATGTGAGTCCTGACTGAAGGAAGTTCAGTCGATGATGTTTTATACCTTTTTAATGTTCCGGTTCTGGTTAGAGGAAAATATTGAAAGACTCCTGATAGTTCTTCTCTTTGCAGTTCAAGTTTTGATGTTGGTCATTTAATAAAAAAAAGGTCCAAATTTTAGAATATTGTGTTGAAACATGAAAAGTCAGATCAAAAATATAACCAGAGTGACATAAAAAAATCCTTCTAAAGAAACAAAGTAAGACACAAAATATTAATCTAATGTGCCTAAATCTGTAAAGAAACATAGTTGCTTTGCTAAAAATTTTGTTTCTCTTATATTTTACTTTTTATTTTCTTCCCAATTTTTGAAATATGTCTGAATTTAAAGAAACAATTAGAACCTTTGTATTTTTTATATTTTGGTGATTTGTTACCTATTCTTTAGAGATTACTTCATAAAGATTCTTTGAACTACGTATAAATGTTTTTCAATTATTATTCAGACGTTTTATCCATTTTTTTATCGTCTTTCGTAAATATTTTCCCAACAGTTTCTGTCTGATTTTTATTCTTGTGTTTTTCTAAATGTTCTTTTTCTTGTTAGGAAAAGAAAAATGTTTTGATGTTTGCTGTTAAAAGTCAGATGGTTCACTTGTTGGACATTGTTTGAATTTCTTCCTTTGACTCAAACTTGTGCATCTATCCATTCTAAATGTGCAGAGTGCCACCTAGTGGTCGTTGTGGATAGTTTCCACAGCTCATACGCTCAAGTTTTAGAGTTTAAACACAAATATTGTAAATGCATCAACCTGTATCTATTCTTTTTTTCTTCTCAGTGGAGAAAGTGGAGCCGGCAAAACGGAAAGCACCAAGCTGATCTTGAAGTTTCTCTCCGCCATGAGCCAGCACTCCCTAGAGGTCTCCTGCAGAGACAGAGCTTCCCACGTGGAGGAGGCGCTGCTGGAGAGCAGGTGAGTCTTCATCCCACCAGAAGCCGCCTGGTTAGATAACAGAAGAGCTGACGGCCGACCGCTGCCCCACAGCCCCATCATGGAGGCGTTTGGAAACGCCAAAACCATCTACAACAACAACTCCAGCCGCTTCGGGAAGTTCGTCCAGCTGCATTTCAGCCAGAAGGGCAACATCCAGGGTGGCAGGATAGTGGACTGTATCCTTCTGAACCCTGAAACCCCTCCCTGTGAAAGCAGCCTTCGCTTAACGTCTCCCAAAACCTCATTTCTGAGCAGGAATGAAGTGTTCCAAAGAAAATCCAGATTCATACGTTATTTATGGAAGCCTGACAGCAGCGTTTTCAATTGTGCATTCAAATAAACGAATAACAACTAAAATGGAAAACAAAATTTCTATAATAAATATTATATAATATATATTATTTACCTAAAATAAAACATTCTCTTAGTTATAAAATCACTATTATGTAAATCTTACAGAAAGACTGAATAAAAAAATCAAACGAACAAAATAACAAATTATCCTTAATGATTGCAATTTATTATTTGAGCCGGTTTAGCCCGTGCTGGTTTGCGGCGCGTTCCATCTGTGAAAACAGGGTTCAAATCCAGGCTGCTCCCTATCCCCTTATCTGCTTCTGTGCCGGTCCCCAGCCCAGATAAATTGAGAGGGTTGTGTCAGGAAGGGCATCCAGTGTAAAACATTGCCAAGTTAACCATGCGTCATCCTTGAAGAATGAGTCGCTGTGGCAACCCCTGATGGGAAAAAAGCCAAAAGAGAAAGAAGATTGCAATTTAATATTTGCAAAAATCTTTGACCTAAAAATGTAGGTTACTATTTTTTATTTAAAAAGTGTAATATTGTGATATTTATTTAAAGTCCCACTCCGATCATCTTTTAATTTATTGCTAAAGAGTTCCAAGTGGTTTTTTCGTTATGATTATTTTATGATTTTTTTGCCAAAATCCAAAAACCTGTCGGTTTTTAAAACATAGTTCCTGCAGAGCAGCAGGAGATCATTTGAAATTCACCTCTGAGTTGTGGGCGGGACCACAGGCGTGGAGCAACCCCGCTCCCCTTCCTGTTACCCATAACTGAGAGCTCTTCGTTTACAGCTCCTTCCAACTACTTTAATGTATGATAATAAAGAACATATCTTCTCATTTATATTTACATTCAAATCTGTTGAAATGGATTTACAAAATATTATATTTGAATCGTTATTCTGTGCTTCAGTTGGTTCCATCTTTTTGTTGAATTTGATCAGTTGAATTCCTAAAGTAACACTTTAAGTGTTTTGCTTTAATAAAGTAAATTTGGTTTAATTTGGTCACGTTTAATGCTCTACAGCTCATGTTTAGGCCAAATGTTAGCCGTTTCTGTGTGTCGCTGCAGGTAAAGTGCTTGAAATAAATAGGACGAGTGAAAAAAATGACCTTTTTACGGTTTGTTTCTCTCAAATCACCTGTTTGGTTTTTCTCTTGACTCGTTCGTTTTCCACAACAGACCTCTTGGAAAAGGTAAGTGTGTTTTTTTTGTCTCTCAGTTGCAGGCCTTTCCTAGAAAAAAATTAAAAAAACATCTACAAACACGTTTCTTCTGCAGAACCGAGTCGTGCGTCAGAATCCAGAGGAGAGGAACTACCACATCTTCTACGCCATCTTGGCTGGAGCCAACAGCCAGCAGAGAGGTGAAGCGAAAACCACAGACCCCGCCTTTTCCACCTTAAGAGGGAAACTTTCCTTCAGTGAAGCGCAAAACTTTGGCATTGAAGGAAATCATAATATATATGTTTTGTCTAAAAAAATAAAAAATAAAAATATGCATCAAATCACTTCTGTTCCAAAATTACCTTCATTTAGCATCTAAATGTAAGCAAAAAAGTCTGTTTTTTCTATAGCTGGCAATAGATTCAGGTGTCAAGAGGTTAAAGTACATGTAAAAGTACTACGTATATGAAACCTGTGTAGAAAAAATACAGTTTTTTTGAAAGCAGAAAGCACAGTGGAGGAGGGATGATAATTTGGGCATAATATCTTTTTTTTAATCATATCCCAGAATTGTCCACATTCTGATGTAAGTTAATGTGTCCAACACCTATGGAGAGGTTTGAAACATAACAGAGAACGATGGGATGTGATACCATTTTAACTCTAACCTGGGGTAGAAGTTTAACCCCAGGTAATAGTGATATTGTAATAAAAAAGTAATAGAGTTGTTATTGTGATGCATATATGTGGCAATTTTTCATTTTTAAAAACTAAACTGATGAAAAAATTCAATATATTTTAACTGGAGGTTTTAGTGTCAGTTGGGCTAAGCTAGATGTGTATATTATTTTCTTCATTTACTGTATCCGGTTAGTTGATAAGATGTGCATGGATGAATGATGGGGCGTATTACAGATTTTGAGTGTGTGTTGTTGTGTTTGTGTGGTTACTGTATGTGTGCATTTTTGTGTGTTTGCAGAGGCGTTCGGGTTAACCCACCCTGACAATTATCACTACCTGAGACAGTCCAGCTGCCTCAGTGAGAAGACAATCAACGACAAAGGCACTTTTCAGGAGGTTCTGGTAAATGACAAAGACTTGATTTATGTATTTATTTTTTTCTAACTTGTTCTGTCCAACAACTGAACAAACAGATGAGAGCTGAAGGCCTTTTGTGTTGGACAGGTTTTACTATCCCAAAAAGGGGTTATGAATCTTCAGATAGCCAGTGTGTAAATTTGTATGAACCCCTTTCTGTTCTTTATTTTTTTTTAATTATTTTTTATTTATTTATTACAGTTTGTGTTTTAAGTGTATATACATGTTCTTTTTATTAGGGGAGGAAGAGTGGGAAAGTGTCTGTGTGGGGGTGGGGAGGTAGAAGAAAAAGAAATAAAGAGAGAGGGGGAGACAAGTGTCGAGTTGCTTATTTGAATAGGTTATTATTTGAAGCTGTGAAATATTTATGCTAGATCTGCTGGAAAGACAAATTATTACATCCAAAAGTGAAATTCTGACACTAAGATCAGCGGAAGACATTTGTCCATCGACACACTGTGGAGAGATAAAGCAGACGGAGAGCAGTGTAAGTGGAAGATATCTTCCGTAAATGTCAAATACTAAATGGAAACTAGGAACTGCTTTCTTTTCTCTCACTTTTGTTATCACGTTTGGTCCTTTTGAGCAGCAACTCCTCCCCTTCACCTAAAGGTTTACTTTCCATCCAAACCTCAGAGAGCTCTCTGAAGATCAAAACCTGCTCCAAATGAGAAATGACAACATCTGCTTTTGCTGTTTCACCCAAATGAAAGAAAAACAGAGAAAACTGTCGTTTCTCGTGGTTTCCAGAACGCCATGCGCACGATGCAGTTCACCGAGGAGAACATCAGTGACATCCTGCGCCTCCTGGCCGGGATCCTCCACACGGGGAACATGGAGTTCATGACGGCAGGGGGGGCGCAAATCTCCTCCAAGACAGGTTCGAGCGAACTTCTTTTCTTTTGTTTTTGTTCTTGGAGTTTTGCTCTCTGGAAAGTACGGCAAGCCAGAAGTGACAAACCGTGGTTGTAAAATGCTCCTTTAACCTTCCATAGAATAAAACTATAATGTAGACTAGATAAAGCAGAGTATTTAAAGGTGTCTGTGAAGCAGCAGGACTCATGAATTGCGTTCATGCAGCTCTCAGCTGGACGGCAGAACTTCTCGGGTTGAACTCGGATCAGCTCGCCGAGGTCCTGACCCACCGTTCCATGATCCTCCGGGGCGAGGAGATCTCTACACCTCTTACTGTGGAACAGGTTTGCCTTAAGGACTTTGGAAAAATCCTTTTCTTTTTTTTTTTCTTCATTTGGAAAACGCAAATCTCTAAAACTTTGATCTGTCGTGCCGGCAGGCGGTGGACTCCAGAGACTCCATGGCAATGGCACTTTATTCTCAGTGTTTCAACTGGATCATCCACCAGCTCAACAACCGCATCAGGGGCAAAGAAGACTTCAAATCCATCAGCATCCTGGACATTTTTGGGTTTGAGAACTTTGAGGTTCGTTCCAACTAAAGAAAATTACCTGATTTATTCAAAGAAATCACATTTTGTCTTAAATATTTTGCAGGGCGTGAAAATAAGTCAAATATTTGACAGCGGTGGCCATGTTTTCCTTCCCACAGGTCAACCGCTTTGAGCAGTTCAACATCAACTATGCAAACGAGAAGCTGCAGGAATATTTCAACAAGCACATTTTCTCCTTAGAGCAGCTTGAATACAATAAGTACGTATTTTTCTGGTCATTTTTTCTCTCAAAAATCTTTTAAAAAGTCCAGCTGGTTTACAAAATGTAAGTGTTAACAAGACTTTTCCTTTAGTGTGACCTTTTTGTTTATTGGCCTCAAATGTAATTCAGATATATTGCACACATTTCCACCACTGTCCCAATATCAAGTTGTGTCAATTGTTAAATGAAAAATGTCAAGTGTAAATTGACCACAAAACACAACTTTGCTCAACAAAGATTCCCTAGAACTATGTTTATGGCTCTGCGTTGAAGTTATTTGCGTTTTTAGCTCAGTTGCAAAAGAGCTAAAAACACTTTTGTTCAGCTTCGGTCTAAAACAGACAGGTGTAATACATTTTTAAAAAATAATGACTTTAAAGTCCCAAAATTCATTGCTGTTAAATTATGAGAATAAAGTCATATATTTATGACTTTTAAATTCATAGGCCATAGGCATATAACTTTTTTCTCCTAAATTTACAGGTTTTGTATATTTATGGCTTTAAACACATACATTTCGAGACAAAAAATCTAATTATTTATGACAAAAAAAGTCACACATGTACAATAAAAATAGTCATACATTTACAAGAAAAAGCACCAAAGTCGTCTCTTTATCGGAGTTGTACTCTAAGATGAAAGTTGTGGAGCGTTTTGTGAAGCTTTATTTCTGGATAGGTTTCAAAAACTCAACCTTTTAGTGACTTAGAATCAAATCATTATGGTAAGTGGAGCCGGCTTTCCGGGGTTCGGTGTCGGTAAAGCGGAGTTTCATATGTGAAATAAAGGCTCTGAGACACTTTGCTACTTTATTCTCCTTTTCATTCATATACCAAGAAGTCCGTTTGTCTCATTACGTCATGTAACTCTCATGCGCACAAGAAAACGCCAAAGGGGAATGAAAATAGTGTTACATTCATCCCCTCCTCCATGAAACGCCTTGTTTTAACACAAAACAACAAACCCAGACAGCAAGGCCAAGTGCTGCCATTTGGCTCAAAACTGCACAGCTGGATAGCTCTGAGGTTTTGGGTTTTACTATTCTAATGTTAGCTAGGGGAGGGAATGTACACAAAGGGATTCTGGGATATCTACGTAGGGTTACTTCTACGCCATAACCCAGAGGTGAATTTCTAATGAGCTCCTGCTGCTCTGCAGAAAATATGTCTTTTAAAAAATGACCCAAGCTTTTTGTTTTTTGATAAAAACTGCATCATCATGATTAAAAGACCACTTTTGATCACTCATCTTGCTCTTGACATGTAATTTTAAATCCATTAAACCTGAAAAACCTTGAATGTTTTTCCATGCAGGGAGGGCCTGGTCTGGGTGGACATTAACTGGATGGACAATGGAGAGTGTCTGGATTTGATAGAGAAGGTAGGAACCTGTTTTGTTTATGACTTTAGTATTTAAACCAAAGAAGAAAAAAATGTCGCAGATAAATTTAAAATAAAGTTCAGTCTGCAGTTCCCCATAGACGTGTTAAATATCCATTTGTTACTTTAAAAATTTGAAGAAGAAGAAAAAAAAACGCTAGTTATACCGAGCAATGATTGTAGTTTTGTTCAAAATCCAAAGTTTTATTTTGATGGTTTTGATGTTTCTGCAGAAACTGGGTTTGCTGGCGCTGCTGAACGAGGAGAGCCACTTCCCCAAAGCAACGGATGACACTTTACTGGAGAAACTCCACAGCCAGCACTCAGTAGGTCTAAGCCTCTATGACAGAGTTACAGCTGGCTTAAGGATCATATAAATACTTCATACTATTATTTTATTTCCTAAGTGTTACTTAAACTATTTTAAGTCAGGACACTTTCTAGGTTTTCAGCTCTACAAAAATTTCACCCTTTATTAAGCAATTTTTGCAATTGATGTTGCATTTTCTGTTTAATTATTTTGGCTTTTTAATGTATATTTTTACGTAGCATTGCTCTTTCTTTGGTTTATATTTAACTAATCTAGTATGGTGTTTCCCATTTTTCTAATACATGTTAGTTTTTGCCGTTTTAAAGTTTAATTAGCTTCTTTTTGATCTGCCTCACATTTATTACAGGTTTTTATCCTAAGCTGCGTCAGCAATGATTTCAGCAAAAAACTAAACTTTCGGCCTCGTCACTTTTCTTTGCCAAAATGGTTTTAAGTTGTGTTTTTTTATTCCAAAAAATTGAATTCTTTAGTTATTCATCTTCAAATTAAAGCTGGTAATTGAGGAAGTTGTCCATTGGGTCATAAACTTACAGTTGAGCCACAAAAGACTTTAGTAATTTTCTGTAAAACACAATTGTGTTTACTCTTTGGCTTTTTTGATCTGTTGCTAACACGGTTATAAAATGAACAGTTTCCATGTTTAATGTGAAATTTCTCACATTTCTTTGATTTGATTCTGCAGAAAAACCCGTTTTATGTGAAACCTCGCGTCGCCGTGCACTACTTTGGAGTCAAGCACTATGCAGGGGAGGTATGGAGGCTTCAGACGGCCGCTTCGCCTCAGCCGGCCTGTGTGCCCGGGTGTGTGACGCCCCCTTGCTGCTGTTTGCAGGTGGTGTACGATGTGAGGGGGATGCTGGAGAAGAACAGAGATACTTTCAGAGATGACATCCTGAACATGCTGAGGGAGAGCAGGTGGGCTCAGCGGAGGTTTTCAGATCAAATAGTGGGAGGAGTGGGGAGCCTTTTGGAGAAACCTCCAATGCAGAGGTTTCTCCTGTGACATCAGAGCTCAGGAAGAACTCTTTCTTCTTTACAACATGTTTGTACAGCGGTCCTTAGTTCGTCATAGGACTAAAGATAACCAGCAGCAGACAAAATCCACAAAGAGGTTTCTTCTTTTTACATCTGTCTCATAATTAGGATTATGCTGTTTTAAGCCAAAACCAAAATCGTGAGCCGTTCCTGCAGATTGGCAGTAGTTTGCTCCTGCTGGCGTGGAGAAAGCCTGCCCTGGCTTCCCATCATCCCTTTGTTTACACTCTCTTCTGCTGACTTACAGCCCTTCACCCCTCTAAACTAACATTACCAACAATTTTTTTTCTGCTCCCAATTCAAAACGATTTCAACAAAAAAAAGCTTGAGCTTAATTTTCTCAATACTTCCTCCATCATTTGAGAAATGCTAATGTTAAAAACACCAAAAACTCAACTTTTGGTGAGTCTTTAAGGCTGTACAACTTCTCACTACATACGTGATACACTTTTTTCAGACAGATATGGACCTTTTGACATTGTTTTCTTTTGTTTAAACTCTCAGAATTGAATCCTTTATAGAAAAATGAGACTAGTATTGCAGAAGGAAAACAAAGTTCTGCTCACGATCAAAGATTCCTGCTGAGTTGGCAAATTGAAAGCTTTCTGTACAGGAGACACAGCACGGATAAAGAACAAAATCCTACAAATTTGCACACACAAAAATCTAGACGAACACTGTATTCAAATTTTGACTAAATATAGCTCTGAAAAAACAAAGATGTAGAGAACTGAAAAACAGGCTTAACTTTTTTGGGGCTTTTTTTTGCTGCAAATTCTCTTTCTAATGGCTCTGTGCTTATCAGGTTGGACTTTGTCTACGATCTGTTTGAGCATGTTCTGAGCCGCAACAAGCAGGACACGCTGAAGAGCAGCTCCAAGCGCCGACGGCCCACCGTCAGCTCCCAGTTCAAGGTAAAATGTCCGAAAAAGCTGCATGCGCACCACAAAACCGCCATCTGCAAAAGAGGTGACAGCGGTTCACCACGTGTCGATTAAGTAAAAAGATAACAAGGACGTCAATATGCGAAACTGTTTTTTCTTGCATTTTTGATGACAGACAGGGGAAAGCCTTTATGTGAAGGAATTTTAAAAAAAGTGGAGTTTTATTTTTGAATTTTCTTTTTCCCACATTCCCAGTAAGCATTTTGTGTTAGCATTAGCATTTGTTAGCCTTTATTCGATTTTTGTATTTTATTTTGAAAATAAATCATCTTCGTCACGAAGCTTTTAAGATGAAAGGCACACTTATTTTATTAATCATTTAGTATTTATCATTTAACAGATTTGCCACTGGTTTAGTATGTACAGGCAGGTTTTTGTTCTGCTAAAAAATTTTTGCTTTTTCTGTCTTTGTAGCATATTTTTGGTAAAACAACATTCATGTTTTAATGTAAATTTGATCTATGGTTCTTTGTTTTTAGATGGTAGACTTTCTTGAGATATCTTTTTCTTTGTTTTTGTGGATCTGATCCATCTGAAAATTAGGGCTAAGAGCTTGAAACTCTTTTCTTAGAACTTCTTGAATCTTTGAATCTTGAACTGTTTTATAAAATAAAAGTGCAGCTGAAGTTTTGGACTTTAACGACAGCTGTGTCTAAATTCCCTCCTAACTCCATAAACCCTAAAAGACTATAAAGCCCTGAGTTTTAACTCAATTCTGACACCATCCTCACTACTTTAGTAAAAAAATAAAATAAAAAATATCAACACCAACTATGACGTCACAAATTTCCCAAAGTAAAAACCTAAAATGTATAAACATTTATGAAGATTATTATGAATCTATTGATGTAAACTTAGATGGTTTTTTAGAAAAACTGTATCAGCTTCATTTTCAAATGACAATTGTTCAAACGCAATGCATTGTGGTATGTTTTTGTCTAGTGAGCATCGATGCACACTGGTTTTTCACAGAGACTTCTGGGAAATTTCCAAGGCATTGGATTTTTGAATTGTAGATTCTGATTGGCCAAAAAGAAATGGTGAATGAACTATATAGTTTATATAGGGCACTATGTAGTCAAGAAAGTGGACATCAGTGCTCACTAGATTGGCAAATACAGACCACAATTCATTGCATTTGAACAATTTTTAATGTGAAAATGTATTTTTTTTTATAAACCACCCATGTTTTAATCTTTACAACAATGTAGATTCATAAATATTTTTTGTAAAACGCTTGTGTTTATTAAGTTTTTACTTCGGGAAATCTGCGATGTCACATTTGCCACTTAAAAAAATAAAAAGTAATAAAAAAGTAGTGAGCATGGTGTCCAAGTTGCTTTTTCAAAATCCAAGGCATTAAATAGTCCTGCACTATAATGTTTGTTGGTAGTTAGTGAATTAAGACATGACCTCAGTCTTCTGTAGCCGTTTTGTCGGCCATTTTTCTGCTGTTTATGTAGAGTATCAGCACTGATCAGATCCAGTTTTTGTGGTTTCAGAATGAAGCCTTTTGGCTTTTACTGCCAAAAATACGGTGTTATTTCTATGTTTTCACTGTGCTTTGGCGTGCTTGTCTCCTTTTCAGGTCTCTTTGCACTCCCTGATGGCCACGCTGAGCACATCCAACCCGTACTTCATCCGATGCATCAAACCCAACACACACAAGGTGCGTAACGCCCCGACATGCATGGCCCTGCACGCCGGCCTGCCTTCGGCAAATATTAGCCAGCTGTGATGCAGGAGCACAGAAAATGTCAGTCCCAGGAAAGATTAAAAGCGTCTGGCCCTGCCTCTGACCTTTAACCCCAGGTCACATGGCAACAGACAGGAATCTAAGGGAATGTAAATGATGCAGAAGAGAGAGATTTTCTATTTTCAATCACTCAGTTCTTCTTTTAAGAGTTTGTTCAACTTTGGATTTGTTTTAAGAAAATGTTTTTTATTTTATTTAGGATGCTACAAATCAGGGCTGCCTAAGGGTGGAGCGATTAGCACTCGCACCTCACAGAGAGACGTGGTCCTGCTTAGACCTTTCTGTGTGGAATTAGCATGTTCTTCTAGTGCACATGTGTGCTTTCTCATGCTTATAGGTTAATTGATGGCCCTAAATTGTCCCTGGGTGTGAATGTGAGTGTGTGTGGTTGTGTGACCTTCAATGCACTGGCGACTTGTTCAGGGTGAACCCCGCCTTCACCTGACAGAAGCCAGGATAGATTTCAGTGATGCTGAACTGGAATGGCGTGTTTGGAAAATGAATGGATTCAACAGATCAATGGCTGGGATTATAAAACAACGTGGTTACATAATAGACCTGCGACTGCTGATCTGTTCAGGGTAAACCCCGCCTTCGCCTGACAGTAGCTGGTATAGGCTCCAGCAACCATGTTAAAAATGAATGGAGGCATTCTATAAATGAAGAAAACAACCCCAGATGAACATTTCAGAATATATTGAAATGATGATTCATACATAATATTATGTTCCTGTTAGCCCTGACTGTGAACGTTTCTTTTCTTGTTAAAGCATCAATCTCTGTATCAAAAATCCTCTTCGCTTTCATGCAGATCATTTTCTTGGAGATATAATAATACATGTTCAAACTAGTTCTTCTAAAACATCGCTCACTTTCTTTGCACTTCCACCAGGAAAGCTGGTTTGCTTGTTTCTCCTTTTTCTTCTCAGAGTCATCCATCTGTCATTCAGCCATTCTCTGAAACGTTTGGGACCCACCCAAAAATGTCGTGCAGATTCCTCACCAGAATGTTCTTTGACGTGTGCCACCGCATGAAGTTTAGACACTAAATCAAATGAGTGTTTCTTGGCCATCGCTATTTTGGCTCACAACACAAAAAACTCTGCTCTGACCCCCGGCATCTGCACGACCCAGTGAAGATGGGTGGATCTTAAAGGAGCCCAGCCACTATTAGAGACCTGCTGCTTACTGTAACAAGCACCTCTTAGACCTGAAGTCAATAGGGGCACAATTGGAAGATGAATGGTATGCAAAGCTAAAGATGACTTCTCACACGGGTCTTAAACGGTTTAAAAACTCTCACCATACATAGATATAGATGGAGCTTTTGGATCGAGGGGAAGGGGGGGTATTTTGGAGGGGGTTTTGTGACGGAGTCTGAGCGACAGTGGAAGATGTGTGACGCAGATGAACTGCAGCTGTGCCGTCAGTGAGAGCAGGCCGGACTCTGCCCCGGGGTTTCTGGACTCACACACAGGGTCTTTCTGTTCGTCGCATTCAGGGGGGGAAATGTCGGTGCTTCCTGTTTCAGCAGTGCACGATAAAAGATAGATACATTTTCATTACTTTTTTTTCTTTTTTCGTCTTTTCTTATAAAAAATACTCATTCTGAATTTTCACTCTCCTCAGGAGACAGTTCAAACTTCAAGATTTAGGGATTTAAACACAGAGAAACTTGGTTTTGTGTTTTGAAACTCATCTTGAGTAATTCCCGTGGCCTGCATTCGCCAAAGTTCTTGACTTTTTACCTCAAAACAACCAACATTTATTTAAAGAATGTTACGGTACTCTAGTCTTTTTCTTCTTTAACTGGAATAAATATCACAGGTCCACAGCTTTTTAAAACATGTCAGAGACAATATCTGCAGAGAATTCTGGGAAATGTCCAGGGCTCTCGATTTGGGAATTGTAGATTCAGACAGCACTACAAAATGGCGAACGCACTATATTGTGCACTATGTAGGGGTTAGGGTGGGAATTTGGACATAGCCACTCTCTTTGACCGATGTAGCTGTTGGTCACTTTAGCTAGGACTTTAACATACTGAACCATAGAATTTCATCACAAACACACACGTGGGTGTTTCAGGGTTCTTTAGGAGGACCAGCTGGACCCTCTGCTGCTCTTTAGAAGACAGAACGAGGCCGTCTGGTCCCCTGCCTCCATTCAGATTGAATGTAAACTCGGCTGGATGATGACTTTTGAGTGGAGCTTAATGCAGTGCAGGATGAGGGTGTCAGTGGCTCCCTGGGGAGAGGCTGGGGTCAGGGCGACACGGCACGTGGCTTTAAGAGTCCCCCAGAGACATCTCTGTCATCTGCCCGTGTAAACCAGAGCTACCATGAAGGGACAGCATGACAGCGTAATTAACCCTTTTAGGAAGGATTCAAACAGTTGTTTCAAATGACGAGACAGTTAAAGAAAAGGATGTGTTGTGTTTATTATATCCTTTTGTTAACCGACAGTTAAATGTTTCATTTAAAAGAGTAAAGTACTGATTATTTCAGCTGAATTATTGTTGGGTCAAAGGTGCTGCCTGGTAGAGTGGGACACATGTATGGGGGCGGGGCCTCAACGTTGTGCTTTAGCCTGGAGGGTCATGGGTACTCTGCAGATGGCATGTGCATTGTCTGTGGAAATATCAATATATTGGCAGGATGCGTAATAGCAAAACTGTCTGCGATGAGGAATGAGGACGTTTTTGTGTTTTTGTTTATCTGCAAATGCGACATGAGTTCACACAGACATCAAAAGGCTTTTCGGAAAATTGCTCTTGATGAGTCAACCAACATTTTTTTTTTCAAGTGGATGCATGAATTTGTCCAAACAAATACTTGCTTAGTTTATTCTTACAGCACAGCAGTTTTTTTTATTTTTATAAATGAACTGCAAATGGGTTTATTGAGCCTGCAAACTGTAAATACAGAAAAAGATAGTTAGATGCAGACTTAGGCAGGTAAATGCTTAAAAAGTAGGTAAGTGCAGAGAAACATATAGAGGGGAAAAATCGTATTCAGTCATCCATGTATTCTGCAGGTTCTCCCACTTAAAAAGATTAGAGAGGCCTGTAATTTGTATCATATGTATACCTCAACTATAAGAGACAAAATAAATCCTTAAAATCACATTATTTGTAAAATTATGGTGGAAAATAAATGTTTGGTCACCTGCAAACAAGCAATATTTCTGGCTCTCACAGACCTGTAACTTCTTCTGTAAGAGGATCCTCTGTCCTTCACTCCTCATCTGTATTAATGGCACCTGTTTGAACTGGTTATCTATATAAAAGACACCTGTCCACAACCTCAAACAGTGACACTCCATACTCCACTATGGTCAAGACCAAAGAGCTGTCTAAGGACACCAGAAAAAAAGTGTTGACCTGCACCAGGCTGGGAACACTGAATCTGCAATAGGCAAGCAGCTTGGTGTGAAGAAATCAACTGTGGGAGCAAATATTAGGAAATGGAAGACATGCAAGACCACTGATACAAGACCAAGATCTCACCCCATGTGGTCAAAATGTTCACAAGAATGGTGGGCAAAAATCCCAGAACCACACGGGGCACCTGGTGAATGACCTGCAGAGAGCTGGGACCAAAGGAACAAAGGCTACCATCAGTAACACACTACGCCGCCATGGACTCAAATCCTGCAGCGCCAGACGGGTCGCCCTGCTAAAACTAGTACATATGCAGGACCGTCTAAAGTTTCCTAGAGAGCATTTGGATGATCCAGAAGAGGATTGGGAGAATGTCCTATGGTCAGATGAAACCAAAATGAGACTTTTGGTAAGAACTCTACTCATCGTGTTTGGAGGAGAAGGAATGCTGAGTTGTAAACAAAGAACACCGTACTTACTGTAAAGCATGGGGGTGGAAACATCATGTTTTTAGGCTGTTTTTCAGCAAAGGGACTATGGAAAGCATGAATGGGGCCATGTATCATCAGATTTTAAGTGAAAACCTCCTTCCATCAGCAAGGGTGTTGAAGGTGACACGTGGCTGGGTCTTTCAGCATGACAACGATCCAAAACACGCTGCCTGGATAACAAAGGAGTGGCTTCAAAAGAAGTATTTCAAGGTCCAGGAGTGGCCTAGCCAGTCTCCAGAACTCAACCCCATAGAAAACCTTTGGAGGGAGTTGAAAGTCTGTGTGCCCCACAATATCTTAGAACATCACTGCTCTAGAGGAGATCTGCATGGAGGAATGGGCCAAAATACCAGACACAGCTTGTGAAAACTTTGTTGAGACTTGCAGAAAACCTTTGACTGCTGTCATTGCCAACAAAGTGTATACAACAGAGTATTGAGTTGAACTTTTCTTATTGACCAAATACTTATTTTCCACCATCATTTACAAATAAATTCTTTAAAAATCAGACAAAGTAATTTTCTGGATTTCTTTTCTCATTTGGTCAGTCATAGTTGAGGTATAGCTATGATGAAAATGACAGGCCTCTCTCATCTTTTTAAGTGAAACTTGCATAACTGGTGGCTGACTGAATACTTTTTTGCTCTGTTGTAAAGAATCAGGTATATGCAAAAAGATGCAGTAAGTGTATAACTGGCCCTGAAACTATTTAATGCCAAAAGAAACAGATGCATGCAGAGGAAGAGGAAGGCAGATAAAGAGAGAAACTGGAGGAGACATGAAGAAACGAGTAGATGCAGAAAGTCAGCAGTCGCTGTGGTAAACTGCCATGTTTGAATGTAAACAGCCGAGTGGTTTTCACACAAACGGACACCGTGAGTGGCCGGCACAAATTAGCCCCGGCAGCAGATGCATCTCCATGGCAACCACAGCCCTCCCTCTCCGCTCTCACTCACACTGACAGGGAAGTGGGGAGTGGAGTTGTGGCTTTGAAAGCCTTTGTCTGGCTGTGACAGAGCGTGAGAGGGATTGTGTCAGTCCGAGCTCAGCAGCGGCTGCGAGCCTCACACCGCACTTCTTGGAAGTTTGGTCGTCTTTCTCCCTGACCTGTTGAGTCTGCAGCTGCCATGCAAGGTGAGACCTGATGCATGCTCGCCGGTGCCTGCATGGTGCACGGGGGGTTAAATTCCCTCTGGGGCTGACGTTGTTGTGGTACGACTCCGGGGGATTCAGCAGTTTGCAGTCAGACAGCAGCCAAAGCAGGTTTTTCTGTGTTGATCTTTGATTGACAAGAAGGATCTGCAGGACCAGACCAGGCTTCAGAGCTGCAGGAGGCATTCAGCTTCATCCACAATAATGTTATAGATCCCCATCAAATGTGGGGGCACTTTTCAAAAAGGGGGTGCAGTTGAACTGTGTTAGCTTCCCTGATGAAACACAAGCTTTTATTTTTAAACTGGGACATGACCCACAATGCTCTGCTTATCTTCGCCTTAATTGGACTTGAAGGATTTCAGTCCAGAAAGAAATCCCGATAAATTTAAAGAGGCAGAAGCGACGGAGCCGATGAGGATTGTCATCCAGCCTGGGGGAGTGTGGGGGGGCAGCATTTATTCAGCTCTGCAAAAAAAAGCTGTTTTCTTTTTAATTGGATTACATTTCCGCTTCAGGGTTTTCATTAGAAAGAAAGAAATGTGACACGAGTGTGACTTTAGACTGATTAGTAGCAAATAACCTATACTCAAAATACTAAAGTGTTTATATGAAATCTTCACATTATCCTTTTTATACCTTTTTTTAATTTTTTAGTTTTGTTTCGTTTCAAGTAAATTTAACTATATTTAGTTTGAAATTCTTGCTGACATTAAAACTCAGGATTCCCTCTTCAAACTGGGCAATCCTTGAATCCAAAATGCTTTGGAGTTGGATTTCCAAGCAGAATGTTCCGGGGAGTCCCTCCTAACTTTGTGGAGGAGCCCCAGTAATACTCCCTGCAGAACCCCACCTTTAACCCACAAACCCAAGCAGATTCTGGAATCTAGCCAGATGTCAGCGGAGCCCTTCAGCTGCAAAGGGGTTTTTCAAACTCCAGACCAGTTCACTCTTCTCGGGAGAGTGAAAATGTCAACTGAAAAATGTCAGAAGTTCTTTAGATTTTTGAAAGAAAGAAGTTCTTTCAGTCAGAAGAATCATCGTCAGTTTTTGTTTCCTATCAAAACTCCCTGTGTGACTGAAAAACCTCTACAGCATCAGGACCGGTCATTTCCAAACCATCAAACTTCAAGACCTGCTCAGATGAAAATGATGTTTTTAGTGCTTTTAACATGTTCTTGTGGCATTTTTCTGACGATGGAGGACGTATTTAAAAAAATATAGCTCAAAATTGCATCTGAAATTGTTGTGGATCAGGAGCAGATGAAAAAATGAAGTTGGAAAAGGAGTTTATTTGTGACGTAGAAAATCCACCAGGCGGGCCACAAGCTCCCTGCTTATTCTTAAATCAGAATAAACTAATGCAGCTCTGCAGAAACCATGTTCTAAAAGAACAACAACTGCATCATTAGAAGACTACTGAGAACTTTTAAAATAGATCATATTGATTGACAGTAAAAGTGTTTTTTAGTTTTAAATGAATAAAAATGATTTTCTAAATGGTTCATATCCCCAATTATCAAACCAAACTAAAGAGAAATGTTCACCTTTATACACAGAAAACATCCTGTAAAAGTTCAGCTCTGCATGATTATGTATATGGTAAAGTAGTTTAAACAGTGGTTTGATTCCCCAAAGGCTCAGATTTGTGTGGTCCACCCCCACTCCCACCCCCCACTGGGTGTGCAGAGTTTAGTTGCCGTTTCATTGTGAGTCTGTTTTCTTTTACCCCTGACAGCTGCCTCCCCCTTCTAGGAAAAGATTACCATACCCCCACCCCACCCCACCCACCCACCACCACCTTTGTGTTCCTTAAAGGGCCCCGCCCCCTCTGAATGTGTTAACTGGACATTGGGCCTCTATAGTTGGTTGGTCTGCCTGTGGATGGGAGAGCATCTTCTCAGGGACACGCCCACAATCAGAGGTTTGGCTTTTAGAAGAAACGTTCTGACGTTCTTTGAATGTTCTCTTCTCCAGCTTTGACCTTTTTTTTATTCATGACATAAAGCTTGAAGTAGGAGGGGAAAGTTGATAGGACAACAGGTTTCTAGGAATGTATTTGTTTTTTTGCCTCAAAGTCGGACTTTTGGACCCAAGGGTTTGGTCTTCAGTCTTCAGCTCCAGAGTGTGTGAAAACACACCTTCACCAGGTGAGGTGTGAACATGTCTGAACCCTACCTGTAGGGTTTCTATTGGGTTTATGAGCGCTGAAAACACTTCCTGGGTGCTTCGGTTCCTGACTGGGGTTGAACCTTTTTGCCTCTTTGAGGATGCAAAAGGAGACGGCGTGAGAAAATGTGGTAAACATGCCACCCACACATTGTGTTACTGTCCAGTTTGTGGGCAGGAGTGTGCGTCTGTGACACTCCTTCCAACTGGTCTTCACTTCCTTCAGCTGGAATGAGGAGAAGCTTCCAAACAGACTTGCTGGGTCAGGGCCAGCTTCCGGACACTGCCGGCCCTTGTGCCGCCGCCTCGTGTCCTCATGCAAATTCAAATGAAGCCGACGAGGTCTCCTCTGCGGCCGGTTGGGGGGTGAAAGGCCCCCATTCAGTGGTTCAGTCAAGACCTGCCGGGGAATCAGCCTCCATTCTTCTCAAGCGGTCCATCAATGGACTATCATGGAAGATGGGCCTGATAAAAGCAGCATTACCATCAGGAATAAAAGCCCCCTCTCTGGTTTGAAGCTCCGCCCCCGCAAATGCCCACAGAGGTTAGGGGTCGTGAGGGTCCCCTGGAGAAGGGCTTTAACTCTTCTGTGGAGATAACAGTGATTCAGTGCGGAGTGTTGGGGGGGTAAGGGCGGGTCCTTTCAGCCCTGTCATGGCATGGGTTTTGGGATGCTAGTTTTCAGAATAATAATCATAAACATGAACTTTATTCTATAAAATGGTTTCAGGACTCTAAGATTTGAGGGTGAGGATTTAAATCCGCAAAGTCTGCAGGAGACTTTGAGCTGGAAGGTCATGGACTAAAAATGACAGATCTGCAGGTCTTTGAGGATCAGCTGTTTAAGACTAGTCCCCCGTCACACGTACAGGGTTGACCCATGGAGGGTCGTAGAGAGGAGGGGCCGTGGGTCTTGGAGTTGCCTTAAGGCCACCTTTATGTACGTCCTGAAAATGGAGCGTACCATTGTCGTGCATGTGTTCTAAATGTATCATGAAGTATTCATAATGACGTGCAGATGATGCTGTCATAGTGTGCTCTTATGCCAGACTCCAGTCATTACCTCACCTACTTTACTCGCAGTAGAAAATGTATAGGAACATTTTCGCTCTACTGAATGGTGCATCTTAATTATTTTTTTGCAAGGCCTTCCTAGGAAAAAGAAAATGTTTCGCGTCCCAGCACCCCCCCCCCCCCTTACACACACACACACAGCGACAATATATATTAGGTAAGTATTTATAAAAATTGTGTAAGTATACCTAAAATTCTTTCTTCTAACATTTACGAAAGAAAAACAATAGAAATCCATTTTCAACAAATATTACATTTATTTAGCCACAGAAACCCTGTTCTAGTCTAAAACAGAAAAGAAGCTTAAAGTGCCTGAAACAAAAAAATCTGTTAGTTCTTATTTACTAGAAACATTTTGACCAACTTGAACCATTTGATGCTGAGAAAAATAATTCAATCAATAAATATTAAATGTAATTGATCTAAAACATTAACACAGCAGCACCAAAATATTTAACTTTTTTAGTCGTTTTTCGGTAAAAAACATTGTGCTGATTTTTTTCTAAATGATGGATTGTTAATTTATGATCTCCTAAAGTGCAGCTGTTTTCCTGTATTACCTGCTGCCTTTCGGTCAAATACTGACACCAACTAAATGACAGGCGGACAAAAAATACATTGATGGAAAATAAAAACACGTCATCAAAATGTCTACAATAGTTCATAAAGAATGACATTATTAGCATGAGCTGAGTCATCTACAGGCATGCGGTGATCCTGGTGGTGCACAACAGGCAGCGCTCCACGTGCACGTTCCACCTGCAGCTTGAGCCCACTATCCCTCCCCTTTCCGTCTCACAGGAGCAGTGTGACAGGAGCAGCTGCAGGGACGGCAGTTCACAGTTTCAGGCTGTTGCAAACCCTGTCATATAACAGATAATAGGAAACCAATAGTGACGCAGATTTTTTCCAAGCCCTGAGCCGCTGTCACCACCGACCCCCGTTGAATTTACGCCCCGGACATTTGCCCATATTACCTTTGCCTAAAACCGCTACTACTGCGCGCCCCCCTGGCATCGAATCGGGGCGCGCCCAACTATTTGAGAAGCACTGGTCTACGGCCATGATATCTTTCTGTGTGACCTGCGTAAAGGTTTGTCCAGTTTTTCGCTCGCAGACAGCCTAAGGCAGGTGTGCCTGAGGCCTTACTGAGGGCCGGGGGTATCAGAACCATTACCCAACGCTGCAGAAGGTTCTTGATTCTGACTCTGTTCTCCAGATGCCTGACCACTTCGACCAGACCGTGGTTCTGAACCAGCTCAGATACTCGGGCATGTTGGAAACCGTCAAGATCCGCCGCACCGGCTTTCCCATCCGGAGGCCCTTCCAGGACTTTTGCTCCAGGTTTGTGCCTCAGAAAGACGCTCTGCTGCTGCAAATGCTGGTTATACTCCATATCTTCATCATGAACCACAGGAAGTCCACAGCTGGGTCGTACCTAAAACTTTCAAAATAAAATCCAATTAATTGGAGCATCAAAGCTGGGAGGTTCGGGCTTCATCTGAAGGGACGGTTCAAGTCTGTCTTCTGTGCTGTGGCGTGGTTAAAAACAGAAGTGTGCCAGCGCAGACTCAGATATGTTTGATCTGCTAGATCACAGTTCTTGAAAGTTGTGATATGTCAGTTGTTCTGAACTCCTCTTTTCTAATTTTTCAGGTATAAGGTGCTCATGAGAGGTGTGCTGGTGCCGGATGACCCCAGGGGGCGCTGCATGCAGCTGCTGCACCTCTACGACAGCAGCAGTGTAAGCTGGCAGCTGGGCCGGACCAAGGTGAGTGTCACTGCTTTTATGATCCCTCTCAAGGCAAACGTTGGTAGGTATAACCTATTTACTATTGATATAAAAAGTTGAGGAAAGGAGAGGAAGAACCCATTTTCCCTGTGGGATTACCTGAAAGTGCGCCTCAGGTGCTGATTCTCTGAAAGAACAGATTTGCATTTGTCTGTCGGCACTGAGGCTTCCAGCTAAACCTCCCCGTCTCTCTGCCTGGGGCTAAAGCTGCTGGATCTGCATTCTCCTCCATGACCTTCGTCACTGCCGGTGGATGCCACTTCATTTTGACTGTGGCGCTCTGACCTTTCTGGCCTTGTGTGTCTTCTGCTGACGGACAGAGGGGTGACATCCAGAGATTTTTGGGTTTGCCCTTTTATCTGGAAGGGTTGGGGCCTTCCAACTAGCTCACACCTGTTTAGCGAGAGTGGTTGCCATAGAAACGCTGACTCAGACCGACGCGGACCAATCACTGACGACGTCTGGGTCCAACATGGCGGCAACCGTTAAGTGAAAAAATTGACGACTGAATTGACTTTGGTTAGGACTTGGAGTAAAGCATTTTTAATGGATAGAGTCACACTCAGTCCAGATCTTTTATACAGTCAGTGGGTGTCAGGAGGGACAGATCAGGTCTTTAGGACTGTCAAATGAGATGCCACGCCCACACATTGGCGTTGTATCAGTCAAATCTAATTATTTTAAAGCGCCTATATAATGCTTTCGTCAAGCATTTCAGAGTAAACTATATCCATATAAGAAGTGGCACATGAAGGAATGTTTTTTTATATAAAATATGAGTTATTTTCGCAGCTCATTTTCCTATCTTGAAGTAAGACGACTAGATCTCTGACACCGCCTTTCACTCCGTGTGGGCGCCGCCCATTTCATGATGTCAACCTAGAGCTGGCCTTGGCAGCGTCGTCGAAAAACTTAAAATGAAACTAAAAGGAAGGTGTTTTTGCCGATCACAGCTAGCTCCGCAGAGAAAGTGGGTGTGTCAGTTAGCCTGGGGACGGTGCTGGCAGCGCAGACTCTTCCTGGAAGGGGCTGTTCTCACTTTGTGATGTCACAATGTGAGAACCCCCTCGATTTATTGGAGTGGGAGGGGCTGGTGCTCATTTTGCAGGTCTTCAGAGGAATACTCAGAAATTGATGAATGGATCAAAATACCACTATGGGATTGTTTATAGTGAGGAATGAACATTATAATACACTTTAAAACATTAAAAAAAACTTCCTGCTCAAGAAATATTTCAACTCTTTCCATATTTGCTCGTTCAAAGCAAACACTTCTTTCCACAAAATGTTCACACTTTTAGTCAAGGTCAGTAGACATCTCTGGAAGGCAGACTTGCAGAGGTATAGAAGGTAGATAAAAGTTCACGTTAGCAAAAGTCCTAAAGAGTCCAGAGTTTCCTCCAGTAATGCAGCAGGTTTCGACCTTTAGCCTTTGCTGATCTGTCACTTTTTTTTGCTTCTATTTAATCAAAACACTGCAGTTCTTTGTTATATAAACAGGAATATGTAGAAAACAAGTGTGTATCGTGACTGCCGTCCGCTCTTTACCTTCCAGACTGTCGACAATTGGCCGTTAGCCAACTAACATGGCATGTAAACCCCTAAATCAATTCTCCGCCCTCAGAGGTGTTTGTGGGTATCAGTCAGCTCATTCACACGCGCCGCGTTCAGTGCTGGCGTCCTCTCGGCACGGCCTGACCTGCGCCTGCAGGAGCAGCACGGAGGATCAGAGGGGATCAGACCGAGCTCATTAGCATTTTAATGATTAAAAGGATCAGAGGTTTGCTCTGGTTCAGGAGCTGTTGATGCTTCACTGCAGCTCCTAAACCCTAAAGCGCAAAGAAAACCGCGGTTTCATTCCTTTGTGTCTTTCAGCAGAACCACAACACAAAAAAAAAATTATTCATCGTTTTTAAGCCAAAAACAACACGAGAAAACAATGGAAGTTCAGAATTTTTGTTTTCTTGTACAATTGAAAGGAAAGCAGCTTCTAAAAAACATTTAAAGATATTTAAAGACGAAACTGACCGTCCTTCTGTATTTATAGGAAATAAACATTTAATCATTTAAAAAAGCTGCTTGGTTTTCCTTGGAACATATTGAAGATCTGCATCCCATCAGCCAGAAAAGCAGCTGTTAACCAAAAACTAGTAAATAATCCTGAAGACTCATGAGGTCAAAGGTGAAGGAAAGCTGCAGTCTAAAGCTGGAAAAGTCAGTAAATCAGGAGAAAAGACAAACAATTGAGGCTCACATCCAATCTTTTTTTAGTTGCATCTAAATGTAAATTTTCTGTCATTTGCTCTAATTTGAATTTTCACGACTTTCTTCTGCATGAAAGCTTCTGGCTCTGAGGTTTTTAGTTGAATTGAAACACAAACATTGTGAAAAGCAAACCTCTTTCTTTTCTCTGTTGCTATGGTGACACATCATTCAAAATGGACCAGATCCTTCCTGCTTTGGTTTTAAGACCAACGCTGTTCCAAATATAAAGGAGTTGAAATATAGACAAAAATTCAGTAAATGTTGTCCATAAATCAGGATCCTCTTTATTAGTTTGTACTTTCAAAGGTTCTTTGGAGCCTATGGAAGCTTAACGCTGGCGTGATGTTTGCCTCTGGAGCGGATGCAGTTAAGCTTCAGGCTTCACACCTGAATGTGTGAAAAGCAGCGTTTGATGCTGAAGGTCAAACGGGAAGAAAGAACTGATCCAAAAACCGTTTTATTTTTGCCTCCTCTCCACCCTTAACCATCGTTTTTTCTCTCTCTCGTGTAACCAGATTTAGTTTTATTGTGAATAAAAGTGGACTTTTATTAATAAATGAATGCTTACCTAAAAACTAACAACAAATTTGGATTTGATGGATCGTTATTTCATCCTGGAACTCATCGTCAGTGCAGACGCTGCTTCGCTGTGTCCGCTCATGTGAGGCGGGACCATTGATTGTATAACAGAACTGGACCGAGTGAGCGTGACCTCAACTACAGAAAAGGACTTACTTCCAGCTCCAACCAAATACAGGTCATTCAGGCGCCATTTTGAAATCGACACTCAGCACTGGTTTGTCCGAGTCGGATTGATTCAACGTTTCTATGGGAACCACTCTCACCAATCAGGGGTGAACTTGTTGGAAGGCCACACCCCTTCCACTTGAAAGCAGGCTCTGGAGAATCTGTCAATCAAATGGTCTCATGTGCGGCACCTGATTTCTATCAGTTTATAACTTGAATAACTTACCCTACAGAAAGAAAATATTTGGATTAGCAAGAAAATGAAAAATAGTTATTCTGACCAATAGAATGACTGAGTACAGCTGTTTGTTTCTCTATAGAAGTCTTTGGGATTTTGGCTTCTCTGCAGCAGGTTCTTCCTGATGGAATGCCAGGTGGGAGGGGTCACTCTGTCCAGTTCTCATATACAGTCAATGGGCGGGACTCCTACTTATTTATCCTGCTCCTAAGTGACAAGTTAACCCGTGACGAACTGCTTAGCGCCGTAACTTCCGTGGCGCCTCTCACTCTCCTCCTCCCTCCTAATCGGATTAACCCCAGCGGCCTCCAGAGGGCCCGGCTCCCGCATCAGTGGAGCCCCGTTCGGCTCCTGCAGCGGTGCTGGGAAGTGGGTTCTTTTCTTTAACTCAGGGATGTGGCTGAGTACCCCCCCCCCCCCCCCCCCCCCCCATCTGCAGAAATCTGCAGTCTTTAGCAGCGGGAACAAAAGGAGAGGAGGATTTGGATTTGTTCATTTCTGTTCTTCCTCTGGAAGGCTGTGTCGGACGTTTCATTACATTTCTTTTTTTAAAACAGCACACAGGCCCTTTTTTAAAATTCTAATGGGGTTGTTAATCTTTTATTCCCACTGTGGCTGGAACAGGCGTGAAGCTGAAGGCTGTGTGGGATTCACTCCAGCACATTGGTGTTATGATGAAGAGACTGTGTACCACAGCGGTAGCATCCATTTTTTAAATGTCGGAGAAGAAAATAAAACTGTCAAACATCCAGGTTTTTCTGAGACCGCTGATGCTGCCACCCTAATACTTACAATACTGCTGTTAAGGCCACATGTACCGATACGGGGCGGTTGTGGGTGCTGGGGGGGTTTTGGGCGGTAGAGAGGAGCAGCCACATCTTAAGGGGGCGCAGGTGTGTCTCGCAGTTTCCCTGATGCTCGTACCTTATAGACCCATTCAGATGAAAATGGTGTTTTTAGCTTGTTCTTGTTCTCATGAAAGGAGGACATTTATTAAGAAAAAGTCAAATTAAACCTGCATTTCTGAGTATGTCTTTATTCATATACTTGTAGATTAGGAGCAGACAAAAAAATGGCGTTGGAAAAAGCTTGTAGCAGTGACATAGAGTCTACGGAAAAATCGTCTCTTCATTCTGATGCATATACTTCTACACGACTAGAGCCGTGTACGTCTTTGTTTTCCTCGTCTGAGCTGATATCTGGCTTAAAACTACACGGCTGGATGGCTCCCAGATTGCTCGCCATTTTTGTTGCACCGGTAATGTTAGCTTGGGGTTGTGAAGGGTTGTACACTAGTGAGAGAGAAAGTGCAAACAAAGGCATGATGGGAAATGAGTGCTGGCTTACTCCCCATGGACAGTCTCACCCACAACTCAGAGGTGAATTTCTAATGGACTACAGCAAAACCATCTTTGGTCAGTCTACATCAGGGGTCGGCAACCTGAACCTCTCAAAGAGACATTTGGATCAGTTTCCCACAGAAATGAAAGCACAGGGAGCCGCAACACTAGGTGTGTTGGAAAAAATGTTTTTGCCGACATATCGCGATACTTCATTTGGCAATACTTGTATTGATTCAAAATGCTGTCAGGATATTAATTTAATCTAATTATTTCAATTCTTTATGAGTGTGATGTTTCCTTTGATCTTTTTTCCATTTTCCACAACTTTGAATGGACTTTTCCGTCTGTCAAACACCCAGAGTTCAGATGAATGAGATGATGGAAACAAATTCACTTTGATGCAGACTCATTTCTATTTATTCATTTTCTTTAAATCCAGTAAACCCAATAAATTATATTCATTTAATGGATGACAACAATTTTTGTTAGGAAGCCGCTGTTAGTGTGTCTGGAATCAGAAGCAGTGAGTCTAAGCCCCGCCCCCACCTCTCTACCTGTTTGCTGTTTTTCCCTGTGTGCAACCCCCCCCCCCAGCACTTACCACACAGACAGCGCAACATACGGACATCATAGCAGCAAGGTGACTGGATAGTAGGGGCGCCCTAGAGAAAATTTAAATTATTTTACACGGAAATGGGTGGTTTTGGTCTGGGGAGGGGGGGATTTGGGGGGGGGGGCATTCATGTGTCCCCCTATGATGAGATTATCACTGACTCTATCCAGAAAAACTTTCCATCCCATAACAGACTCTGGTCGGCGTTCACAGCTGCAGACACGCCCCCTCCGCGCGTTCACGCTGCTGTCTCCCTCCTGCCCGCTCGCTCTAAATGACGGTGTTAAAGGCACCACGACAATCTGAGAACATGATAGTTCATTCATCTTCAGCCGTTTTATCCCTTTCGGGGTCACGGGGCTGCCGGAGCCTATCCTAGCCACTTATGGGCGAAGGCAGGGGGCGCCCTGGACAGTTCGCCAGTCTGTATAAATAACATGATAGTTATTTTACAAAAACACAGAGAGCCGCAGCACAGGAATGAAAGCTCCGGAGTAGCCGGTTGCCGACCCCTGGTCTAGTTAGTTGGATCGATTGTGGTGAGTTAGCGTGGCGTGACTGTCAGGAGTGATTTTAGCTTCGAGGCGATCAGAATTAGGTCCCGCCCCAGTCCATGGTTTTAAGTTTTCATTAAAAAAAAAACCATAAAGCTAAAAGGCTGAAGATGCCTTCTTATGAGGGCTTCTTCAGCTCCGTTGGGAATCGTTCTCACCAACCCTGCTGCTGAGGATGCAGCTGTGACAAAGTCAAGCACAACAACAGATCAGGTCAGCTGGGAGCAGGGTAACAACCAAGCGTGTGACAACGATTCAATTCACTGGCGTGGTTGACGATTTGATTCACTTTGGATTTTGGGTTCTTTTAAATGATCCGATTCACTGACTTAAAATCAATCCAGGACATCTTTAGCCAAAACTTCAACCAGTGAGATAAATTCCTGGTACTGAACAGATCAGGTGACCTTTTACCAGATTTTGCATTTCTCGCACAATAATCAAGTGTAAATTAAATATGTGTACAAACAAACATTATAGGGAACATGATTAGAACATTCTAGCACACTGTATGGTCACATGACTGCTAAAGTCAAAGTGTTCCTTTTTTTGTCTTGGGGTGTGTTGTCTGCTGTGATGCATTTAGTCGTTTTTACATTATAATCATAGAAACCTACAATGTCTCACTCCAAATGGTATTTTCCAGTTTGGATTTGATTATTGATTGATCTCATTTTTAATGGTATTGGTTGATACATTCTGCCTCAGACAGATTGATCTGGTTTCATCCTAGGAACAAAAATCGATTCATCGCCATGCCCCTAATGAAAGCCTGGCCAGGCTCGATAGAGGGAGAACAGCTTATAATGTACAATTTGCCACACATTCCTCTGCCGTTGGAGTCCGAGGTTCTGTCAAGCACGTGGAGTCCTTCATCTGTTCAAAATAACCAGAGACCCAAATACAAATCAATAAAAGCTCTACTAAAAACAATAAAACATGCAAACTCCACTAAACAGGCCCTGGAGATAAAGACAAATGCTCCTCCAAAAGGTAATAACGATCCTTTTTAGCACTTTTTGGCTTCATAAAAAGGGTAAGTGGGGGTTCTAAGCTCAGAGAGGGGTGTTTTGCGACCACACTCCTCCGCTGATCCATCTCCCTTTCCCTTTTTTTGATGACTAAGCGTCGTGCTTGGTCGTCCAGTTTCACGGTCCAGAATCTTCCGTTTTTACTCCAGGAAGGGGGCCTCGGGGTGCAGATCTGGAGGACGGGTCACTCCCATATTCTTTTCATCTTCATCGGAAGGAGGCTGCCCACACCCTGGTCCTGGGGTAGCACAGATCCAGGAGGCGTATTACCTCCATCCTGGTCGTAACCTCATTCCTGTCCTCCATGGACATATAAAAGCCAGTAGCTGCCAGGCGCCTGTTGCCTGTTCTGGAATAACATCTGCGAGGAGTTCAAGTATCTCTGAATTTCTGCTCATAGTCCCCCCTTCTAGAGGAAGAAGCCCAAAATTACACAAACAAAGACCCAAACTGGGTTCCCACTTCAGACGGAATCCTGATGAGTTTCTCACCTTCATCTGCTTTGGTTTCATTCACATGTATGGAAAAACTTAAAAGTAGAAGGGTTTAGTTTGGATTATTGGTATCCTTTGGTCTCAGGTGTTCCTGCAGGAGTCTCTGGAGCACCGTCTGGAGAAGCAGAGGGAGGTGGAGGTTCTGAAAGCAGCCATGATCATCCAGGCGCACGTCATGGGCTATGTGGCCAGGTACGGCTCCGTGTCCGCACTCGGACTCGCCATCTGACTCAGGAAAGCCTCCAACACTGCTGTCACCCACGCAGGAAGCAGTACAGGAAGCTGCTGCAGTGCATTGTGGTCATTCAGAAGAACTACAGGGCTTTCTACTGGAGGCGGAGGTTCCTGCTCCTCCGCTGGGCGGCGCTCACCTTCCAGAAGCGTCTGCGGGGACAGCTCGCCCGCCGGGCCTACAGCCAGCTGCTGGAGGAGAGGAGGAGGAGGGAGGAGGAGAAGCGCCGCAGGAGGATGGAGGAAGAGCTGGAGAGGTGGGAAGTTCAGGATTGTGTTCATAGAAAATCTGTCTCTTCACCATTTAACCTGCACATTTTTCCAATGCAGAAGTCTGTTTTCTGCTTTGTGGTTTGAAGATGTTCCCACTGAGGGCAGAAACGTCTTCCATGAATTTTGGAAACTTTTCTGACGTTTGGCTGTGGTTTGATTCTGTGTGTGCAGGGAGAGACAGAAGCTGGAGGCCGAGAGACTCAGCAGAGAGGTATGGAGACCCTGCATCCTCTCCAGGCTCACGCCTGAGTCTGACGGAGGAACCGTCAGAACACGACAGCCAGCCACGGTGTTAAAGCAGGAAACCTAATAGAGGAAAAGCTCAAGCTAGTTGAACAGGGAGCTTGTGCAACATTAAGGTCCCACTCGGATCATATTTTATATAATTTCAAAGCGTTGCCAAAAGGCTTTTAATTATGATTTTGTCATTTTTAGATAGAAAACCAACATATTTTCTAGGACATAGTTTCTGCAGAGCAGCAGTAGTTCATTAGAAATTCACCTCTGAGCTGTGGGCGGGACCGTTGGCATGGACCTCCTTCATTCCTTCAAAGTTTGGCATTTAAATAAAACATGGTATCGTGAACAAACATCCAGACTGACTGAAAGAGTCAAACATATTAGCTTAATGATGCTAGCTGGTTTTTTGGTTTCATGCTAAAGAATTGGCCTCAAATTAGCTTCTTCAAACTGATTGCTAATGTCGAATCATGCTAGCAAAGCTGAGCTGAAATCTCTAAAGCAGTTTGATTTGTGTTTTTCTGCTTTCAGGCTGAAGAAGCCAGAAGACGAGAGGAGTTGGCGTCTTCGGCTTCATCTCAGGCTCCCGTTGAAGAAGCAGCGGCGTCCCCGCAGATCCTGGAGGAGCTGGCATCAGGAGACACCTTGGAGGAGGCGTCTGCTGAGGAAGCGATCCGCCCTCACGAAGCGTCTCAGGTGGAGGAGATCCTGCGGCTAGAGCGGGAGATCCAGGCCCTGCAGAGACAGAAGGAGCAGCAGGAGCTGTCCCTGACAGAGGCCTCCCTGAATCGGCTCCAGCGCCTCCGCGACCAGGAGCTCCGGCGGCTGGAGGACGAAGCCTGCAAAGCGGCGCAACAGTTCCTGGACTCGCTGAACTTTGACGAGATCGACGAATGTGTGAGGAACATTGAGAGCTCTTTGGGTGTGGGAGAAGAAGATGCGAAGCAGAATGGAACAAGGAGGAGGACCGACGAAGAGGAGGTGGATGAGGGCTTCGGGGCGGATGATGAGGCGTTCAAAGACTCGCCAAACCCCAGCGAGCACGGCCATTCGGACGGCCAGCGGACCAGCGGGATCCGAACCAGCGACGACTCCTCTGAGGAAGACCCATACGCCAACGAGGCTGCGATCCCGGCCCTGCCCCCCACCACCCTGCTCCATCAGCCGATGCCCCCACCCGCCGGCCCCCCGGCCTGCCACAGCGTCTCATCCAGCGGGGATTCGGCCTACGGACACCCCAAGGCCGAGTCGGAGGCGCCGTCCGACGACCTGGTGGAGCTGATTCCACCGGACGAGGACTCCGACTACGACCAGGACGACTATGACGAGGGCGCCATCGTCTCCAGCGGCAGCATGGCCTTCTCCAACCCCCGCAGCGAACAGTGGTCCCCCGATTATCGCGGCTCTGTTGGGACGTACAACAGCTCGGGGGCGTACCGCTTCAGCTCAGAGGGGGCTCAGTCATCGGTCAGTTTTTAGGGGATTAGTCTCTATTTCACTCATGTAGACTGGAGCTGCAGGGCTCTGATGAAAATACAGTGGATAAGGTTTAAAAAAATATATCAGTTTCCACTGAATTTACCAAATACTAATCTGATTCTGGTAAATTTAGCAAATAAAATGAACTACATGTGTAAACATTGCAGCTCAGTGGGCTTGTGGTTAGAGTATCTGCCCTGTAACTGGAAGGTTGTGAGTTCAAATCCAGGTCAAGTTATACCAAAGACTCTAGAAGTGAGATCCACTGCCTCCCTGCTTGACATTCAGCATTAAGGGTTTGGATTTGGGGGGTTATACCCCCAAGCACGATGGCATTTGCGGATAACAAATCATGGGACTGTAACTTTAAGTGCATGCTCTTTTTGTGCAGCCTGACTGTTAGAAATTAGCAAATGATTCGTAGTTTTTAGCATTTGCGCGCAATCAGTAAGAACCCACTACTTCCACCTTACTAACAAAAATGCCTGTACGATTGCGTCACTCATACGTCATAAATAAGTACAACTTCCATTATCCCTACAAGTACTTACCACACGCATAACAATGGTACGTTCCAGTTTCATGACGTACCTTAAGGTGGTCATACAAGCCTCAAGTGAACTACAAGACACCCCTGTCCTCCAGGGGCCTGGACAACCAAAAACCTGTGACCAGTGCATAAGATACAGCAAAGGATGGTTGACCAAAGGGTATTTAAGTATGAGGTGGATCCCAACCATTATCCATTTCCTGTAAAATTTAAGTCATAAACTCATTTACCTTGTAAACCCAGCAGGTTGTTGTTGACCCACT
This sequence comes from Oryzias latipes, assembly GCF_053564925.1. Lineage (NCBI taxonomy): Eukaryota > Metazoa > Chordata > Actinopteri > Beloniformes > Adrianichthyidae > Oryzias > Oryzias latipes. The sequence goes on along the minus strand of NC_136253.1, from coordinate 11,167,856 downwards.
GTATTTTCTACCAATCAATCAAAGTTTATTCAGTGGCAATGTGATCCAAACCTGACAGTTATTTGTGACCCTGACTCTTCAGATCAATTAAACATTAGTAGCATTTCAGTTTTCTTAGGCTTGAATCTTTTTCTGTCCAGTTTGAGGACAGCGAGGACGACTTCGACAGGTTCGACACGGATGACGAGCTATCATATCGCCGCGACTCCGTCTACAGCTGCGTCACTCTGCCGTACTTCCACAGCTTCCTGCACATCAAAGGTAAGGCGGATGTCCCGTAAGACAACCTGTACTCCCAGGCCTCTGATGAATGTCGCTGATGGGACTTGGAGTCATTTTAAAGAGCATCAATGAAATGGACACAACCAGAAAAATAGAGATTTTGAGGGAATTTCCTTTAAGAGGATAGAGATTGTTGATGCTTAAAGAAACAAAAGAAAGTCTTAAGCCAGCTGTTCAACACGGAGGTGGAAGGTTTATAATGTGGGTCTGAAGAAGGGTCGAATCATACGATCATGCGCCAGGATAATGATCCAAGGCAGCATCAAATCCACAACCGTGGTAGTCCAGTCCAAGTTCCACGTGTTCTTTGCTCACATGAGTCTGGGGTCCTGGTTCCCGCAGGCGGACTGATGAACACCTGGAAGCGGCGCTGGTGCGTGCTGAAGGATGAGACCTTCCTGTGGTTCCGGGCCAAGCAGGAGGCTCTGAAGCAGGGCTGGCTGCACAAGAAGGGCGGGGGCTCGTCCACGCTGTCCCGCCGCAACTGGAGGCGGCGCTGGTTCGTGCTGCGGCAGAGCAAGCTCATGTACTTCGAGAACGACAGCGAGGAGAAGATGAAGGGGGTTCTGGACATCCACGACGCCAAGTAAGCCGGCCGTGAGATGTCTGAACAGCGAATGTTCCTGGTCGTGAAAAGACGGATCTTTTTCGGAACAACAAGAATTCTTGGTTCTTTTCCAGAGAAATTATAGATAACACGGGCAAAGAGAACGGCATCGACATAGTGATGCCAGAGAGGACCTACCACCTGATTGCAGAGTCTGCAGAGGATGCCAGGTGAGTTTCCACTCCTAAATAAAAGCTGCTATTCAAGCATCTTTAATGCCCCACTCTGATTAAAAAATGCTGTTTTGGGTGTTTTTAACATGTTCTTGTGGCATTTTTCTCATATAAAGGAAAAGTCAAATTAAAATGGGTAAATTTCTGGGTATTTCTTTTATTTAAATCATTGTGAATAATGGGCAGACGAAAAAAATGCAGTTGAAAAAAGCTTGTGGGTGGAGCATAGAAGCTATGATCGGCGAGCCACAAGCTCCCTGCAATGTCATGCGTCCACATGTAGACAAATAGATCCATTTCCTTCGTCTGAGCTGGCATCTGACTCAAAACTGTACGGCTGGTTTGCTCCGATATTGCTCGCCATTTTTGTTGGCATTTTGTTTCACCAGAAACTTCATCCGATTTCTGATCAATCTTGAAGGTCTGTTTGGATAAACGCTGAACCGGAGCTTTTTTAGAGCAGTTTTATCCACGAGTTTCCCAGGGAACAAATGCTTAAACTGGATGTTGTCTCCATGGTTACAGTCAGTGGTTCAGCGTGCTGAGTCAGGTCCACGGCTCCACGGAGCAAGAGATCAGGGAGATGAACGACGAGCAGGCCAACCCCCAGAACGCCGTGGTGAGTACGCACAGACTCAAAGCATTCTGGGAAATGAAGCTGCGACATTGTAGCCTGTTTTATATTATGTTTCCAGCTTTGTGATGGACCTAAACTGTTTTTTTTTCTAAATTGAGAAGATATGTGATAAAAATATGGGTTTTCCTCCCACTCTATGTCTTCCTGTGAGCAGAAATGATTCCACATCTTGACTAGCAGACCTTGCATTATCCCTGCAGGAGGCTGGTGGCTGTTAAAAATGATGAGGAAACTGATTTCCTTTTAGATTTCCACCTGATGTAATTCTGTTCTGCAGACTCGTCTGTGGGAGGACAGGTTGTCAGGGCGCCGACGAAAGGTCAAAGTCATTAAGCACCTCCGGCCCCGTCACCCATTCCTCTCTTATCTGTGTCTCCTCAGGGGACGCTGGATGTGGGGATGATCGATTCGGTTTGTGCGTCAGACAATCCAGAGCGGTGAGCAGAAAAGCCTTCTGGGAAAAACTTTTATGTTTGTAGAAATAAAAACAGTAAATCTGGATATTGTATTCCATAAGTAGTTATTCTGCATCAGAGTTTAGACTTGTCTTCTTCTACTGCAATTCTTCTACAAAAACCTTGATGAACTTGCTCTGGAGCTGCAGGATTTGTCTTTATCTTTTAGCCAAAAGGAACTTTTATCTGAAAAGTTCATCTCTGGAGCTACAACAGCTTCGTTAAACTCTATATTATGTAACTCGACTGTCTCCTCGCAGCCCAAACTCCTTCGTCATGATCACGGCCAACCGCGTGCTGCACTGCAACGCCGACACGCCGGAGGAGATGCACCACTGGATCACGCTGCTGCAGCGCTCCAAAGGAGACGCACGCGTGGACGGACAGGAGTTCATCATCCGAGGTTGGACTCCTGCCACTGTTGCATCTCTGGAGGGGGCGGGGCGCGTCTTGACCACTGCTTGTTCCTCCATTAGGCTGGCTTCACAAAGAGATGAAGAACAGCACCAAAGCATCGCTCAAGCTCAAGAAGCGCTGGTTCCTACTGACCCACAACTCCCTGGACTACTACAAGAGCTCGGAGCGCAGCGCCCTGAAGCTGGGGACGCTGGTGCTGAACAGCCTGTGCTCGGTGGTTCAGCCGGACGAGAAGGTCTTCAGGGAGACCGGTGAGGACCATCCAAGCCACCGCGTAAGCGCCTTGCATCATGCGCGTCTGTTAAGCTGACTCTGCTCCCAAACAGGGTACTGGAACGTGATAGTCTACGGGCGCAAACACTCGTACCGCCTCTACTGTAAGCTGATGACCGAAGCGACGCGTTGGGCCAACGCCATCCAGAACGTCATCGACACCAAAGCTCCCATTGACACGCCCACCCAGCAGCTCATCCTGGACATCCGGGTAAGAACAACCAGAGAGGAAGCAGGAGAGACACCCACATAACAGGAAAACTGATGTCGCGCTCCTCCGCCTGCAGGAAAACTGCCTGAACTCTGAGGTGGTGGAGCAGATCTACAAGAGGAACCCCATCCTTCGCCATAGCAACCACCCACTGCATTCCCCACTGCTGCCGCTGCCCTACGGAGACATCCACCTCACCGGTGAGTCGCACAGATCTACTCGTGAATGAGCTGAACTCCCACTAACCCCCTCATTGGTCTGCTCAGCCCCCCGGAGCAGGAGCTACACCACCCTGCAGGAGGAAGCCCTCAAGGTCTTCAGCTCTCTCCAGCATCTGGACGGGGTGGCAGACCCCATCCCCATCATCCAGGGCATCCTGCAGACGGGCCAGGAGCTCAAACCCCTGCGGGACGAGCTCTACTGTCAGCTGATCAAGCAGACGGCCCGGCCGCCGCAGCCCGACAGCGCCGGCAACCTCTGCAAGTGGAAGATCCTGGCCTGCATGTCCTGCACCTTCGTCCCCAGCAGGAGCATCCTCAGATATCTGAAGTTCCACCTGCGGAGGTGAGCGTGTTTGCTAAAGAGGGGTGGGAAGGGCAAATGAGAGGCTTCGGCGTCAGATGGAAACATCTGTGGTGTGACGTCCGCAGGACGCGGGAGCTCTTCCCCGGAACAGAGATGGATCGTTACGCCGCGTTCGCCTTGGACTCTCTGAAGAAGACTCGGTGCAGGGAGAACGTGCCGTCCCACGAGGAGATCCGCTGCATCGTGGCGCGACACGACATGAGCACCACCGTTCACTGCCACGGAGGAGGCTCCTGCAAGATCACCATCAACTCTCACACCACTGCCGGAGAGGTGGGCGGGGCCTAATCGTCTCTGTCGGGGGCCGGGCGGGTCATCGGGGGGTTTGACCAAAGAGCCGTCAGGAAATGAATCTGTTCAGTCTTAAGTGAAAAAGAGGTCACCAACTCCAACAGAGCCAAAGGTCACATCACTGCCAGGACGTACAAATACGAAAATAAGAATATAAAAAAAAAAGCACCCCTGCTGCTCATCCGCCTTCCTTCAAATTTATAGATTTGTGCTGTAAATACAAAGGAATTTGAAGAATAAGCAGACAATCTTTTCACAAATTTGAGCTTTCTTAGTGTGAACCTTTTTATTTCTATTTTACAATTTGTTCTGTTACTTCATCCTTAAACCCTTAATGTCGAATGTTTCTAATTTGCGACATACTTTTTATTCCAGAAGTCTACCTAGTTTAGCATCACGTTGAACGGAAAAATACGAAAGAATATTTTTGTTATATCACTGGAAATAAATTCAGGCATGAAGGGGTTAAAACCGTTTTTTGTGGCAATGGTTGATTTGGTTTCATTATACAGTATTACACAATAATTGCACGGTGAACCTGAAACAATGTAAAAACACAATCCAGAGTAATACATTTAGTCTTTTTTTACTGCAAAACCCCCCAAAATTGAGATCTAACAACCAAATAAATATATAAAAAAACAAACCAAAAACAAGGTCTAAATAATATTTGATTTTTACATTATGATTCATTATAAACACTTGTGTGGTGTTTTAGGACATAGTTTGTGCAGAGCGGCAGGAGTTCATTAGAAATCTACCTCTGAGTTGTGGGTGGGACTGTAGGTGTGGAACAGCCCAACCCCCCTTCCCCTCCCCACTTCTGAGAGCTCTCTGTTTACACACTCTCCTTCTAGTTTGCAGCATTATTTGGTCTGAATGTGGATGAAAGTGGATTCATCAGAGCGGAGTGGAGAGCTGTTGTTACATAGTTTCTATGTAACATCAGCTCCTTCTCTGCTCCTGATCCACAACGATTTCAATAAAGAAAGACTCAGAAATGGACTTTTGAGCTAAATGTTGTCCTCCATCATCAGATAAACATGTCCTAAACACCATTTTTCTCTATGTGGGGGTTTTACTTTGTTGTAAAAATGTTCCGATGTGTGGTAGCAGTGATGTTTTGTGATCGCTGTTCTTCATGGAGGTGGTGGAGAAGCTGATCCGAGGTCTGGCCATGGAGAACAGCAGGAACATGTTCGCTCTGTTCGAGCACAACGACGCCACGGAAAAAGCCATTGAGAGCCGAACCGTCGTGGCCGACGTGCTCGCCAAGTTCGAAAAGTAAGTGGCCCCGCCTCTTTGTTCTGGAGTCGGAGGCAAGCGTCTGAACGTTAACCTGAACGTTCTGCGGTCTCCAGACTGTCTGCGAGCCCGGAGGAAAACAACACCGGCTGGAAGTTCTATTTCAAGCTCTACTGCTTCTTAGACACGGAAAGTGTTCCCAAAGACAGCGTGGAGTTCGCCTTCATGTTCGAGCAGGTAGAAAAGTTGGATCAATTCTGGGCTGGCTTTGTCCATGTACACCAAAGGTTCTGAAGTTGAGCGTGCATTTTGTTGAGTGTTTTCTGCCTCCTTCAGGCTCATGAGGCGGTCATCCGTGCTCAGTATCCGGCCCCAGAGGAGACTCTGCAGTTCCTGGCTGCCCTCAGGCTCCAGTACCTCCTGGGAGACCACAACCCCCAGGTCAGCTTCCCTGAGATGTCGCAGGTGTTCCCCATGGCGCGCCTACGGGCCCGGGTTCAGAACTCAGCCAAATCCTTCGCCTCGGGAACCGGTTCGGTGGCTGAGCGGTCGGGGACGTCCGAGAGAAAGCGCTCCAGCTTCCTGGAGGGAACTCTGAGGCGGAGCTTCAGGAGCGGCTCCATGAGTCGGCAGAAGCTGGAGGAGGAGAACAGCTTGGAGGCGTGGATGAGAGAAGAGACGGCGGCGGTGAAGACCAGCGTGGTGGACAAGTGGAAGAAACTGCAGGGCATGAACCAGGAGCAGGCCATGGTCAAGTACATGGGTCTGGTGAAGGAGTGGCAGGGATACGGATCCACACTGTTCAACGTTGAGGTGAGCTGGATTTACCTTCACTTTTTTCACTTTTCTTCACTTAAATACAGAACTGTCTTCACTTAAAAGACAATTTCCGAATGGTTCATTTTTGTGATCACTACGTGTTTTTGTATCACAACACAAGTGTAAGTAGTGACTGAAGAAACACTTGTAAACCTTATGTAGGCTAGTAGTTGAAATAATATCCTGAAAGTCTAAAACTACGCTCACACCAAACGTGAATCACGTGTCAAATTTGGGTCTGCTGCCTCTCTTTTGGCGCGTGTCAAATTCACTGCTCGACGCTTGTCTAAAAATACGTTCATAAACCTGATGCTCCTGACACGTGTGGGAGGAGCTACCATCTGTATTTGTAGACGTGTCGTGCATGGAAGACATGTATGATGCTGAGAGATCAGGCCATCTACTGCGGGAGCGGCGCTTTCAGCGGTACGTCCGTGTCCCTGCGACCCAGTTTGTCCCACATTAGTCCTAGGAGGATAAAATATGAATAAGAATAAAATTAGAGGACCTTTTTGTGGTTGTCTAAGGAGGAGAACGATCAGGTTCTCCTTCATGTTGGGTTTGGACTGCAACCAATGACTGAGTCCGTATGACGCCATGTGTCTCCTTTGCCAAAGTTGCAACATTTGAACTCTGAAAACATCACGCCACACCGCCTGAAACACGCTATTGGCAGACCGCCGTGCCACGCCCAACGCTCCAAACGCGACCCAAGACCTCTAATGGTGTTTGTGCGTTGACTTAGCATTGAAACTGTACACCCCTACCGCGTTCAGTGTGAACGTAGCTTAAGACAGCTGAAATGTCAATAATGAAGATGCAAAAGGATGCCTCACATTATCACAGCTACAATGAAAATGAGATTTACAAAAAAAAGAATTCTTTGTAAGAAGCAAAATTACCTGAAAAATTTTAAGGCAGCCGGAAAAAGATTCCTAAAACAGACAAAAGTTCATAAGATGAATCAGATAAAACTGTCAATTTATACATTCAGGCTAAAAAAGTTGCTAAATTCTCTTGCATGGTTTAATGTCCCTTAAATAAAGCTAAAATGCTGAAAAAGCTAAATGTGATGTTGAAAAGAATAAAATGACCAATTTTTTTTGGTTAAATAAAAAAACAAAGATCTCTGAATCCCAAATGTTTGTAATAAGTGAGGTCTAGGTTGCCATTTGAACCCTCGACCTATTCTAAAAACAGCTGCTCAGTGTTTTAGCGACGGATTGAAAAGTTTGCTCATTTTGAAAATACGCTTAGCTAGCCGAAAAAATGAAAAGCAACAGAAAATAAGTCGGATTACGCTTACGGACGTTAAAACAGCTGAAAAAATTAACTTATTGCATTCTCTGTTTCTTATACTCTTTTTTATTTACTACATTTTTTGTTTATATACGTCAAAGTAAGAACTTGGCTTCACTGTTGCTTATGATATTAAACACTTTGAATCTTGAAAAGTAATTTTCCTGAACAAAGTAAATTTTACAAATAACAGGCAGATCGTAGAGGTCGCTGTAGATTTCAGGAGAAATTTGTAGCTTTAGTGCAAAATAATAAAAGCATGGCTTCAGGATCAGAAACAACCTTTTCCTGTTGTTGTCCGGCAGTGTGGGGACGGCTCGTTCCCCTCTGAGCTGTGGCTGGGTGTGAGTCGAGAGGCCATTTCAGTGTACAAGCGGGGCGAGCCGTGGCCTCTGGAGGTGTTCCCGTACGAGCAGATCCTCTCCTTTGGAGCGCCGCTGCCCAACGTCTACAAGATCACAGTGGAGGGTCGAGAGCTGCTCTTTGAAACCCAAATGGTTGGTGGCGAACGACTCTTCCCCTTCCAGCCGGCGTGTTTCCTCTGACGCCATCCTCATAACGGTCTTGGTTTCTCCTACAGGTCATGGACATCGCCAAGCTCATGAAGGCCTACATCAGCATGATTGTGAAGAAGCGCTACAGTAACTGTCAGTCTGTCAGCAGTCACGAGAGCCACTGCAGCGCCTGGTGAAGTCAGCCTTTGAATCGGTGCCGAAGCAGCTTCATCAGGAAACCATGAACTCCAGCTTTTGTTTTGAAAAACTGATCAACGCCTCCCGCAAAGAATGTACCTAGGATGAAGGATCAAAGATCCTGCCTAAAACTCTCAAAATATATATTTACAGTAAGCTCTCAAGGCAAATTCGACTTTTAAAAAGTGTCTTATTTTTTGGAGGAAAGCCACATTTTGAGGTTCTGATTGTATTTTGTCAAAAAAAAAAAGAAAATACAAGAACTTAGGTTGCTCTGATGTTAAAAAAAAATCTCTTGAAGCTCCTCCGAAGCTTTTTCAAAACATGACAGACCGTCTCTAAAGGATCAGGGCTTCACAAGTGCCTGGTCTTGTATTGACAAAGCAACTCAGTTGTGTGTTACGTGACCTAAACAGTGCTCCCATGTTCCCTTTAATGTATTAGCGCACCGCAGAACCCGTCCTCCTGTACAAGTTATTCAAGCTGTGGAACTCTAATCTGTTACATCAGTAAAAAGAACTTGTTTTTGCTTCTCTGTTGATGTAACTTGACTTTCTAGAAGAAAACAGATCTTTTGCAGAAGCTGGAATGTCATGTTTTTTGGGATTACATGAAGCCGTAGAGGAAAAATGTGGAATTTGGTCCGATCTGTACGTTTCAGCATGGATAACTTGTTCGGCCGGACTGTTTGTGGTGAAACATTCCTGCAACATTTCCCTGGAGCTCCGCAGGCGGCAGGTCCATCCAAAGATGCATGTGCAGGTGTTCTTCCACAGTGCCTTCCTGTAAATTGTGTACTTATATTGGTATAATGTGCAATGACATATATAGAATCAAATGGCTGTACATTTCATACTGGAAGTCTTTGCCTTCTGATTGATTATTTCATGATAATTTTTTGGTAACTTTTACATTCATGTTAGCTGTATTTTGTGTTGATCTGAGGATTTTAACAATAAAGTTATGTAATTGGACAGTGGTGTGTGTATGACAAATACAAAAATAATCTCAAAATAAAATGTGCTGTCCAAAAAAAGAAATAGATAAACAAACGAGTTTAGCATGGTATATGCTAATTTAGCTAATAATGTTGCAGCATGTAGCTAACCTTTGCTAATTGAAAAAAAACTAAAAGTTATATACCCTAAGAAACTTTAAAAATAACTGAAAAGTTTACGTGGAATAAAGTTTCAAAAACTTATGAAGGAATTATGCTGAGTACTAGAAATCAGAACATCACATGCAAAAAACAAAATTACCCCCCAAAAAAGTGCAGAATTCTAATGTATCTTTATTAGAATTCTGTATTATCTTATACTAAGTAAAAACATATTTAATTAGCCGGAAAATGTTCAAAAGATCTAAAAATTGCTGAGTAACACAGTTATGATGTGATACATTTGTAAAGAGCATCTGCAAAAATGCTAATGTATGCGCTAAAATAAAGCTAAAAAAGCTCAAATTGACTGAATATAAACCAATTTCAGAATATATACACAAAACCTCAAAAGAACAAAATAAGTTGAATTTTTGTAAGGAAATAGCTGCAGCTCACCTAACAACAGGTTAAATGTTGGACAGTGTAAAATTATAATTTATGCCAAATTATCTTAAAAAGATACAAAAATGATTAGCCAGATTGGCTAATAAAAATGCATTTATATTAATGAAGTGCAAAATGAAATAATACCTTTACTGTAGAAAGTGTGAGAGAGCTGAGAAGATCATTTTCAAACAATACCAGAAATTCAAGCTACAAGCATTACCCTTGTTCTATCCTAGGCATTTTAACATTGGGAGTGGGGTCATCTAGACCCACTAGACAGTGCTCTGAACCTTTTTTCTTCAATGATTTGTGATCTTCACTGGTGTCCATGGATTACATGAAATCTTTCCACCTTTATCCACCTTTGTCATGGTAGGGAGAACACATCAATGTAAGGGTGGGGTCATCTAAGATAGCACAAGGGTTAAACGCTACACAAAGTAAAAAAGTGCGAACAACGAAGAAAACCCCAACAGTCTTTCAAAATAAAAGTGTGAAATGAAACCTTATTCTAATATTCTAGATTAGGAACCTCTGAAAGGAAGCTATAAAATATATAAATTGATTAAAATTGAGTAAATGAATGAATCCTTTTTTATTTGTGACATTAATCTGAACTTTCAGGGTTCATTTTAAAAAGATTAAAAAAGGCTCCACATGGTGCATTGTGCAATATTCTCCAAATAAAAAGATGTTTCTTGTCTGACTGAAGTAAAAGAAAAAATACAAATTTGATCCATTTGTATAAATAATCTTTATACATTACAGTTGAGTTACATTCAAAACAAAGAGGAAAACAGCAAAGACACATTCAAGTAATTTTCGTGCATTGAGACGTCTTCAGCCTCTTAAGGCACCAAAAAAAATTTAAAAAACCCAAAAGAGGCCAAGTCCAAAAATCTGTTCAAAACCCTGCAAACCCACAGACGTAAACTGGAAGCTCCACAGAACACTGTAAAAAAGAATCCCAAAGCTGTGCTTACTCCAGGCCCAGGAACTGATGCCGATGAGACAAACCAGGAAGAGAAGGCTCAAACAAAGACACAGTATGACTGGAAATGATGCAGCGACTTCTGCAGCTTCTCCTTTGTGCATTTAGAAATGTCTGTCACTCCTTTGGAAGTATTTTTCCTTTTTCTGATTTTTCGATCGGATCAGCAGCCAAATTGTGCAAACAGTCTGTATTACAAATACAAATCGGGATAAACCTGTTGAACTTTAACTAGCTGAAGGTAAGGCTGGTGCCCTTAAATGAGAGAAAAACTAGCTATGCTAGCTTTTCTCTCTGTTTCAGATGAGGAATAAAAACTACACGAAAAAAGAAGCAGCAATTCATTTATCCAACTTATTCTTAAACTAAAGTTTAAATAAAAGAAATATAAACCGTTCAAGCTGTCAGGCTTCTGTCGGCATTTAGAAATTATACAATTCCTTCTTAATCTGGCGTAATATAAAAAAAATGAGTTCAAGTAGCTTATTGTACTTCAACACCTAAATGTTAAGAATGAATCTGCATTACATACAGACAACAACATGTTTAAGTTAACATGAGTGACTAGATTTATGAGACTGCATCAAATAACTTTGAAACTTTGGTCCGACTGTTTATCGTTTCAGCTTTTGTAACCTTGTGATTATTGCTTTAGCCTTCAAAAATACGTCTTCAACCAAAATAAAGCTTGATAGCTAACGATAGCTCGCTAGACAGTGTGGGTCAACCATTGACTGCATATGAGACCTGGAATGAGTGACCCCTCCCCCCTCGTGTCCCAAACAGGAAGTACCTGCCGGCTCCAAGAAGCCAAAATCTCATAGACTTCTATTGAGAAATAAACAGCTGTTATTCAGTCATTTTATTTGTCAGAATAACCATTCTTGCGCTACTACTTTTTTTAACTTGTTCTTTAAAATCTTTTTTTTTTCCTTCTGTTTTTTTCTATAGAAGTTTTTCAAGTTATAAACTGACCAATCAAATGCCTCGATAAAAGTATCCCAAAAAATGGCAACCTAACTGATTACATTTTTTTTATGGGTGACGTCACACTCACTCGGTCCAGTTTATGTATACAATCAATGGTGTTAATTAAGGTCAACTTTAAAAAAGCTTCATGCTAACGTAGAACCATCAATCTGCAGTTAACATGACTCGGCAAAAACCAATGAACACATTCAGAGTCCAGACAGAAGAATCCAATTTCAAATCCAAGACTTGGCGAACAAAAAGTGATCAACTTGGTTGCATTTAGTCTGAATTCCACACAGCTTTGGATGCAGCGCTTCGCCGTCGGACTGATGGGTGGATGAAGCCCAAACTCAAACCTTTATGCGTTTGAAAAGCAGTGAGGTGGGTTTGAGGGCCGGCCCCCAGACAGAGAAAAAACAACTCACTTTAAAAAAAAGATTTGGCAACAAGAAAAGTCAAAAAGAGATTCAAACTGCAGCTGTTGGAGTTCTACACAGATGTCACACGAATCACGACCTCTCCAGAGCCCGCGTCCTGGCTCGGGTCATTCCGGGGCAACAGTCTGGGGCAGAACGGGGCCAAGCAGAGGCAGTTCCATGGATGGGGCCCGATCTGGGCGGAATGGACGGGGCTGCTGGGCCCCATAGTGGCCAGAGGCAACCAAAGCGTCCTAGGGGCCACAGATGGGGGGCCAGTGCTGATCTCCTCCATGTCCTTGGCTTTGTCATAACTCTGAACATCCCAGTGAAGATTGACAGCCCGCCAGCGCAAGAAGACGTTGTACACTGCTGCCCCCTCATGGACAATCAGACCTGTTACAATCCAAACATGGAACAAGCAACTCTTTTAAATGTTTTGAAATTTACCTGGACTTTGTAATCTGTATTTAAAAGACTACACCCGCTGGTTTTGCTGCTTTACGTGTTTATATTTTGTAATTTAAAGTTAAAAACTGTTAAAAACTTAAAAAGCCAATTATTAAACCGAAAAACAACGTTGGGATGCTTCTACTTTCATGAGGATTGGTTACGAACTTAAGAGTTTGATTTAATTCCAGTGCTGAGGAGCTCACCAACGCAGACCAGGTCCATGAAGCCGTACATGGCGTAGCAGATCTGGAAGAGGACGTCGCGGCGCTGCCAAATGGCCTGAGGGCTCAGCGCTGACCAGAAGAGCCAGGAGATGCTGGCCACCAGGAAGAGGGAGCCGAGGAGCACGGCGATGATCTGCACCTTCTCCACCAGGGTGATGGTGATGGACTGCCACTGAGGAGACCGGGAAACACCTCAGCTCCAACACAGAGGAGGCAACAAAAACAATTGAAAAATGAAAAGAGACGAGTCTTTCTCACTACATTTAGAAGTGGAGAAAAGAACTAAATCTATGAGTTTAAATTTAGCAGGTTTGTGGAAAACCAAACTAACTTCAGCTGGAAGAGAACTTTGTTGAGTGGAAACCTTTTCATGGTGAAAAGAGTTAGGACCTCTTTGAGGGAGAGAAAAGGTCAAGCCAATAATTAGTGTACAGGGCTCTGGATTTTCAAAATAAAACGCCTCACATGGACCGCTCTCTGAACAGCCACGCCTCTGTTTGGTGGGACCTGCAGTCAGAGGACGGTAACCCAGTGTAAAGAGAGCCGTCTGTGTAAAGCAGGTACATCTACGCTTAGGCTCGGATCATGAGGAAAAGTGAACGCTAGTCGGGCAGAAGTCTGATTAGGGCATTGACCTCAAGTTCAAAACAGGAAGTACACCTGGCTCTAAGAAGCCAAAATCCCAGAGACTTCTATAGAGAAATAAAAAGCTATTAGTCAGAAAAAACATTCTAGCTTTGCTAATGAAAAAAAAATTTCTTTATAATCCTTTAAAAAAGAAAAACTTTTTTTTAATCCAATTTATTCAAGTTATAAACTGACCCATTGGATTCCTCAGTAAAAGAGGTGGTCTCACGTCAAACGTTCGGCACATTTGATTGACGGATGTACGCTTTGCAATGGTGGGAGTGTGGCCTTCCAACAAGCTCACTAGTGATTGTTGAGAGTGGTTGCCATAGAAACATGGACCCAGACCATTGACTGTATATGACAAATGGACTGTGTCATATGCAGTGTGACATGACCCACAGAAAATGGCTTCCCTCCGATTCCAACCAAATGAAGTCAATTCAATCGCCATTATTTTGTGATATTCCACGTTGGAATCAGAAATTGTCAGTATAACTAAGGTCACATTTCCCATAATGCCACTGCCCGGTGACCTAAATGCCAGTTGTTCAGCAAATGTTATCAAAAACTTTTTTTTTTTAAAGTCACGCGGTGGCATGAAATCTTGAAGATTCTGCCGATGCCTCCCCATTGAACGGTGGCAGTTGAATTTGTGACCGTAGCATAAGCAGAGATAGGTCCAAATCGATCTGGCAACCACTCTATCCAATAATTCTATGAACGTTCTGGAATGCGGTGCACGTAGGATTTACAACAGGATGGTACAGAAAGGAGAAACCCTGATTTGGGTTTCATTTAGGACCTGCTTGTGAAGTAAACTGTGAATGTCAGACTTGTGGAGAAAGGGATCCTTTTCCTTACATTCTGCACCAAAGGCTCCTCCCACTTCAGATAAGCCTAAAACGCATCTACAGAAAAGGTGGTTTTTCATTTCATTCTGCAGAAGAAGTGATGCATTTGGCCGTTTCACCTGCCACGGCCTCTTCATGTTGATGGCGATGACCTGGAAGCGGTAGCAGCAGAGCTCGCAGGTCCAGCAGCCGCGCTCACTGATCCACTTCAGCAGGCACTGCTGGTGGGTGTACCTGACGGAGCCGTCGCAGCGGCACGGGTTCATCAGGTCGCCCTGAACAGCACAGACAAAGACGGAGCTTCAGCCATGGATGTTTGTGATGACCAGAAGGTTCGGGTGGAGGATTCTCCGCCCTGCTTCAGTAGCTTCACAAACCAAATGGGCTTTGACCTCTGACCCTAGAGGTTTGCTGCTTTGGGTTTCAGTCTTCAACATGAATCGCATTGTGTCCACCGACCTACTCATGTGTGATGACGTCAACGTGTCAACATGTCAACGTGAGATGACTGACTGGAGAAGAAAAGCTCACATTTTTTTAAAAGATTTCATTTGCTGCGGTTTTATTCAAGTTTGTTCCTTTTTCCAAGCCAGAGGTTGTGCGGATGTACTGACTGCATGAACTGTCATCTTTGTAGTCTGTGTTGTGTTTTTCGTCTGGAACAGATGCTGCATGAACAAAACTTATGTCAAAATCTAAACAACAAAAACACATATTTTATGCATTTATACATTTTATAGATAACCTCTGCAAGGACACCCCCCTCCCCCCATGGCTACACAAAGCACCTCAGATTAGAAATCAAATCTCAAATTACATTCACTGCAGGTTTGAATGTAATGTAATCTGAAAGTAATCCCTTTATTACATTACTAATGTGCTGCATAATTCCTGCATTACTTAGATATAGTTTCAGGATTACTTATAATCTAGATTATTTTGGTTTGCGTAAAAGCAGCAGACAAACTTTTGGAGCTTTGGTTGGTTTAGTCCATAAGAATGAAAATATAATTGATTCACTTTGGAATTACAGAAAACAGAGCAGTTGAGACCCGCGTCTGTCAGAAAGACTCCAAGTGGAAATATTACCAAGATAAAAGAAGATTAGACCCAGAGAACCTAAGAACTATTTTCTTAGAGCTAATTGGAAAAAAAAGGTTAAGTTTATTTTGGGTAAAACAAATAACAAAGCCAAAAAAAAGGAAATAAAGTAACATAAAATAAAGATGAAAATTGACCAAAAAAAATTAAATTAACCTCTTGACACCCAAATAAAAAATATGTATTAAAGAAAATCACTTATGATTTGGCTTTCAAGCAGGTGCTAAGTTAGATTAAATTTGGAGCCGAAGTGGTTTAATAAGAGTCAAGGGGTTAAAAATGTAATAAGAAAGTATGTGAATGAATGAATGAATGAATGAATGAATGAATGAATGAATGAATGAATGAATGAATGAATGAATGAATGAATGAATGAATGAATGAATGAATGAATGAATGAATGAATGAAATTAACCAGGGGCCAACATTGACCTTGTTGTGTTCTCCAGGAGTACTATCACTTCAGTTAACCTCCAACAACAGGCCAGACACATGTTGACTCTTTGTTGAAAGCAGTATATTCATAAAACAAAAAATGTCTCAGTAATTTGTAAAAAAAAAAAAAAAAAAAAGAGTAGAAATTTCCAAAAAGGATTTAATTTATTGATGTTTTTTCTTGTCTTAAAGCCTTGTGTTTTCACTGCATTGAACATTTTAATGCCAAGTTAACTGAACCTGGAACCTGTAACACACTGTATGCCTCTAAGTAAATCAGTAAAGCCTTAGACCTAGTGCAGGCCTAAGGGGTTCATCTTTGGGCATATCCCTTCAGCTTTGCCATAGCGAATGAGCTTATGGTAAATGGTAAATGGCATATACTTATGTAGCGCCTTTCTTCCTACAAGGACAAAGCGCTTTACAGTCACAGACCCATTCACCCAGTCACACACACATTCACTCACACATTCAGACACTGGTGGTGGCTTAAACTGATGTACACGTGAGGTTTGGCAGAGAGTTTTGTTTTATTGTATTTTATTTATACCGGATGCCCTTGCTGACATAACCCTGTATTTTATCCAGGCTGGGGACAGGTACAGGGAGACCCATACCCAGGTCCCCTCATGGCTAGAGGATTGCGTAGTAGTCAGTCAAAAATGCCTTTTTAAGCTTAAATGTATTTAATATATATCCTCCATCATCAGAAAATGCTACAAGAACATTTTAAAAACATGTAGCTTCCTTTCCTCCGCTCAGGAATTTTTTTTAGTTAAACTGGGTTATAAAAGTTTTGACCTCAGTTTGATGTTTTTCTCCGCATTGCGCCGCTTTATAAAAGAAGCACCACAATCTGGACACGGCCTAAAAACACAAACGCCTGTGTGATGACAATCTCCCAGGATGCATCACTTTTTGACACAAATGGATCTTTAATGATTACAAGCAAACCACGTTTCCAGAACTGCCAAGAGAAAACGGATGCAAATGAACTGCTTTAGCTCTAAAACGTCTCCAGATGGTTCAATTCCTTCCAGCCTTCACCTCACTGCTTCCAGAAGGAAAAAGCAGGAAAAATCAACACGCCGGCTGTTTCTGCGTCTTTGATTCATCTCTGCCACAGCAGCTATAGATTATCCCTCAGTCAGCTCAGGATTACATAGAAACTCCGTTTCTGGATCAATGTTGAACCCTGGATTCACATCACATCCTTTTTTATCGATACCCCTTCACAACTTTCCAATCATGGAAAAGTTTTTGTTCTTCCCTCTTGGTCAAACCCTTCCAGCGGGTCATGCATCAAAGAGAACCGAGGATTTGTCCACCAGCGCCATCGCTCACATCAGCGATCATTTCTCCAACAGCAGGAAGAGACGCAACATTAATCACGGCGCCGCCTCCTTCCTCCCTGCTAGCGCTCCACAGCAGACTTCCCTGCTGCTCCGACCTGCCAGCTGAGCTGCGAGCGGCATATTAATAGCAGCTTGAGGTCAGTGGTCAGAGAGGTCATTTTTCCCTCTGCCGCGTTGACCTCGTGGGTTTAAAAGGACCTTGGAGGCTTTCAACTGAATGAACACGTCAGTTATTCACTGAAGCTAGACTGAACCAAACCCAAAGACTGGTTCCACAAGTCCTAAAAACAAGTTACTGAAGCCTAAGTCATGAAAACTCCGGACGGACAAATGATTGTTGAGGTCAAAACAGCAACTTTAAAAAAAAGGTTTGAAAAAAAAGGCTTTGCAACACAGGCGCAGGCCTCAAATAAGGGTAATAACTTCACTCTCTGTTTGATGTTGCCATGGCAACAGCATCCAGTTTGGGTCCACTGAGCTTCTGAAATCAGTCATAAAAGTTCCTGCACGAGTCCTTTAAATATCAGAATTTGGATGAAAGTAACTTAAAAGAAATTATGTTCTCCCCCATGTGTTGTTTGTTTAACCCTTGTGCTATCCTAGGCACTTTAACGTTGGGAGTTGGGTCACCTAGACCCACTAGACAGTGCTCTGAACCTTTTTTCTTCAATGATTTGTGATCTTCACTATGGTGTCCATGGATTACATGAAATCTTTCCTGCTTTTATCCACCTTTGTCATGGTAGGGAGAACACGTCAATGTAAGGTCGGGGTCATCTAAGATAGCACAAGGGTTAAAGAAATGCAATTCAATACAGTTTCGTGAACTAAAATGTAAAAAAAAAAACCACTTATAAATCTTTATATACTTCATCTGATCATCTATTATTCAACAAATATAGAAAATAGCAGACAGAACGATTCCAATGACTCATACATTTCCTAATTGCATAACTTCACAGCGTCGTCATCTGATCACAAAGTGAAGAAGAGAAAAATGTTTCTGTTGTTTTCCAAAAAAGGGCTGTTAAAGATTCAAACTAGGACTTTACCTTTCATGGAAAAGATGCAGTGGAGTTTTGGAATTCCATCAGGATCTACTCAAAGTTTTCCTCCTTTAGCCCTTGTGCCATCCTATGACCCCCCCCCCCCCCCTTACATTGACGTGCTCATATCAATAAAGTTTAGTATAAGTTACAAAAGGGGTTTATTGAAATATACACACTGTGTCAGAAAAATCCTAACCTCATGTTGTAACAGTAAAATATGTCCAACACACTTTTGTCCAGCCTGCAGCTTTGGACCTGAATCAGATAGCAGTCTGGACCCGGAGGCAGAGTCATTCGATTAGCTTTGCTAACAGGCTCGGAGAACAGGATATTCACTTATGCGTCCACCGCCCCGACTCCTCTTTCTCTAAAGCTCCGGCTGGGATCAGTCGTCCCTCCCCGTTTGGCTGTCACGAGCCAAACGGGCCTGCAGAGTGTCAGATTTCAGAGATGGATGGATGGAGTGTTGATTTGTCCCTGCTGGTCCACATCTGCAAGCGTTCTTCTGGGAAGACCTGCAGACAGGCGGACGCTTCGCTCGGGAGCCACGCTCTAAGTGGATTCTATTCCGACATTCCCTCCAAAGTGACGGATGGGAATTCATTCACAAGCAGAATTAAAAAAATGTACTTTTGTGATTTTAGAGGACTAAGTACAAGGGATCCTTATTTTGTGATAAAAAGTTATTAAGTTATTATTGTTTTTGTCTGTTTAAAAAACATAAATCCAGCCTGGCTTCTACCTCACCAAATACTTTACTCCAAGTTCATTTACAGAAAAATTCAAATGCAAACTGGATTACTAAAATCAAATGCCAGAACCACAGATCATGAAAAAGAATGTCACAGTTGCTGTATTTTCCTTCTAGGGGTTGAGTCTCATCTGAATCAAAAGTCTAACAAAAAGCATAAATTGTGATTATAGTTGTGTTTTCATATTTCTTGTGTCAAATTTTAGTGCCTGAATATTTATTTATTTGTTTGTTTTCATCTGGACAGTGTTTTATAGCATGAATAGCGCTTTTTTATAAATAAAATTTGATTTGATATTTTCTAAAAAGTAAAACGTCTTAAACATTAACTGATATTATTTTGTAAGCTTAGTTTTATGTTGCAGAATTTCTTTTACTTTACTCAAAAAAGAGCGGATAAATGTTGCAGAAGGTTTGTTCTCCAGAGATAACTACTATACCTCCAACAGTATTTTTCTTAAAGAAATGTAAGTTTGGAATAAAAAAAATAGATTTTTACATCTTGCAGTGTTTATTTGTAAAATAATGTATTTACAATATTTCTAGAGTCATTTTAGAAGCTGAGTGTTACGGGGTGGCGGCATTATGTTTTGCCCAAACCCCCCAAATTTGTTTGAAACGCCCCTGTCTATGAAAAAACAACAACATTATCTTAAATGAACATGATTCCTGTAGATTTGTTGCGCTGATATGCTTACAGCCATGACGCGCACCTGTCACCTGTCAGAGGGCGGCACCTCACCTGCTCTGCGCCCTGGAAGCAGATCCGGCAGCTGGGGGTGGGGATGCAGGTGTCGCTGCTGCTGTTGGAGGGCATCCCCTGCGCTTTGCAGGACGTGCCCCCTTCCTCGCCGGAGAAAGGCCCCCCGCGGGCCTCCGCAGCTGCGTCCCCGCAGCCGCGGGCCTCCTCCTCCTCGTCTCCGCCATCGGGGTTTTTGGGGCCTCGGGAGCCGAGCACCTCGCTTTCCTCCCGGGTGTGGCGCTGGCTCGAGCCTCCACCCGCCTCCGTCTCCGCCGCGCTCATAATTCCCTGACGCGTGCAGACAGAGGTGCGTCCACGCCGCCTTCAGGCTCCCGGATCCGCAACCGCCTCGCGCGCTCCGGAGTCCCGGGGAGCGTCTCCGCGCAGCTGCCGCGCATCGTCGGTGCGCGCCGGGCGGATCCTCTGCAGTCCCGCGGCTGCCGCTCCTCTGGGCGCAGAGGGGAAACCCGGACCCCCGCAGGGTTCTCTCAGGAGGCTGCGAGGAGCTTCTCCCCGAGGAGGAGCAGAGCCATCAATGTGGAGGAGCAGCCAGAGCAGCCAGAACAGAGGAGCGGCGGGCTCCTGCTCCGGAGCCTCAGGATTCACCTGCTGGGTTAAAGGAGACGCGCTGTCACGGTCAGGGGTGGAGACTGCAGTTCACTCAGTCTGAATGGAGCATCTGTTTACACCAAACCCTTCAAGACAACAAACCAGATAAATAATAATTATTGCTGCCATATTGTCTGGTTTCTAAAAAGGATCCCAAAAAAGACTTTGGTAATGTAAAACACTTAAGTACATTCTAGCAAAAACAAAAATAAAGTATTTTATCCCACATTAGAGGGTGTTTTAAAGAAATGTAGTCCCAAAAATACATTTTTGTTAACTAGTAATTAATATTTATAATTCTGAAATCATTCTACAACCAAACATTTCAAGGAAAAGTACTGGTATTGACACTAGCCCTGTAAGTACTTGGTATTGGATCAATATCCAAATTCCCAGCATCCCTACGGTCAAGTTATTAGACATGGATGAAACATTAAAATGGTTGTTTTCTAGTTACATTTAAAATGAACTAAAATTTATTTTTTTTGGTGTGTGTTTCTTGTATAAAACAAATGAATTCATGACAACTCAGATCGAATCGGCTTCAGGTAAGGAATAGTTCTTGAAGATCTCTTTTGAACGGTTCCAATTCTTGCATTTATGCACCTACGCCCTTCAATTTAAGGCTGAAAGGTATAAGAAGCATAAGCTGTAGTGGTGTCCCAAAGTGTATTTTCCAAGGGGGAGCCTTAGGGACCCACAACTGATGATCCCTCCGCCCCACCATGTGTCTTCACGTTGCTGTGCTCTGAAGCACAGAGGTTTACATTTAAATTGAAGTAATGAGTGAGTTTTTTTTGATTTTTTAGAGTAAAACCGATGTAACATATTCTCAAAGCGCTGGCAGCTAAGCGCTAACGTAAATGACAGGCAACTACTGATGACATCATCACGCAGTAGGAACGTCTTAATTTGAAGTCAGTATTTTTTCCATACGTCTCTGCTTGCTTAGGGAGAAGCTGTAGGGGTAGTGATGTTTTTGGCAAGTTTGGTCACCTTAACTTCTGTCTGGGCCCCGCCAGGCCTCACACTTTAATCTAAAGCATTACTTGGATATCTTTTTCTGTAGTGGCGTCATAAAAATACCAGTTTTATGGTTAGAAGCCTCACCTTCCACACTTTCCCAATCCTCTGTTCTACATAAAAGCACAAAAGGTTTGTGTTTCCCAAGTTCAACCCATCCAAATGGGTTATTCTTAGAATGAGAATAATGAACAAATTGGTTGCTAAGGGAGATTAACATTTGACTTCCATGGAGAAAGTTTACATTTAGCGCACATTTTTGCCACTTCAAGATATAAATAAATAAATAAAAACCTGAGGGGTTTCTATGGAGCAATATCTTTCATAAAGGCCACTCTATGATTCAAAGTGCAGCTTCAACTTCCGTTCTGATGCTAGAAATAAAACAGTTACTCAGGTACTTTAAGGTCAAACAGCTGCTTTAACAGCATCCGGACGGCGTGGAGGCGGGAGCTAATCAAAGCTGCGGTTATCAGCTCCTAAACCCTGTTAGGAAAGGAAGCAGTGAAGGCTGAGTGGAAAGGTCAGCCGTGAACGGAGGGAAAACCTGCATTCAGGTGTCCTTGTTTCTGTGTCTGGACACTTTAACGGTCTGTAGAAGCCTGCCTGCAGGTTGAAAGTAGGCAAAAGGAGTTGGGGCTCCTTTCCTGATCAGGCCTCTAACGTGTCTTTATCAGGGTAGAAGGACTGAGAATGAGCCTTTTGAAGCAGCACCAGCACATCCTTTCTGCTGTTTTATAGCATCCAGTCATCCTTCCCCAGATCGACGTGATAATGAACTTCCTCCCAAGGATCTTCTGCTGGATGTGTTTCCAAGAAGAATCTCCTCTTTTTGCTATCGTTTCAGAGGATGTCCATAAGTTTCCGGAGAGCGGAATTGGAGTAATGGACTCTAATGCAGCAAAGGAAATGATCCACTCATGTCCAATCGCTACCTACGAGGCACCAATCAATAGTGGATCCCCCAGGGCTCGGAGAGAACAGGATCGTGATGAGAGGAAGGGAGCGCCGTCCGACTGACAGACCTCTGAAAGTCTGCTTTGATTCACCAAACAGACTTTAAAGACCCCCGTGGATGTCTGCAGTCCTTCATGTTACACACAACAAACTGTAACAGGAGTCGATGGAGATACATGAAGGAGTCCCTGTATGCCTGTAAGAATAAAGCAGTAAACTAGCTTCTCATCCAGGAATTGGCTTTTTATTCCTACAAGCCATTAGTTCAACAATGGAACAGACCACAAACTAAAAGATTTAATAGTTTATGAATTAGTCAAGCAAATAGTGGGACATTCTCCCATTTTTACAGTAGAAACACTCATGAAATATTTATATTATCTTCACAAATTTGTAAAAAGTCAGTTTTAACCCTTGTGCTATCTTAGATGACCCCACCCTTACATTGGCGTGTTCTCCCTACCATGACAAAGGTGGATAAAGGCGGAAAGATTTCATGTAATCCATGGACACCAGTGAAGATCACAAATCATTGAAGAAAAGAGATTCAGAGCACTGTCTAGTGGGTCTAGATGACCCAACTCCCAATGTTAAAGTGCTTAGGATTGCACAAGGGTTACACCTGACAACAATATTTTTTTGAACTTTCTAATTGACATTCTTGATTCAAACTTTTATTTACTTGTATTTTTAATGTTTGTGTTTGATTAGACTCAATAATATTTTTTCACCAAAATGCATCAATTTCTAACAGAAAATTAAGTTTAATCACCTTTACTTTAAAATTAAAAAATGTTGACAGCTTTCTCAGCCTTTACTATTCATTTTTAGATTTACAATCAAATTGAGTCGTTTTTTTCTTTCTTTCATTTTTCTTCAGGAACATTTCATTGTGTCAGTGTGGAATTTGGGTATGTTAGACTTTCTAAGATTCTCTCTGATCATCTTTTGATCTGTTTTCAAAGCGTTCCCAGTCTTTGGATTATGGTTATGCCAAAATCCAAAAACCTGTGTCGTTTTCCATGACATGGTTTCTGTAGAGCGGCAGTATTTTATTACACTTTGCCTCTGAGTTGTGGATGGAACTGTTAGTGCGGAATCCGCTTTCCACCATCCGTCTGTTTACTCTCTCTCCTGCTATCTCACAAACCCAAAGGTGCAATTCAAATGGCGAGAAAGATTGGAGCTATCCAGCCGTCCAGTTTCGATCCAGATCCAGCTCAGATGAGGAAAACAAAGACAAACATGGATCTAGTCATCTGCAGGAGGATGCATCAGAATGAGGCGGAGCAGCATTTCATTCGTCTGCTCTGATTAACAAAGATATGAGGACAGAAATGCTCAGATTCTTTGTATGCAACCTCCCTCGTGACAAAAATGCCATAAAAACATGTTAAAAAAACCAAATTACAGATTTTCAACACAGTGGGGCTTAGAGGATGTTTATTATATCATTTTAATGCCAATTTTTTTGTCAAAACACACCTGAACAAATGCAATATGGAGGAACGGTTTTATTAAGTTGAAATTAAGATAATTCAAATATAAATCTTGGCGACATTTTTTTTCCAAAGTTAGTTTTGTTTTAATGGTTGACCCATAACTGATCCTAATCAGCATCATAAGGAGGAAAGTTTGATTGTATCTCCAACAAAAACCTCGGATTCCTGTGTCTGAATGCAGAAAGTTCCATGTTCCTACCTTAGAAATGGTTTGTCCACGTTATGATGGTTACCATGGTAACATAAGATTTTAAAAGCATGTGACTTGGTTTAAGAAGAGCATTGTTCCTGCTGCAGGTTTGCTTCTTTTCTGGCTTGAAAACTTCTACTTCCTAAAAACATTCAATAACTCTACAGCTTTGAACTTGATATGTTTTTGGATTAAACTAAAGCACAAATGAAATTCCCGTTTACAGAACATGAGAGAACATAAACTACTTGTAAACTTGTGCTTTTTATTGTTTATGTGAGAAAACAAATATTTCGGCCCTCTGGAGACTTTTATTCTTTCAGCAGCTGGATGTGGTTGCCATGGCAGCACCTTTCTTTCCAGGCTTTCAGTGTGTTCCAGTTGGGATGCTTCTGCACTCCAAACACACACAGAGTGGAAACGTAAAAAGGTTCACGAAGAGTGAAAAGTATTCACGGCTCAGGTGACGCATCAGAAGCATGGAGTTTTTGTTAACATGTCATTGAACCTGTGAGCGGCGTTTTATGACCTGCAGGAGCTGCCCGCCATCACTGCCCCCTGTGAGCCAGCCTGTCAGGCTGAGTGGCTGCTGCAGGCGCCTTCTCGCCAGCTCCCCACGCCACCCCTGTCAGAGCTACACGTGACAAATTGATCAAAATGGTGGCTTTTCTGTTGGTTTTAGCTCCATAGCAACCATGTCGGGGGGGGGGGGGTCTATATAATTGGTCTGTATAATTTGGGTCTGTATAATTTGTAGAAGAACTTCCAAAAAATAAACTTTTGGATTTTCTTAGTAACTGAGGTTATTAATGAGCCACGCCCACTCTCCTAATACTTTCATATCATATTTAATTTCATTCAGCTCGAGCCAAGGATTCATGTGTTACATTTTCACAAGATTCCAGAACAAAAATGTGTGGGCAACAGGGAAACGCCACTGCTACGTCACAATTTCAATCTTACCCAAAAAGCCTTTTTTCCAGCTCGCCATGCTAACGCCGTTCAAAGTCTACAACTTCTAAACCCAGAATTTTTTATCCAGGTAGCTTCTAAATGAAGCTGAAGGAGGCAGAAGGAGATGGATCAAAACCCCTAGGAGGAGTTTCATCCTGTTGCTGGTACTAAAGGTGTTTGTTTTTTTTGTCAACATGGCAGCTGAGGTCAAAGGTCAACGCTAATTCGGTTATGGTTGTGGACGTAACTTGGTGTGTGAAATTTCTCAAACAGAAGTTTGTTTCCCAATTTGTGGAAAAATGTCAAATTTCACTCTTTGCCACACAAGCTTTGGGTTCCGTGGCCATCCCATAATAATATTAAAACTTCTTTTAGATATCCCGACACGTGTTTTGGTTTTATTAGTCGAGTTTTTAGCTTTATGAGATTTTGGCTCCATTCCTTTCTGGTCAGTTTTATCTGCTGTCATCTCTTTTTTCTTGTCGTTTCCTTTACCCAGAATTCCTTTTCCCTGGTTACTAAGCGCATGCAAATTTAGATGAGCTTTTGAGCATCTTTGGGAAATTTGGACTCAAAGGTGCAGTGAAATAGAGGAAACCATCTGGTCCTTGCACGACAGAATGACATCCAAAAATGAATTTACTAAGGAATAGTTGGGATTCTGAGGACCATGATGCTCTTTTTCAGAAAAAAAACTTCCTCTCAAAGTGCTGCAGTGACCCCATTTTCTATACCGGCCTTTGGACTCTGAGGACGAGCAGAAACGGAGACAAAGACACGAAGGCCGTAGGTTAAAGGCTGGGTGAGAACAGGACCGACCCGGCTCCAGCATCACTCCGCCTCCTGCCTGACCTCCACGGCGCTAATGCCTCCCAGCCATCCCTCGTCCTCATCAATTAGTGTCCTCGCCGTCGGCCTGTCTGCGCCGCCCCTCCTGCTCCGCTCTTCCTGTTGACGCCGTCCTACAGCGGCGTGCCCTAAACCTCTGAAACCATCGCGCCGCAAACACACTCTGGGCCTGCAAACAGGAAGCGGACAGGCTGCCAAAGATAAAGTGGAGGACCACAAACAAATGGGAGTAACTGAGCTCGCTAATGTGGCGGTGCGGTGGGTCGGCTTCCTGCCCGAGGACCATCAGTTTCCATGACATCACCTCTGAGAGTCAGACTCACTGAGGCCCGACGTTCACCAGACGAGAAGAAGAAAACTAAAGAGGTCCACGTCACTGCAGCACCAAGGACAGAGGCCAAAGAACGACGATGGAAAAACATTTACAGAAGCTTTACGGTGAGATGTGAGCAATAGTTTAATAAAAATAAAAGTTTTCATAGTCAAAGTCAGCTGATATGGTTCCGATTTCTTTTAGAACGAGCCGATTCACCGACTGGAAACTAATTTAAGAGATCTTTAACCAAAACTTCAACCAGTCTGACTCAGAAATACCTGAATCACAAACAGAGAAGGTGAACTTTTCCAGATTCATCCGATTTCATGCAACAGAATCAAAGTAAATTAAATATGTGAACAAACAGACAAGTAAAAAAGGATGAATGTCGTATCCATCCACATCTTAGTTTCCTGAAGTTCAGCCCGCTGTTGTTTTTCCACATCACAATAATCCAAAGGGAACATTATTAGACATTATCACACGGTGTGGTCACATGACTTTGTGTTTCCACACACTGGACTTTAATGATGGACGGATCGTCTCACGCTGGCCTGTCTGCTGTGTCAGGTCAGTTTTACATTATAGTAAAATAAACCATCAAGTCTCAATCCAAATGGTATTTTCCATAATCAATATAATGGAATTTTTCATTTTAAAATGATTGGTATAGATCAATTCACAGCTTCCCTCAGACTGATGGATCTGGTCATAGGAATATAAATCGATCCATAGATCAAGTTGATTCATCAATACACCCAACTGAACACCGACCAGAGTCTGGGACTCGGATCTGAGCCCCCTGAACGTCAGCAGACCTGAACCTAGACTTAAAGGAAACCACGACCACAAACCTCCCCGCTGTCCTCCAGGCTCCGCCCTCTCCTCTGCAGGTGTCTTGCTTTAGAAATTCAGCTGATTTTTCCTAAATTCTTTCCTTTATTGCATTTTTTATTCAGTGAAGCAAACTGGAGTTTGTACAGCGTGAGGTTTTGGAATCATGCAGACAAATCAAAGCGAAAACTGGGTTGAAAGGAGGAAGCCCGGTTTCTGAAGAACTCCAGTTCTGATGGGTTTTGGGGAGCAACAGAAGTGGAGCTGTGGGCTTCAGAAATCTGATTTTGACCACAGATGACATTAAAGCTGGTGGTAGATCACACGTTAGCCATGTCCCGATCACGTGAGACCTTCAGCGGTCGACTCAAACCTCAGCGTGGAGGCCCGTTCAGAGTCCTGCTGGTTCCGCTCGGGTCGCCTTTTAGAACATGACTTGGGCTCTGAAGTGCTTCTGCAGGTTGGCGTTGTTGCTCATCCCCATCTTCAGCATCCACCTGGACTTCATCCTCTGGACAAACTGCATGTCTCTTTGCCTCTGAAGAGCAGAGCTGCTGCCTAAAATGATACAGAATCCAGCAGAGATTGGTTTTTCATTTTTTTAACGATGTCACAATCAAAAATTCTAGAATCTTAACCCTTTAACCCCAGAGTTTTAGCTCCAGTGCTGACATTCTTTTGACTACTTCAACCTTTTATGCGATGAATGTCATTCTAGTGGATCCTAAAGCGGAGAAAAACAGCTTTTCTAACCAAATGTCATTCATATCTTCCTTAAAACTAAAAATTATTGATGACTCTGTAGTTCCATGAATATGATGCCAAGTATTCATGACGAGTTGATTTCATTAGAATCATTTATTTGTTTTTAAATTGATGGGATTGGAAATATTTCCATTTTAAATTAAATTCTATTACAACTAGTTATCTACATTTTAAGTTCCACTCTATTCTCCAAGTCCTCTCAGTGGTCTTTTACTTGTGATTATGTCATTTATAGGTAAAATCCTGCATTCCAGATCCATCTGACTGACTTCATTTATTGCTCTCATCAATGTTAACTTCCATCTTGGTGAAACTTTGAACACTGAGAACAAAGTGAGAACAAGGTGAACGCCGTCCAAGCGCTTTATGCAGCAGCGAGTCTGTGCTAATCCTGTGAGCACATCTATGGGGATTTCCATTGAAGGTTAGCCTGAAGCTAACGCAGAAAGCTGCTCGCTTCTCCGGTTCACAGGTGTCTGCCTCACCTGCGTCGCCTCCCCAGCCCAGCGCCTTGTATTGCCGGAGGACTCTGCCCACCGCCTTGGTGTTGTGGGTCAGAACCAGCGCTCGCTGCGTCCCAAAGCGCTGCTTGTAGTACCTCACGAGGGAGCGGTGGCCGACCTTTGCACCTGCACAGACAGATCCTCGTCACACGTGGAACGCCTCAAAACTCGCCAGGGTGAGATCTACAGAAACGCTCTTTGACCCAGATTTCTGGATCATGTGATCTGCAGATGCTGATTGACGTCGACAGTCTAAAAACAATGTGAACATGAATAATTTAAAAAGCTCTTTGAACTGCAATAAATGTAGAGAGTTGAAATTTACTAAATGCTAGAAAGCAGAGAAATAAAACAAGGTTGGAAAAACAAAAAGAGATTTTTATGTGCATCTTTTACCCCTTTATTCATTTGGATTTGAGGATCACAGTGATCCTCTGGTGATCCTCAAGTGATCCTCTGTGAGCTCGTGTGTTTGCACAGACACATGAAACAGAGAGTGTTAGCCCGAGGGTCTACGGCGGCTGGGATCGCCCTGTCGTGTCATCGGTGAGGCCCCGGCTTATGCTGACAGCCTGTCGATGCCTGCGCTGCTACAGGACAATTTTTAACAGTCAGACAGGGTCAGGACGCCAGCAGGGGGGCAGGGGGGTGGCAGTCTGAAATCAGCCGATCTTCAGACGATTTTGAGACCTCAGAGACCCTCCCATCAGTCAATTATCGCGCTGCTGTCTTCCTGCGACTGAATTCAATGTGAACTTTTCCTTAAAACGTCGGCATGTGAAAATGCTGAAAAACTGCCGTTTAGTCCGCCGCGCTGCAGCATTTTGGTATTTGTGAGCGTAGTCTTAGCTGAGGGTTCTGCTGAGTAAACCAGCAAAGCAGCAGCAGCTCCGCCCCCAAACATCAGGGGAGTCTAGAGATTTCAAATACGGCAGCAACCTCTTCCAACGGCAAACAGACATTTTACAAAGAGCCGACTCAGAGCGACGGTTCAAAACTCATCTCTGGAACTCCCCCCATGGAATCACCTGATGGGAGAGTCAGCTCCAGCGTGTCCTCATCGTACTCCAGGTTCCCGTCATCAGGCAGCTCTTCCTCCGCCTCCTCCTCCTCCTCTCCCTCCTTCCTGTCAGGGTAGCTGCTCCTGTTTGCACAAACATTCAAAACCTTTTCTTCCAGCTGCACCCTAAGGCGTTTGGCTCATCGGTTAAAGCGGATCACCTGAAGTCGTAGAAGTCTGCGAACTCCAGCGCGGCGTCTCCGTCTGTGAAGAGCTTGCAGTGGCTTTTGTCGGTCATGTGACTCTGAACGGCTTCTGTGGAGTAGAACGAGCGGCCCTTCTCGTTGCACCACAAACACACGTTCCCGGCGCCAACCTTCTCTCCTGTGGAAGAACGGCAGGAAGCTTCAGCAGAAGCTGAAGCTGGGTCAGAGCTCTGAAGCCCGGCTGGACTCACCCAGGTACCGGATGAGGCCCCTGAGGTCCACCAGGAACTCCACGTCCGGGAGGAAGAAGCCGTGGACTTTGGTCATGTGGGCCACGTTCTTCAGGAGAGACTTGGAGTGGTGCGGGCAGAACAGGCAGTCGGTGACGGGGAGGGAGCCAGGCAGGGGGGCGGAGCCTGATGGATCCACAGAGTCACCTTCCTTCTGATCCGCCGCTTCCTCTTCATCTTCGTCCATGTCTTCCTCCTCCTCCTCCATGTCCTCCCACTCCTCTGGAAGATTTGCAGTCAAACAACAACAACTTTAACGGCGGCCTCCACCGACGAGGTTCTGCTGTTTAGGATTCTAGACTTCTTTGGAGGAGGAGAAGCCAAAACAGGAAGGAACTCTTCATGTCAGACTTAAAGGACCGTTTTAGGGTTTCAGCTAAGCCAACATGCTGGTGGTTGGGACTCCAGCTTCTAAAGGCAGATCGTTTAAACCTGTGTAGCACATCGTTCACACAGAGCCTTTAGCACCACACAGAGGAAAGCAATAATCCCATCCATCCAATCCCCCCCCGCCCACTTCCTCCCTCCCCCTGCTCACTTCCTCCACCTCTTTTAGGGAGTTTCTAAGGCCTTCCCAGGCCAGCTGAGGGACTTAGGCTGTGTCCGCATTCCTATGGTTTTGTTGATATTATTATATTTTTATTCTACGTTTATTTTTTTTCAATTTAGTTTTGCTTTACATCATATTTAATTGATTGTTTTTCTGCTTTAACTGTATTGTGTTTTTTATTGTTCAGCGCTTTGTGATTTTATCTGTGAAAGGCGCTATATAAATAAAACTAACTTACTTAAATACATAGTGTGGTCGCCATTTTGTAGTGCTGTCCAAATCTACGGTTCCCAAATCCAGTGCCCTAGAAATTTCCGAGAAGTCTCTGCGAAAAACCAGTATGCTCACTAGAACTGCCAATAAAGACCACGATGCATTGCATTGCATTTAAATTTTTTTAATAAAATATCCATGTTTTTATCTTCAGAACGCTGTGTCTGATCAATAAATGATCGTCGCAAAACGCTCTTTTCAGTGAGATTTTAATTTTATGAAATCTGCGATGTCATATTTGCCGTTTAAAAAAATAAAATAAAGTAGTGAGTGAGGCGTCTGAATTGCTTTCAAAATTCAGGGCACTACCATAGTGCAGCACTATATAGGAGGGATTGGGAGGGAATTCAGATACCCTGCCGGACACACGCGTGTCCTGGGGCTTCCCCAGACGGGGGCTCCGCCCAGTGGGACATGACTGGAACACCTTCCCGAGGAGGAGGTGTTCTGAGGGTCTGGGAGGCATCCGGACCATCCGAACTTTGTGCATTTAACTTCCAATGAGGATTCCATGTAAATGCACATTTTTCTATTTTTCCAAGCAGCAGAGAACTCTACACTTTCGGGTCACGGTTTGTGTCTCTGCGCAGACGTCACATCAGCACCACCTTTTAAAGGACTATGATTTATGAGGAGAAGGGACCAGTTTCATCTCCTTACCCTCCTCAGCTGGTGCTCCTTCCTCCCTGTCTCTCCTCTTCACCTGCTCCTCCAGCCACAGGCTCCTGGGCGGCTGCTCACACCGCTCCGCTCTCCGCTTGGAGGCTCCTTGGGACGGCTGGCCCCCCGTCTGCTTGGCGGGACTGGGCCTCTGCTGCTCTTTGAGGGCCTGCTGCAGCGCCTGGTTCCTCGTGTCGTGATCCACCTTCTCCTCGCCGAGCCCCTTCTCCAGGTTCTTCTCGTTCATCTTCTCCACCTTCCTCTGGGCGGCGAGCAGGGCCTGCTTCTCCGCCTGCTGGTGCTTGTGGGACTGCAGGTGGTTCTGGTGAGCGTTTGCGCTGGAGAACCTCTTGTTGCAGACGCCGCAGACCTCTGTGGCGGTGGACTCGCTCAGCTGCTGCTCGGCGACAGCCCTCTGCAGCAGGACCCGCTCCTGGAAGTTCTCGGCGGTGACGGGCGGCATGTCGGCCACTTTCCGCTTCAGGTTGTACCGGTGCCAGTCGGTTTTGTAGTGCGCCCGCTGGACCTCGCCATCGGCAAAGGTCACTCGGCAGCTGATGCAGGTGTAGGAGGCCATGGACACCTGGAGACCCAAAAGGAGAAAACCGTTTGCTGCCGGGTCACAATAAATACAGAAGTCTTCTGTTTGAAATCAATAAAGGGAAAAGCATAGATCAAAAGCTGTAGAATACAGAGTTAAAAGCAAATGAGGCAAAAAGGTTCAGGACAACTGTAAAAAAAACAAAGACATATAAATATAACAAAAACACATTTTCCCACTGCAGTCATCTTTTGGAAAAGCCTTTCCCGCTGTCTTTTACTTATGATTGTGGCGTTTAAGTCAAAAATCAAGAAACCTGTGTCGTTTTCTAGGACATAGTTTCTGCAGAGTGGCAGTAGTTCTATAGAAATTTACCTATTAAGTTATTGCCCCCCCCCCCCCCCCCCCCATTCCCGTCACCCATAACTGTTTACACTTTTTCCAGCTAGCTTACAGCCTCTCTCCCCCAACTAAACATTAGTGGTGTAATTAAAAAATGGAGAGCAATATTGAAGCCATCCAGCCGTACAGTTTAGATCCAGATGTCAGCTCAGATGAGGAAAACAGAGACGGACACAGATCTAGACGTCTAAGTGGATCCATCAGAATGGAGCGGATCAGAGAGCTCGTGGCTCGCCAACTGCTTCTACGTCACAATCTTTTCCCAAATAATTTATTTCATTTGATCCTGATTCACAAAGATTTGATTATATAATTACTCACAAATGCAAATTTCAGCTAAATTTCATCCTTTATGATTAAAAATCCACAAGAACATTTTTAAAACGCTAAATATGCAAAAAAAAAAAAAGTTAATTTTCCTAATAGATATCATTCACCGTCATTTTAAATCTGCTTTTCGATTTAGATTTCCTTCATTTTAACCTTTCTCGATTTTCCCAGGGGAAAATAAAATCAAAATTAAACTGAAATGAACGTCAGTTGTCAATCATCAAAAGAAACAGAAATAGTTATGGGTTTGTGAAATACTGTATTTAGTTAGAAAACAGGTTGTTTTCAGCAAAAGGAAAAAATTAAATAAAAATGTGGATTAAAATCATAGAAACAGCACCACAAGCAGAGGTTAATCATTTGATTTTCTTTGGCTACAGTTGAATTTTTACAGACTTTAAGCAAGCTAAGCGTCGCCATGAGGAACGAACGGTAGTTAAATAAATCACTAATTTTCACCAAAACAACAACTGTGATATGTACGTATACTTGAAGACTTTATTTGGACATTTACTTACCAACTGTGCCCACTATCAACTTCAAAAGGAACTTTAAATCGATCAAACGTTGATAATTTCCAAGTTTCTGAGCACGAACCACACCAGACCAACATAAAGGTTTCTTCTTTATGCGATTTTAACACAAGGTTTGGATCGATTAGCGCCACCTGCGGTATCGGAGTGTTATATCTTTACAATTTAAAAGGAAATAATTGCGTAAACAGAGCAGACAGTTCATTTATGAAAGAACATTGACTTTAATTCTGAACTTTGAACTTATTGCTCAACTTTTCATGCTGGAATCAATCAGAGAAGCACCAAGATTTCCTCAGTTTTAGTAGAAAAGAGAGATTAGAATCCTGGTTCCTGATCCTCTCCAGTAGATGGCAGTAATGCAGCATTCCTTTGTTTTCTGCAGCTGCTTGAAACTCATGAATTTAAAGCCCCAAAGCCTGAAAACAGGACTTTCTGAAAAGAAGATCAGAATGATCAGAATCTAAAGATTGTCTTTCAGCTTCAGTCCAGTTCAGTGTTCTGTCTGAGCAGCTGATTACACTGAAAACCAGACCTTTGGTGTTTTCAGCTTTTGAATCAAAGTAAAAAAAACTTTTGGATCAAATCTTGAGGAAAACTTCTCATTTGACTGGAATGAAACTGTTTTACTGCAGAAAGTCAAAAGGACACAGACTGACTGACAGAGATGTTTCTGCTCTAAACATGATCTGTGTCATTTCTGGAGTTCCAGGAAAACTGCCTCAGTTCTTCCCTCATATTTTCTTCATCAGATTTCACACAAACTCTGGAATGAAGACAAAAGAATCAGGATGTTTTTATTGTCAGATGATGAGAAACAACTTTTCTCTGAAGAACAAAGAAATGAAAACACAAATCTTCAATCCAAAGTGGAAATGAAGCAAAAAGAAAGAAAACAAAGTTGTAAATGTTCTTCTTTCTACAAACACAATCTTCTCCTTCAGTTTCTTCTCTTGTTGTGTTACAGCTTCCTTCAGTTATAATAATAATAATTAATGGATTAGATTTATCTGCTTTTCCAGACGCTCAAACTTACTGTGTGTCCATTATCCATTCACTCCTCATTCATACTTGGTGATGAATGATGAGTTCACATAACAACAACACAAAAACAGGAACAAAACATTTGTGTGAAATTTGAATTCAAACAGTCAAATCCCAAAGTTCAAAGAAACAACAAGAAAACAGATTTTACTCCAGAAAGTTTGAGATTCATGTTCAAAAATGTCTCAAATCCACATTCTAGGGATTTTTCATTTCTCTCTTTATTTCTGACTACAAACATTACTCCACAGAATATTAACAGTTAAAACGTTTAGTTCAAAATGATCCAAAGCAGAGAAATCACTACAAACAAACATTTCACTTCAACATTTCATAACACACTGAACTTTAAGAACTATTTGAGTTTACAGAACTCTGCTGTGGCTCCATAACCCATCCCCAGTCCAGCATGAAGTGGCTGAGTAAATGTGGTCTGGACTCTGTGGAGGAGAGTCATGCTTTCAGAGACGCTGTAGAAGGACAGAACACCTGCTCTGTGATCCAGGTACACTCCTACTCTGAAGGAAACAGGAGCTGAGATGGAGGTTTTTGTTCTGTTGTGGTTAAACGAGAATCTGTCTGGAGAAGTAAACAATGACCAAGATTTATCATCACAACCAAATGCACTTTCATTTCCAGATCTGCTGATGTTCTTGTATGCGACTCCTACACAAACAAAAAAACCTCTCCTCTCCACCTCCCAGTAACAACGTCCAGTCAGACTCTCTCTACTCAGAACCTGAAATCGATCAGTAAATCTGTCTGGATGATCAGAATCAGACTGAGGTTTTTCCATAAATGTCACTTTTCTGTTTTCCTCTGACAGTAACAGTTGTCTGTGTGCTGTGTTTGGATCCAGTGTGATGTGACATGAATATTTGAAGAAGTCAGCTCTGCTCTTTGGTTCTGGTTCTGGTTCTGGCAGTAAAACATCCACATGAGTGACTGTCAGTGAGATGTTTGTCCATTCCTCTCTCAGAATGTCCTGCAGTTTGTCTCTGAGCTCTGACACAGCTGCTGTCACATCCTCAAAGTATCTCAGAGGACGGACATTGATGCTGGATGAGTGTGTGGACTCACTGAGTGGTGGCAGTGAGGGGTAGTTGAGCAGAAACTGGCTGTGATCCTCTGTGAGTGAGAGCTGCTTCAGCTCAGCGTCTCTCCTCTTCAGCTCAGTGATCTCCTGCTCCAGCTCCTCCTGAAGATCTTTGACTCGACTCACTTCAGTTTGCTGCTGGGATCTGATCTGCTGCTTCACATCACAGCTTCTTTTCTGGATGAGACGGATCATCTCAGTGAAGATCTTCTCACTGTCCTTCACTGTTTGATCAGCAGAGTGATTGATGGCCTCCACCTCCTGTTGAAGCAGCTTCACCTCCTTCTCTCTGTCCTGGATTCTCTGCTGGATTTGTTGTTGACTCTCCTCCAGCTCTCTCTGCCTCTCAGTCCTTTCTGCTGCAGCTGAGACTGTGTCGTGGCCTCTATGTTCATCCACAGAGCAGAGATAACAGATACACTTCTGATCAGTGCGACAGAACATCTTCATCACCTCATCATGACGGGAGCAGATGTTCTCCTGCAGGTTCTTGGAGGGTTCCACCAGCTTGTGTTTCTTGAATGCAGCTGCATCCAAATGAGGCTGAAGGTGTTTCTCACAGTAAGAGGCCAGACAGATCAAACAGGACTTGACGGCTTTCAGTTTTCTTCCAGTGCAGACATCACAGACCACATCTACAGGTCCAGCATAGCAGAGATCAGCAGGAGCAGCTTGGAGTCCAGTCTTCCTCAGCTTCTCTATTATATTTGCTAACATGGTGTTTTTCTTCAGAACAGGTCTCGGTATGAAGGTCTTCCTGCACTGAGGACAGCTGGGGATTCTCTCCTCTTCATCTCAGAATCCTTGAATACACTTCATGCAGTAGCTGTGTCCACAGGGAATAGTCACCGGATCCTTCAGCAGATCCAGACAGATGGAACAGCTGAAGGTTTCTTGATCCAGATCAACTCCTTTCTGCGCCATTTCTCCTCTCAGACACAAAGACTGTGAGAGTTTCACTTCCTCAGAAATCAGTATGATCCTCCCATCAGATGGTTTCACCGTGAGTTCAGCCAATCAGCTTCTTTCTTCTCTTCCTGTTAGTTACGCCCATCATGACAGAGGAGGAACTGCAGTTCTTTCTGCAGTGAAGGTTTCCTCACAGCTCGTTTCCCTTCATGACTTTCAACTTTCAAATATTCTGTCATTAGGAGGATGGATTTCAGGATCAGATTCCAGTTTTTGGTTTCCCAGAAGACTTTATTGCAACTCATAAACATTTATTGGTTTTACCGTCAGTCAAAGATCATAAAAGAGACAAAGTACAAAGTTCTTCATGGTTATCAACAAAACTTCTGTTTACTAATTTGGAAATAGAAATAATTCATCTTCTAGTGAGATTTTATTTGAGGCTGAAAATTTATTAACATATTATAAAGTTTAGTTTTTACTTTTGTTTTTGATGCAGTTTATTTAAACAGTTTATATCTTCTGGTTTAAATGGTCAAAAAACATATGTTAATGAAGGCAAATATAACAAATGAAGCAGAAACACAACAAAATAACAGAAATATAATGAAGAAATTTAAATTCGTTGATCATTTTCTTCAACCAGTTACAGTTTATTATATTACAGTTTAATAGAAAACTTTTTCTAAGTTTTCCTAAAAGTGCTAACATTGTGATTAGCATCATCAAGTGATTCAGGAAAACACATTATTAAAATGCTAATTACTCTAACTATGCTAGCTACGCTAATGTGGCTAAAAGTGCTAACATTGCGATCATCAACTGACTCAGAAAAACACATTACCTAAAATGTTAATCATGCTAACTATGCTAGCTATGCTAATGTAGCTAAAAGTGCTAGCACAGCGATCAGCATCATCAACTGACTCAGAAAAACACATTATCTAAAATGCTAATTATGCTAACTCTGCTAGCTATGCTAATTTGGCTAAAAGTGCTAGCACAGCGATCAGCATCATTAACTTACTCAGAAAAACACATTGCTCCATTGGTGAAAGCCATATGTCATGAGTTGATAAAAAAAACACTTTTTTTCAAAATGGCGGCTTTTCTGTTGATTTTATCTGCATAGCAACCGTTTTATGTTTTGTTCCCCTCGGGAGGACGAACAGATTGATGTCAGTTTCACACGAATTGGAAAAAGTAAACTTTTTGTTGTCCTTAGCAACAGTGGTTTTATGCTTACCACGCCCACATTCCTTATATGTCAATGTCCAGCGTTTTTCATTATGTTCAGTTCCTTACATGGATGCATTCATTCAAATTTCACTGTATTGCATTGAAAGGCATGGGAGTTATAACAGTACGCCACTTTGCTAGCTCGCCACGAGCACGCCGTTCAAAATCTACAACTTATAATTCCAACATTTTTTTCAAAGTAGCTAGCCATTGATGCCCAAAAATTTTCGAGACGATCGATGAAAATTCCAACGACAAGTTCACGTTTGAATCTGGTGGTAAAGGTGTTTTTTATAGAAAATTCAAGATGGCGGCCTTTTCCAGAGGTCAAAGTTTGACGAAACTCCAGAGCTGATTGCAGACTTATACTAGGGACAAGTGTGTCAAATTTCGTGAAAATCCCTCAGAAAAAAGTTCATTTTCCCATATTGTGTTAAAACGCGAAAAACGCAAAATGGCAAATTTTGGCACAAAACGGCCGCCAAACCGTTGGTCATGACGGCAACACGTAATGATTTCAAAACTTTGTTTGGATATGCCCGACAAAGTTATCTGGGTTTCGTTAGCCGATTCTTTAAAAAAAAATCAGAATTTTTGTTTTTTAGCCGAGTCATCACTTTTTTTGCGATGGTTTTTTGTTTACCACGCCCACATTCCTTTATCGATTTTGTCGTATGTGACATCATTTTGTTCAGTGTGGGCCAGGGAACCGCATATATCAGTTTCAGGAAATTCTGATAAAATATGTGCAAGCTAGCTAAAATCGCAACAGTTGCGAA